>NC_068968.1:14238471-14608769 GCF_026419915.1 Harpia harpyja
AGGCTTCAGTAAGGACTGAGATATCTCTTTACCAGAATCCTTGGCCAACTCTTCCTGTCTATATGTGGCCTACTGTCATGGTTTAAGCCCAGCTGGTAACAAAGCACCATGAAGCTGCTTGCTCACTCCTCCCCTCCCAGCCCTGGTGGGATGAAGAGGAGAAAATATAAAGAAACGCTTGTGGGTTGAGACAAGGACAGGGAGGGATCACTCACCACTTATGGTCACAGGCAAAAAACAGGCTCAACATGGGGAAAAAACAAAATCAATTTAATTTACTACCAACCAAATCAAAACAAGGATACTGAGAAGTAAAACCCAAACCTTAGAACACCTTCCCCCCACCCCTCCCTCTTTCCCGGCTCAACTCCACTCCCGAATTCTCTACCTCCTCCCCCCTGCGGTGCAGGGGGATGGGGAACGGGGGTTGCGGTCAATTCATCACACGTTTGTCTCTGCTGCTCCTTCCTCCTCAGGGGGAGGACTCCTCACTCTTCCCTTGCTCCACCGTGGGGTCCCTCCTATGGGGAGACAGTTCTGCACGAACTTCTCCGGCATGGGTCCTTTCCGTGGGCTGATCTTCGGGCACAGGCTGCTCCAGCGCAGGCTTTCCCATGGAGTCAAGGCCATCTTCGGGGGCATCCAGCTGCTCCGGCATGGGGTCCTCCACAGGCTGCAAGTGGGCATCTACTCCACCGTTCACCTCCATGGGCTGCAGGGGGACAGCCTGCCGTCTCACCATGGGCTGCAGGGGCATCACCTCCTCCCCCTCCTTTCCTTCTTCACTGACCTTGCTGTCTGCATAGGTGTTTCTCTCACATTCCAATCCCTTCCTGAGCTGCAGCTTCCCTTTCTTAAATATGTTATCACAGAGGCACTACCACCGTTGCTGGTTGGCTCGGCCTTGGCCAGAGGCGGGTCCTACTTGGAGCTGGGGAAGCTTCTAGCAGCTTCTCACAGAAGCCACCCCTGCAGCCCCCCCCCCCCCCGCTACCAAAACCACGCCACATGAACCCAAAACACCTACTTTGAAAATGAGACCCAAATGCTCATATTATTAGAGGGAACTGGGGATCAAATGATTTCAGCTGACTTGCAGCCATCCTATGTATTGAACTGAATGGAGTAGTTGAGTAGCTCCAAAACAGTCTTGTGCCAAAATGACATTTCTGCTCATCTCATACTCTTGCAAAAGCAGTACAATGTTAATGATCTGTAATCTGCCTTTTACAGTGCAGATGAAGTTCTGGTTCTTCTGAAATCAGTGTGAGTTTTGTCACTGATTTCCATGAAGCCAGCCTGTCAGCCTTTGTAGCTAGAGGTAATTTACCAGCTTCATGACTACATCTGATTGATTGTGAAAACCAACGTGAGAATGAAGAAGAGGGAGGAAGTAAAGGGGGGGATTGGACAAGACTGATTCTGAGCATTGTTTTCTTCCCCTCATTATTGATATGCAGTATCTGAATTCTTCGAGCCCATCCATATCTTGCCTCAGGAGAGGTGCTCTGGGGAAGTCAGCCAGCCAGCCAATCTAGAAGCAGAAAGAGATTCCTATTCCCGTTCTGTCCAAGGTTTCCATTCTAAAATCTGCCCACATTTTGCTTACTGTAGTCACATAATACCCCCTAACTGAGGTACTCAGGTAGCACAGGCTTGAAATAATTATTAATAATCACAACATTGTCACTGGCCCTTAGAGGTTCTTATAAGAAACATAGATTATCATATTATCATATTTTTAGTTCACTTAATAGAAAGTGGGGTTAGATCTCCGATGAACATATCTGTTGCAGTTTTTCTCAGTAAGCTGATTCTTTTAAATAGACACCAAGCTTATCTTGTTCCTGCTCCCTGAACCAATGTTAAGCAACACAAACTCTTTAGCCATAGAGCTTAACATCTAAAAAGAAGATTAGCTAGGTCATGAATCACACATCTTCCATCATCAGCTACTGAGACAAATTATGATTGGTTGATCATAATCTGCAGAAATCTATGGACCAGCAGATTTCTGGCCTGTATCATATGTTGTATAGAAATCACTCTTGGCAGACTAGACACTGAAATGTTGTTCTATTTTTGCTATCTGCAGACAAACACACTCCCACTTTCCCTCTCTGCTTTCTTGCTAGGGCTTGATGGTCATTTTTCATAGGGAATATGAAAAACTGCTTAAATCTATTTTTGTGCAGCTACAAGTGGGTGTGATCTTTTTAAAGGCTTGGGAATGCTTTTCATGTTTGTTTTTTTTTGTCCCCAAGCTGCTTTACCCATGCAAAGTCGTGTGTGAATAACTTCACACAAATCCCTTTGTCTGAGCTGTGAAGCCAAAAAAGGAAAGAGGAAATTTTAAACTTCTCATTGTTGCGTTCTCCAGCCTTCAATGAAGGGACAGGTGATGTCTCCTCCCTGCTCAGGGCTGGCTGGGCCATGAGCTGAGCTGGCTCAGCACTGTGGTGATGCTGAGATGCCAGCATGGCCTCGGCTCCAGCCTGTCAATGAGCATCAGATCCTTTAGCCCCAGGGTGAAACCTCTCAAGGGTGTCTCTGGAGTTTGTACCTAGGGGTGCCCTGTGGGGCTGCCAGTGGTGCTGCCTAGTGCCCTCAGCCCCCAGCAGCTCACCCCACCCTGTGCCCAACACCCCGGGCTTCCCTGTCACCCGGAGGAGGTTCCTGCCTAAGCCAACCAATCCAGCCCACTGTAGATCATATGCCAGCACTGATCAGCTGGCCAGTGAGCAAGGGTGGTTTTGGCGGGCAGAGGTCCCTATAGAGCAAACAGGTCGAGCAAGGGGGCAGGCAGAGCCCAAATGGGTGCAAACAGGCAGCTCTACATGGACAAACACAAGCACCTCCACAGCTGCAGGTAGGGGCAGCCAGGCAAAAAATGGCAGGGGTGAGGATGTTACCGAAATCCGGAATAAAACTCCTTAACAGCAATGAAAAGTTAAGAAGCAGGCACTCCTTTATTGCAGCGCTGGGCACACAGGGGATCGCTCCACCTATCGTGTGCACCTGTCTAGTCTAACTGTGCAGGTTAAATACACACCTGGTATACATATTCACTAAATTTCTAGAAAATGTTATACATAATCATTAACTTTCTGATAAATCATTAGCATATGTAAATGTCTCTTCACGCAGGCGCATTGAAGGTCTCTGGTGGTCTTCAGAAGCCCTCTGGTGGTCTTCCATAGTCTTCCTCACTTGTCCGCTTCTTGACCTCTCTTAGGTGATTCTGCGCAGTACGATTCTCACCATCATCTATATTAGTTTACATAAAAATGCATACTATGTCTATTCTTAAATGTAACTTTTCTAATAATTGGTCCTTCAGTCACACCATCTTATTAATATTCTTATGTTAAAACAATCATTGGTTAATCTCACTTAACTCTACTGATCGGAATCCTCGATAATTAGATTGAGGTGGGAAGGGTAAGGGGTTTCCAAGCAGCAAACTGGTGTCCATAATGGTTTCCTTAGTTTCCTAAAACAAAACACTACAAACCAACAAATCTTTGTCAAAGTTTCTGTGGTTAACTGATTTTAGACAATACTTGAATTCTATTGGTTACACATAGTACAATTTCTAAAGTTCCTAAGTTCCTATGACTACATTTCAAACTTAACACTCCCATACCTATGCTTCACAATTTTCTACTTCTTAATCAAACCAAACTCTTTTATGTGATTAAATTTTATTTCTTTACCAGAATATTTGCAACATTTCCCCCCTTTGAAAGTTTTGAAAAATCATTTCAATACTTTCATCTTTTCTGTTTGAGGCTACTAATTTTTAGTAGTCTCACTTGAACAGGGATTATGTCACAGTTCATTTAAAACAGCCAAAAGTGACACAGATTATAACAATGATAATAACTATCAAAATTATATTTTATAAAAACTCAGTCAACCATCCAGTCAGAGAAAATCTAGAGTTTTACAATATTTTGTTTAGTTAAAAACTTTCTATGTTTGATCTTAATTCTCTACTGTTTTGAGCTACATGTTTTATTCTGTCTATCTGATGATCTGTCACATTTGGTATGTAGATATAACATAAATAATTTAAAAGTTTAATTTATCTACATACTCCATGTTTTTTAATAATAATAATAATAATAAGTCTAAAGTTAATCAATTTTGAAATGTCATTTTACTAATAGCTTATATTTATACATTGAGTTTATTTAACCCACTTTAAATAACATTAGCTAATGTTTCTACTTGGAATGAAAGATTGTGAAGAGTCATCTTATTTTGAAGAGTTGTTAACTGTGGTAAAAATATAGATTTTAATACCCATCTTATTTTAGTTCTAATACTTGGTAATTGCCAGGTATCATCTTTTCGATTTACCCAATTCTACCATCGAGGCCACAAGGGAGATTTCTTCCAGAGAGAGGATAGAGTTATTAAGTCTAAAGTCCATTATTTGTTTTTGTCCTTCATAAAAAGGTGAGTGGATCATATATCATCACTATTCACCTAAACAGTTAACTTTAAACTTTTCACCTGTCCTTTAATACAGTCAATTCCAAGTTAAATTTTTTCCATTATTAAAAGGGGGCCAAATATCATTTAAAATATTATTATAATTTCTACAAATACATCCCCATCTTAGAGCTTTAGCTACTAGATAAAGTCTTTGGATTTTGGGGTTACAGAGGAGTTACAAGTATAAACTTTCATACAGTTCTATTTAGGATGTGTGATTTTTTTTCTGTTTGTTTAAACCAATCTAAATTTCCATAGATGGTCCTGACTCTGGGTGGATCTAACAAGGATCCTGGAACTCCAGTAAATTCTAAACATCATGTTATATTTTAAATATGATCCCAAGTTCCTTTTTGCACTTGTCTCTATGGTTTTGGCAATTGGCAGCCCCAAGGGATATTTGTACAAGTTTCTCCCGAAGGGCGATAAATTAATTCTTTTGTCCATGAGGTGGATTGTTTGGTAACATTATAATTCAAAATGCTATAATTCCTTCTTTCACATTTAAAAAAAAATAATTGCCTTTTAAATCCATCCAATTTAATTTGCTAAAATGATTCTCATTGTTCTACATCTTTTCTCAAGTTTTGGTTAAATTCGATGTCAATATTCTCCATGGAACTAGATTTTCATCTGACTTTGGAATCGGAAGACAGGCTGTTAGTGAGGTTAAATTTTGTGTCTTTACAAAACTTTAAATCAATTACAAAACTAGATTATTTTTTTCTTAATCAAAATTATAAAAACAGTTAATATCAAAATTAATAGCTCTAACAATAATTGTTTCATTTTGTTTATCTTATGTTTAGAACCCCTCAAAAAAAAATACTTAAGCCCTATAACACACAAAAAGATTACTGCCCTTAACAATATTCCTAATAGCAACCCCAATATTATAAACTTTACACAATTGTTTTCCCAAATAAATAACATACAACTTATTTATAGATTTTCAATTTCAAAGGGCCAGTTTCTTTAGACTTCTAATTTCCTGTTGATACTTTCTTTATTCTTGAATAATGAAGCTAAGGTTCTTTTCCTAGACCTTTATTGCTATAAGTGTTGTTAAAATGACTTGATACGGTCCTTTCCACTTCTCAGTGATTTTATATATTCAATCTCCTGGTCAAAAGGGATGCGTTGCTATGTCCAATTCTAAGGGCCCAGCTGTGGAGACATACTGACAAAGTTCTTAAAAATAATTTCTTAAAAAAAAATCATAACACCTTTTAAAAACATATCTCCAAAGGCACTCAAAATACTCAAAACATAAGACTCTTGATATGGTCTTTCATATAATATTTCATAATGACTTAAATTTTCTTTCTCTTCTGGCTATACTCTGATTCTTAATAGAGCCATCGGTAATGCTTTAACCCATGTGAGTGAGGTTTCCTGACAAATTTTGCTCAACTGTTGCTTAAGGGTATAGTTCATTCTTTCTTTTTTTTTTTTTTCTTCACTTGCTTGTGGTCTATATGGGGTGTGATAGTCTCAATCTATAGATAATACTTTGCTCAAATTGTCTCATAATCTTTGCTATAAAATGAGGGCCATTGTCAGATGACATTCCTACAGGCACCCCAAATTTTGGTATTATCTCTTTGAGCAAGACTTTAACTACTTCTCTTGCTTTGTTGGTGTGACAAGGGAAAGCCTCAGGCCACCCAATAAAAATTTCAACTAAAACTAGGATATATCTTTCTTTTCAAGGCAATTCTATAAAATCAATTTGCTAATATTCTCCTAAAAAAATTTCCTTATTTAATAATTCCAAAGATAATCTTATTACTGGTTTTGGGGTAATTATATATATAAATTTCACATCCGCTTATAATTGTTTAAACAATCTTTGTCATATTTTACTTTCTGTTCCCCAATATACTTTGTTACGTTCAGCTCGGGCAATTTCTCTCATTATTGTGGGTGGGACTGTTATTTGACCTATCGGTGTTACGGCCTATCCTGTTTCATTTTGATAGCCTGTAATTTAATAATTAATTCTTCATCTTTTTCATTATAAGTTGGAGTTTCTTTAGACAATTTTACACTTTTCTCTGAAACTAGTGTTAGGATGCCTTTTTCTGCAGCCTCTTTAGCAGCTTTATTAGCCAATCGGTTACCTCTTTCAGGAACAGTCTTACTTAACTGATGTGTTTTACAGTACATTATCGTGACTGTTATTGGTTTTTGGATGGCTTCTAACAATTTCAGTATTTGTTCTGCATGTTGAATGGCAGCTCCTTGTGCAGATAACAGTCCTCTTCCTCTCCATATTGCTCCATGTGTATGTATTACTCCAAAAGCACTTCGAGTCTGTCCAAATGTTGACTTGTTTTTCTTGACTTAGTTCCAGTGCTCGAGCAAGAGCTATCAATTCAGTCTTTTGGGCAGATATAAACAAAGGCAAAGCTGGCAATTCAATTACCTCCTCAGTAGTAGTTATTGCATATCTTGATAAATGCTTTCCTTCATGGATGAAACTGCTTCCATCGGTATATAGTTCCCAATCTGTTTCTTTCAGTGGCGCATCTCAGAGATCCGGTCGGCTGGAGTAAACTCCTTCGATTGTCTGCAAGCAGTCATGTTCCAGTTCTCCTTTAACTTGATCAGTTGTTGAAAACACAGCAGGGTTAACGATGGTAGTAGTTTTTAAGTAAACATCATCTTGTTCCAGCAACACCACTTGGTATTTCAGCATTCTACTAGGGGATAACCAATGCCCCCTTTCTGTTTTAACACAATAGTTATCATATCGGGAACATACACAGTAATCCTTTGCCCTCAGGTGAACTTACGAGCTTCCTGGATCAGTAGCACAGTTGCAGCAACAGCTCTCAGACAACCAGGCCATCTCAGACTCACATTATCTAATTGCTTCGAGAAGTATGCTGCAGCTCACCAACTTGGCCCTAAGTATTGGGCCAGGATACCCAGAGCTATACCTTTTCTTTCATGAGTAAAGAGTTCAAATGTCTTTGTGAGATCTGACAGGGCTAGGGCTGGTGCCCCTATTACAGCCTGTTTCAATTCTTTGAAAGTAGCTTTCTCGGCATCAGTCTAATCCATTGTTTGAGGTTTTGAGCTGCTCGTATAAAAGTCAGACCAGCAAGCCACAATTTATTATTTACAGGTGACACCACTCAACCATTCCCAGAAATGCTCATAATTAATTTTTTTGAGTCTTAGGTTCGGGGAGATGACAAATTGTCTCTCTTCTCTCAGTTCCTAATTGTCTCTGTCCTTTTAGGATTTCAGAACTCAAATAAGTTTCTTCTTTCTGGGTTATTTGGGTTTTTTCTTTTGACACTTGATATCCACTGATTCCCCAAAAGTTCAAAAAGTTAATAGTTAACTTTGTGCATTGTTCTTCTGTCTCAGCTGCAATAACAGATCATCCACATATTACAACAAGATTTCTTGATTATTTTCTTTCTTCCAAATCTCTAATTCTCGTGCCAATTGATTTCCAAAAATGGTAAGACTATTCTTAAAGCCTTGAGGCAAGACTGTTCATCTATATTGTGTTTTTCTCCCAGTCTCAGGATTTTCCCATTCAAAAGCAAAAAGCCCTTGACTATTGGGATCCAAGGGAATATAGAAAAAGGCATCTTTTAAGACTAACACTGTGAACCATTCTTGTTTCTCTGTTAGGGTTGTTAACAAAGTATAAAGATTTGCTATTACCGGATGAATATCTTGCACTATTTGATTTATTGCTCTGAGGTTTTAAACTAACCTGTAATCTTTTCCATTAGTCTTTTAACAAACAAGATTGGGGTGCTATATTTGGATTCACATTCTATTACCAATTTATATCTTAGAAATTTTTATATTATCGATACTAACCCTTTCTGACTTTCCAGTTTTAGGGGGTATTGTTTAATTTTTACCAGATTCAATCCTGGCTTTAAATCAATTCTCACAGGTTCTGCTTTTTGGATTTACCAGGAACTTCCCAGTCCAGACGATTGGAATTACAGCATTATTTACTTTGACTGGTATAATCTTCTGCTTTCGGTAACCGTCCTATAACAACGAAGCCACTGCTTTGATATGTTTAGTTTCTGGAATTAAAATTTTAATCTCTCCATTTTTAAAATTTAATTTCTGCCTCTAAATTCTCAAATAAATCTCTCCTTAGCAGGAGTTTAAGAGAATTTGGCACATACAAAAACTGCTGAGTGACCCATTGCTTTCTTAATTTCATTGTTAAAAATTTAAAGAAGGGTCTAGTTTCTCGTTCACTTGTTGCACCAACACCACCAATTTCTTCAAAACTTAACTCTCCCTCTAAGGTATTTAAAACTGAAAAGGTGACTCTAGTGTTGTCGTGGTTTAACCCCAGCCAGCAACTAAACACCACGCAGCCGCTCACTCACTCCCCCCCCACCCAGTGGGATGGGGGAGAAAATCGGGAAAAGAAGCAAAACCCGTGGGTTGAGATAAAAACAGTTTAATAGAACAGAAAAGAAGAAGCTAATAATGATAATGATAACACTAATAAAATGACAACAGCAATAATGAAAGGATTGGAATGTACAAATGATGCGCAGTGCAATTGCTCACCACCCGCCAACCGACACCCAGCCAGTCCCCCAGCGGCGAATCCCTGCCCCCACTTCCTAGTTCCTATACTAGATGGGACGTCACATGGTATGGAATACCCCGTTGGCCACTTTGGGTCAGGTGCCCTGGCTGTGTCCTGTGGCAACTTCTTGTGCCCCTCCAGCTTTCTTGCTGGCTGGGCATGAGGAGCTGAAAAATCCTTGACATTAGTCTAAACACTACTGAGCAACAACTGAAAACATCAGTGTTATCAACATTCTTCTCATACTGAACTCAAAACATAGCACTGTACCAGCTACTAGGAAGACAGTTAACTCTATCCCAGCTGAAACCAGGACAAGTGTCAATTCAAATTCAATTTTCTGTTCTCCCAGTTTAGCTGTAACCAGAGGTTCTACTGGGAGACTCCCCTCCGGTCCTCGTCAGATACTTTCACTTAAAAGAAACAAATCTACATATGGCACCGTGGCAGTACATCCCGCCCCCCCCATCCTGCCAGCAGGAAACAAAACTTCTCCAGGAAGGGAGAAGGGGAAGGAAACCCTGGAGGCTGCGGGTTGAAATTTGAACTGGCCAGTCGAGATGCGCCAGGTACACCGAGGTGACCCTCCTAGCCAAAAGAATTAAATGACCACAGGTCAGATTCGACAGGGGTATAAATGGGGTCCTGCCGGAGGACACGTTGGCAGTCCTCCTCGGAGCAGCGGGTCTGCAGTCGGGGACTCCCCCTTGGGCCGGGGCACCGCCCGAGGTAACTCCTCGAGGGAGAGAGCCCTCAGCTTTTAGGTGAGTGATACGCGCGTTTTGAGCCATCACTTTAAAACTTGGGAATTCTTAAGTCGGCCGTGTAGTATTAATTCTCTTTACATCATTGAGCCTGTGATTTTATAGAATGTTATCGGACTTCTAACTAACTTTTGCTGAAGAATAAATCTGAGTTTTAACACCTGTTGGATTTGGGTAGTCGTGCATCCGTAACATTTTGGCGTAGTCGGCAGGATGGTGTTAATGGAGGAATTATTACGGAGACACGGCTGCAGCCCTTCTCCCCCAGGTCTGGACTGGGCGAAGGAGAAGTGGTCCGACCCGGCAGCGGTCGTGGAGAGAGTAGAACAATGCCGCGGAACTTGTCGAGACGGCAAAGGCAGTGTGAGTGCCCTCCTGGGCGCCTGCTTGATTCAAGCACAGAACCGAAAGAGTGATTCTGCTAAAAGGCAAGGGGAAATAGATTGTCTGAAAGTGGACTTGGAGGGAAGGGACGTGTGGCCCCTTATTGAAACAGAAGGGCACGTGGGTCCGCACGGTGGGAGCCCCTGGAGCGCTGTTTGTACGGCCCCTTGGTTGGGACCCGAACTCGGCGAGTTGCAAGCTAAGTTTTCGCGCAAGCCGGGCGAAACCGAACCTGAGTATTTGTGGAGAGTTTCTCTAACGGGGGAGGATTGGATACTGTTGACTGATGATGAAGCGAGAGGTTACTGGGGACCGGGAGTGTTTCTGAGGGCTGGACCGGCAAGTGGTCAGTCGATAACGTCCCGAGTAGCTTACTGGGCTGGGGGTGTGGACCCCAAGAAGAGAGGAGAACCTGTTACTATCCGGGAAAAGGGACTGTCGGAGTTAACGGAGGGCAGCAGGAAGGTCCGCCCAGCCGGTTGTAAACCCCGCCCCGAGCGGTGTCGAACTCGGGGGCCGTCGGGTTGGAGCTACGATCCCGGAAGGGACGATCTCTGGCGGAAGGCACCGGCACTGGGGGCAGCCCGAGCCGTGCTGCACGGGCAGTCCGCCGGCGGCACCCGGGGGTGGGATTGCTGGAGGGGAAACCTAGAGACCAAAGGGAAGCGCCAGCAACCCCGCCCCCTCGGGGAGAGAAACGGGACCCTTTCGCGGCACTGCGAGAGGAACTGGAAGGGCTAAAAACTAGGAGCTGCGGTTTGGGGTTCAGGCCGCCCAGTCCGCATGGTGAATACCTGCCAATGGTCTGCTGATAAGGAGCCTTATATACACATTCCTGTAGGCCCAAAACGGTTAAGTTTAGAATTCTTAATTGATACAGGAGCCCAAATTAGTGTTTTAAATGAGCAACAAGCTAGTGAGCTGGGAATTAGGCCATCAAGAAAGGCTATAAACATTAGAGGAGTAACAGGGGCGACAGAAAAATGCCCCATAGCCCGAACCCAACTTTGGCTACCGGGGAAAAAAAAAGAATGACAGCTGTGGAGGTGGCTTTAAGCCCCTATGAGGGAAATATACTGGGATTTGATGTGCTGGTAGGCAGACAATGGTATCTACCCAATGGTAGGGTGTGGAGCATTAGGGGCAGGGAGGCAGAGGCTATTCATGTGAGAACATTGCAGGTTGCTCCTGCACTACCGCAATCTAAGGTAACCTGTGTCCCTCAATACCCACTTCCAGCCGTGGCCACACGGGGCATTTCGGAAGTAATTAATGATCTGGAGAAAAGAGAGATCATCAGTTGCACACATTCTCCTTACAATTCCCCTGTTTGGCCAGTCTGTAAATCAGATGGAAGGTGGCGACTAACAATTGATTATAGAAAACTGAATAGTAATACCCCACCATTAACTTCTGCTGTTCCAAGTATTACCTCAGTGATAACAGCAATACAGGCTGCAGCCCACCCATGGATGGCTGCTTTAGATGTCAAGGATATGGGTTTTTTTATGGTTCCTCTAAGGGAAGAGGACAAACCCCAGTTTGCCTTCACTTGGGAAGGGACCCAATACACCTTTAATCGACTTCCCCAGGGGTACAAGCACTCCCCCACTATCACTCACAATGCTTTAGCCAAGCTCCTTGATGCTGCGGAGGTACCACCAGGTGTCCACATATACCAATATATAGATGATATCCTAGTTGGTGGGGACAACAAGGAACAGGTAGGACAAATGGCTGAGGCCATCTGGAATCTGTTAGTCAAAAATGGGCTATTGGAGAAAACATATACCAGGGTTTTCGGTGATTGGCCGCCCTCTTTATGACTTACTCCAAAAAACCAGAAAATGGGATTGGACTTTGCAACATACAGAAGCCCTCACCACTCTGAAAGATGAGCTTAAGGCTTATCAGAGACTAGGTCCATTGCACCCACGAGATCCTTTAAGGGTGGAATGGGGATTTGCTGAACATGCCTCATACTGTGGTGTGTTTCAAAAGGGGCCACAGGGACCAGCTAGACCATTATTATTCTCCTCCACTGCATTCAAAGAAACGGAGCGACGATATTCAGATTGGGAAAAGGGGGTCCTCTCCCTCACTAGAGCAGTTAAAGAGGCTGAAAAGCTGCGTACCTCACAGGATGTTATGGTACAGGGTCCTTTCCCTCTCTTAAATTCAATCCTCAATGGGTCACCTCCTCCGGAGGGAGTAGCCCAAAAGGCCACAGTTAGGAAATGGTATGTATACCTAGAAGGGATAAGCCAATTGCTCCCACTAAAGGAGGGTCTGACTAAAGCTTTCAAATTACAGCAACCTGTAAACCCTCACCCAGCCTTGCTGGGTCAACCATATAAACCTTCTCCGATTGAGGAGGCACCCGAATTCATGGCAGGCTCAGATGTGCAGGGAGTGTGGTTCACAGATGCATCTGCCTGTTGAGTGGGATCAGAGTGGCAATATAAAGCAGTGGCGTTGGAAATTGGTACCGGAAAGACAGTCGAAGAAGAGGGTGAAGGTAGTGCACAAGTAGGAGAACTACGGGCTTTATTACTGGCCGTAGAGAATGGTGCTGCCATCGTCTATACTGACTCTTACGCCACCTTTAAGGGTGCTACAGAGTGGATATGTCAGTGGGAATCTAGTAAGTGGGAAGTAGGTCATGTGAAAGTGTGGAGGACAGAGGACTGGCAATGTCTCCTGGCAATAGGGAGATCCCAACCTTTGAAGGTGGGGTGGGTGAAGGGGCATGCTCAGGATGGAACCTCAGCTGCGAAATGGAATCAGCAGGTGGACCACCTGGCCCAAATCAGGATGGTCACCAGTGAGAAGGAAGATTGGGATAGACTAGCAAAATGGTTGCATATCAAACGAAGCCACTCAGGGAAAGCAGATCTCTATTATGAATGCCAATCTCGGGGTTGGCCAGTGTCTATGAAAACCTGTGAAGCAATTCTCACAGCTTGCCCACAATGCCGAATAAGGCTTAAAGCTAATCACCCAAACCAAGCTCCAGCCCAGCATATCAGACAAGGCAAGGCTCTTTGGAGCACGTGGCAGGTTGATTACATTGGTCTTCTGAGACCATCTCATGGGAGTGGAAAGACTCACCACATCAGTGCCCGGTGGATAATCCCGGACTTCTAACCCTGTGACCAGGTTTTAAGACCGAGGCCTAGTTTGTGCTTTTTTACAGGACCATGAAGGAACGAGTCATTCCAGTCCTTTTGCTGACAGTGATGACGGTGACGGGCATGGATGGTGAAGATCTGGATGATAATGTTGTGGCAAAATGATGGACATTAATATATCGCGAGTCCTTGACCTCGCATGAGAGCAATGTAACAATTATAATTGGTCACCAAGTGCAGTAAATACTAGTTCAGTATGAAACACCAGATGTGACTATATCTTCCAACTAACCCATGGGATCATGGGGTGGAGTTGAAGTGGTACTCGAGGAACATCAATAGGGCACCCTAGAACTGAGTTTACAGCTATCAACCTTAGCCAACGCTACATCTAACAATTCGGGGACTCTCAAACAATCGGTTATAACATATTGGTAAAATGACTATCAAAAATTGGGCTGTATTGGATTAGATGCCAAAGAAATAGAAGGGTATATATAAAGTTTTGAACATGTCAATGGACAACTGCTGTGTTCACTCCAAATGTGTCAATGTGGCTTCAAGACTAAATCAACGAGAGAATACGGCAAGAGACTTGGAGGCAATTGCTTCTGCACCAGGGACCAACTGGTTGGGAAAAGTTTTGATATGTTCAGATTTTCTTTCACAGGGTGGGAGACCAGCCTTCTCTAATCTTTAATAATGCTTGTAGTTATGATTACTGTAATCTATATTGCAATAAGTTCTATCAAATGCTTAGTAGTGAAGCCTGTACTAACGGTTAAGTATACTCCTTTAAACTGTCCATACACTGGATATTCCTGTGTTCGATATTCCACTTTAGTTCTAGACCAGAAGGGAACGATGACCCACAATGAGCGTCAAACTCACCAAACTGCACCCCCTTTTAACTTTGGAGGCAAGAGGTGACTGTACCACCACTCCAAAGAAACCAGTCGAATCATGACTGTGGTCACGGGGTGGATTATGGCAGTACATCCCGCCCCCCCCATCCTGCCAGCAGGAAACGAAACTTCTCCAGGAAGGGAGAAGGGGAAGGAAACCCTGGAGGCTGCGGGTTGAAATTTGAACTGGCCAGTCGAGATGCGCCAGGTACACCGAGGTGACCCTCCTAGCCAATAGAATTAAATGACCACAGGTCAGATTCGACAGGGGTATAAACGGGATCCCGCCGGAGGACACGTTGGCAGTCCTCCTCGGAGCAGCGGGTCTGCAGTCGGGGACTCCCCCTTGGGCCGGGGCACCGCCCGAGGTAACTCCTCGAGGGAGAGAGCCCTCAGCTTTTAGGTGAGTGATACGCGCGTTTTGAGCCATCACTTTAAATCTTGGGAATTCTTAAGTCGGCCGTGTAGTATTAATTCTCTTTACATCATTGAGCCTGTGATTTTATAGAATGTTATCGGACTTCTAACTAACTTTTGCTGAAGAATAAATCTGAGTTTTAACACCTGTTGGATTTGGTTAGTCGTGCATCCGTAACAGGCACTTTATTCCATTTACTCTCTCTCCTACAAAACAACATTAATTGCAATATAGTATTATAACTCAAAGTTCTGTTTGTTTACCATTTTTCCTGCAATTCACCCCAATGTGGCAATAAACATCCCAACGGTGATGTTTTTGGTATCTTTTCATCAGCAGTTATATTTCCTACACTCTTATTCTTAAACAATTTTGCTAATGCCATTATACTTATATACATTTAAATATCAAATACCAAATATCAAATACCAAACAAATGCAAATGACGATTGTCCCAAATACACAAATGTCCAACCCAGCAATAGCTTTCGCTTATGACTTATGGGCAGACGCCTAGGCTTCCAATGCAAACGGGTACCCTCTGAGCCCCAACCCTGCGAAGCTTTCGCCGTGCCTTACGGGCAGGCTATCTAAACAAATTCCAAAGAAGAAGTGCCTTACCTTTTTTCCAGGGAACGTTGCAAGGAGCTTTGTGAGTCAAGAGTGATGGTTCTCCCCGAGAATACCAAACCAAACTCTTTTATGTGATTAAATTTTATTTCTTTACCAGAATATTTGCAACAAGGAGAGCCCTGTGGCACAGCCTTGCAGAGGCCCTGGGCTGCTCCTCACTTCCCGTAATGGCCACCCACGGAGGCAGCCCTCCCTTACACCACAGGGAAGAGCCCCTCTTGTTTGCAGAGGTATTCAGAGGGACCCTTTTGAGATGATTATGTTTAGGATACACCTAACATTTACCCCAGGGGCCCGCCACCCCACAGAGGCCCTCGTTTAGAGGGTGGAAACTGAGGAAATGGTAAACAGTGAGGTCCTGACAGCATCCCTGGCTGGAAATAAGGCAAAAAATAAGCAGTTCTGCTTTCCCTGTGGAGTCGGCACATGGGGGAGTAGGGTCAGACATGCTTCCAGTGAGACGTGGGTTGTACAAAAGGCACTAGGCCTTTCCTATTGCCTCTGAAAAAACAAAAAGCATTAACTGTGGGAGCTCTGCTCAGGACAAGGTTCTGGTGTCTCTCTCTTTTTATTTAATCCCTTTGAGGTCCTATTGTAGGAGATTGAGAGAAGCAGCCTGAGGGAAGCATGAACAATGGCAAGAGATGAAACCTGGTAAAGATAAGGGGGGAGGGGGGTGGAGGCCCTCAGAGCCTTTCCAAGGAATGTCTCAAACACTCCCAAGTACCCTGAACTGAATAATGCAGGCCTTGTGCTCAATAGACTGATAAGGCTACCCATGTGGGAAGAATAGCAAAGGATGTATTCGGCTGGAGGAGGAAGCCCTGTAGAGACAGGACAGTTCTGCTCTGGTACAACTTGTGAAGCTTGTTATGCTAATGAAGATTATGGAGATCACACTAAACATATGTGACTACCGCACTCATCTCTCAACCCAAATGATGCTACAAGTCACCTGGGGGAAGGGGGGAGAACCTGAAACAAAACTGCCACCCTAGCAGGAGAGCAGGTCGGACTCATACGGCAAACATCAAGGGGAAAAATAGGTGCCACTGTGTGGGGAATCTGCAGAAGAGTGCTCTTATGAACCAGAGACCCCCCTGTTGAAAATATTTTGATAAAGAAATTAAAATCTAATTATATAAAAGAGTTTGGTTCGATTAAGAAGTAGAAAATTGTGAAGCATAGGTATGGGAGTGTTAAGTTTGAAATGTAGTCATAGGAACTTTAGAAAATGTACTATGTGTAACCATAAGAATTCAAGTATTGTCTAAAATCAGTTAACCACAGAAACTTTGACAAAGATTTGTTGGTTTGTAGTGTTTTGTTTTAGGAAACTAGGGAAACCGTTATGGACACCAGTTTGCTGCTTGGAAACCCCTTACCCTTCCCACCTCGATCTAATTATCGAGGATTCCGATCAGTAGAGTTAAGTGAGATTAACCAATGATTGTTTTAACATAAGAATATTAATAAGATGGTGTGACTGAAGGACCAATTATTAGAAAAGTTAAATTTAAGAATAGACATAGTATGCATTTTTATGTAAACTAATATAGATGATGGTGAGAATCGTACTGCGCAGAATCACCTAAGAGAGGTCAAGAAGTGGACAAGTGAGGAAGACTATGGAAGACCACCAGAGGGCTTCTGAAGACCACCAGAGACCTTCGCTGCGCTTGCGTAAAGGACATTTACATATGTTAATAGTTTCCCGGAAAACTAATGATTATGTATAACATTTTTCGGAAACCTAGTGAATATGTATAACAGATGTGCATTTAACCTGCATAGTTAAACCAGACAGGTGCACACGATAGGTGGAGCGATCCCCTGTGTGCCCAGCACTGCAATAAAGGAGTGCCTGCTTCTTAACTTCTCATTGCTGTTAAGGAGTTTTATTCCGGATTTCGGCAACAGTTTTGGCGACCCAGATGGGACCTTGCGAGTGAGACTGGACGAGATCGAGTGTTGATTGAACTCCGGCCGGCACCGAGGGATTCTCGGGGAGGAACCATCACTCTCGACTCACAAAGCTCCTCGCAAGGCACTTCTTCTTTGGAATTTGGATAGCCTGCCCATAAGGCACGGCGAAAGCTTCGCAGGGTTGGGGCTCAGAGGGTACCCGTTTGCATTGGAAGCCTAGGCGTCTGCCCATAAGTCATAAGCGAAAGCTATTGCTGGGTTGGACATTTGTGTATTTGGGACAATTGTCATTTGCATTTGTTTGGTATTTGATACTCGATACTTGATATTTGGCATTTGATATTTGGTTATTAATATTTGGAACTTTGATATTTGATATTTGGTGCATTTGGTATTTGATATATAAGTATAATGGCATTAGCCAAATTATTTAAGAGTAAGAGTATGGGAAATATAACCACTGATGAAAAGATACCGAAAACATCACCATTGGGATGTTTATTGGCACATTGGGGTGAATTACATGATGATTTACGTAAAAGTCAGATGATTGAATATTGTAATCATTGGTGGCCTTTGTATGTTTTGGAAGATCAGGAAAAATGGCCAACAAATGAAACTTTAAGTTATAATACTATATTACAGTTAATGTTATTTTGTAGGAGAGAGGGTAAATGGAGTGAAGTGCCATATGTGGATCTGTTCTTTTATTTGAGGCAGAGAACGGATTGGCAAAAAGAATGCAAGTTAATTAGTCGAGACAATTTGGTGATGACATTAACTTCAGAAAATAAGAAAGCTAAGAGTTGTTGTTCGGCTTGTGATATTGGAAGGAAGTGCATTAGATGTACGGTACCAAAAGAGGATGAAATGGAACTAGAATTAGAAATAGCCCCACCAAGGGAGGAGCAGGATCTCTCTCCCTCACATCCACGGGAAAGGAGTATTGAGTCAGAGAGAATAATAGAACCGGACAGTACTAGAATGAGGGAAGAAGCCGATGAGACACCAGAAGTAGTAGTTCATACCCCAGTGTCTCGGAGAACTCATCAGCAATCTCAATTGTTGGCTCCCTTGAGACCGGGAGTGGGACAGCATGGGCCAGTATATGTCAAAGTGCCGTTTTCTATTATGGATTTGATGGCATGGAAACAGGCAGCAGGGGTTTATAGAGAAGATCCGGAGAGAGTAGGAAGGGTTGTAGAAACAATTATTAGAACTCAGGATCCCGATTGGAATGATTTACAAGTAATATTGGATAATTTATTGGATAGTACTGAAAAACAGATGGTATTAAAAACTGGAAAATCACAAGCAGAGGCAGCACTTATGAATGAAACGCTCTCTGGAACTTTGGAACAGAATTTTCCTTCGGGAGATCCCCAGTGGGATCCGAATGACCCTGTACACAGGAGAAGGTTAACTCGATATCAAAAATGGGTATTGTATGGAGTAAAGCATGCAATGCCAAAAGCTTTGAATTGGTCTAAATTATATGAGATAAAGCAAGATAAAAATGAATCTCCCTCTGTGTTTTTGGAAAAATTGAAGGAAACTGCTAGAAAATATACTGATTTGAAATTGGAAACAGAAGCAGAACAACAACAATTGGCTTCGATTTTTATGGGGCAGTCAGCGCCTGATATAAGGCGAAAACTCCAAAAATTGGAGGGAGAGGATTCAAGAAATTTAAATAAAATGTTAGAAACAGCATGGAAAGTCTATAATAATCAAGAGAAGGAAGAAGAGCAAAGAAAAGAAAAGAAAGAAAAGATCAGAGACAGTAGATTAATAGCTGTCTTAACAGGGAATGCAGCAAGAGGAAGAGGACGAGCTCGGGGAAGAGGAGGTTTTAGAAACTTTGGTAACCGGGAACCTAATGCACCTCTAGGAATGAATCAGTGTGCATACTGTAAGGAGGATGGACATTGGAAAAGGGATTGCCCTAAATTGCAAACAAGTCAGCAAGAGGCTGCAAAAATAATGACTTTAAATGAATGAAGGGGACCGGAGGGGAACCCAGCTGAACCTCTGGTTACAATTAAGCTGGGAAATGATAAAGTTGAATTTTTAGTTGATACGGGAGCAGTATATTCTGTTTTGAATACTTATAAAGGGAAATTGGGAAATAAAACAGCTAACATAATTGGAGCGACTGGGAAACAGGAAAATAGACCATTCTTTCAACCCCTTGATTTAAAATTTGGAAATAAGGCAATTACACATGAATTTTTGTATGTACCAGAATGTCCGATACCCTTGTTGGGTCGAGATTTGTTATCCAAATTAAATGCACAGATAGCTTTTGAGGGAGGAGAAATTCTTTTAAAAATACCAGAATCAAAGACAGGAGAAATATTGATGATACAGGAGAAGGTTAAGATTCAGGAGATGCCACAAGAAGTTGATGATGCTGTGATCCCTATGGTTTGGAACACAGAGATACCTGGAAAATCTAAAATGGCACAGCCTGTAAAGGTAGAACTGAAGGAAAATGTGAAGCCAGTGAGATTAAAGCAGTATCCAGTTAAACCTGAGGCTAGATTGGGAATCAAGAAATTAATTGATAAATTTTTGGAATATGGAATCTTAGAGGAGTGTGAATCTGAATATAATACTCCAATTTTACCAGTGAAAAAGCCATCAGGAGAATATAGATTAGTACAGGATCTGAGGGCGATAAATCAGATAGTGAAAGACATACATCCTGTAGTGGCCAATCCATATACACTTTTAACAGCTCTAGGGGAGAATCACCAGTGGTTTACAGTGCTTGATTTGAAGGATGGTTTCTTTTGTATACCCCTAGAAGAAGGAAGTTGAAAATTATTTGCTTTCGAGTGGGAAAATCCAAAAACAGGACGAAAGACACAATTGACATGGACAAGATTGCTGCAAGGATTCAAGAACAGTCCAACAATTTTTGGGAGCCAATTAGCAAAAGAACTTGAGATGTGGAAACGAGATGGTCCCAAACCTGGACATTTGCTCCTACAGTATGTAGACGACATATTGATAGCGACAGAAGAGACACCAGTGTGTATAAAGGTAACAATTGATCTTTTAAACTTTTTGGGGCTAAGCGGATACAAAGTCTCTAGAACTAAGGCCCAGATAGCAAAACAGACTGTGATATATCTGGGTTTTGAAATCTCACAAGGGCAAAGACAGTTGGGAACAGACCGCAAAGAAGCAATTTGCAGTATCCCGGAGCCGAGAAATACCCACGAATTGAGAACCTTTTTGGGAATGACTGGGTGGTGTCGGCTATGGATAATGAACTATGGTCTGTTGGCTAAACCATTATATGAAGCTCTTAAAGGTCCACCATTTGAATGGGGTCCAGATCAGCAGAGAGCTTTCAAGAATCTAAAACAGGCCCTGATGACAGCACCAGCCCTGGGACTTCCGGATCTGACTAAAGACTTCCAGTTATTTGTACATGAGAAACAACACATTGCACTGGGAGTGCTGACTCAGAAAATGGGAAGTTGGAAGCGACCAGTTGTGTGGACACATATTTAGCTAACGGTCACAAGAGCGTTTCAGATGCCTTTAGAAGGCCTTGAACAGAATAAACAAGAAGACAAAAAAAGAAAGATGCCAATTAGAAGAACACAGGTGCACATTCCACGATAAAGGGAACTTGGCACGAAGAACCTCAATTCGGCAGTTTATCTTGACCAATTAGACTGAGACAAGTTTCGCATGTTTTAGTTAGTATAACCAATTATGTCTTATGTTTATGCGCGTGTACAGTGTTGGTATAACCAATCATTAAGTGTAACTAGGCACGTGGACAATGCGTGAATACTGTGTGTAACCAATAGTAAAATAGCTAAACGCATGTACAGATGTAACCAATGTATAAAATGATGTCTGATGCTCTAGTAAAGGGTCTTCAACTATGATCATATTGATCTGTCGTTGAGTCCATTATTATGCTCCCGCAATTGGCGCCCGAACAGGGACCACCCGAATTCTGCGCTACGTTTGGAGAACGAACGGCAGGATAAGAGGAGGACGGGAGGATCCTGACCGAAAGACCGGCTGCCCCGGCTGGTGTGCCCATAGAGGCAGATAAGGCAGCGCTGTCGTTTTTTCGCCCATCGAGGTGAGGATTCGCCCGTAAAGGAGGCGAGGTGAGGATTCGCCCGTAAAGGAGGTGTAGGAGTTGGTCTGAAAATCAGCATTGTCTCAACACTGTCATCAGGAACATGAACAGTACATTTCCTGACAATGGCCTGTTTGGAGCGCAGTGGCCGATCCCAAGAACGGAACGTGCGGTACAAGGCTCCTGGAAGGTACCTGGCTAGAGCCATTAGACTGTCAAAAAGGATGGATTGCAACTGTTGCCATAACATCAATGAAGAAATCATGAACTTTAGATGAACTTTGCTTCATTATAATACCAAAACACACCTCCTGGTCGAAGGCTACCCACCTCCAAGACTTACCACGCCTCGGACACTGACCCCGCGCCTGCGTGATAGCCTCGCTCGAGAAGGGCGGAGACTCCTGAGGCAGAGGTGGAGCAAGGTGTGTTACTAAGCATAAAAGATGATTTCTGAACAACGGAAGCTTGAAGCTTCCCCACCAAGGACCACGACGATCGACGACGCAGCATTAGCTGGACCCGGGACCGTTAGGACGTCTTGAGATCAGCGGTGGTAGCTATAACTTCTCTTTCTCCTCTCTCTAAACTTAACTTTACTTTTCTCCTTTCTTTCACCCATCCCTAACTATTGCGTGCCTCTTCACAGGCAATACAATAAAGTTTTACTGTGTGATTATTGCTATCCCCTTTGGTGTTGGTCACCTTAATTTTGCACTTTCGAGATCGTAGCAAACGAACCATCACGAGTCCACCGAGTGGACCGTGACATTAAACTGGTGTCACGGACAGGATCCTGAGAGACAGAGGGGTGCAGGTTTTGTGTGGTTTGTAACAGGGGAAAAACGTTTCGTTCCAGCCGCACCTGAAAGGGTGAGAGGTGTCCAGAAAGCAAGGGGGGCGATTCGGGATTCCCGCACACTGCACACACCTCAGTGTATTTCACCCCAAACTCGAATTGAGGGCTCTGTCTATCAGGATCAAGTGCAAGGATCTCTTAGTGCAAATAGGGGGAACTGTCCTCATTAGATGAGGTTGACTACCAGGGGAAGTTGAAGGGACAAGCAGAGAAAGTCTGCACTTGTGAGCAACTAAGTTTTGACTCCCCAAAGTGAGATTTTAGTCCCTTTAGCCACTCGGGGAAGAGGAGGGCGACGCAGCAGTTGTTGCGTGTGTGGTGTAACTAAGTTTGACCTCCCTGAAGTGAGTTTGGCCCTTTGCAGCAAAAATGACTGAAAAGAATGGTTATCAAAACTCTCCATCAGTAAAAAATCTTGACTTGTTTTATGCACTCTTGGCAAAGTATGGAGCTCGACCCTCCCCACCTGGGGAAGAGTGGGCTCGAGACAATTGGGCGAATTTACAGAGTGTAACAGACCGAGTGATTTCTATACATAATGAGGCTGGATCACGGTCAGGCAAAGGCAAAGCGATAATCTGTGCAGTTCTTGGAGCCAGCCTGGTCGCAGCAATTGAAGACCGCTATAAGCGGCGTAGCCAGGAAAAACAAATCATAGAATCCCTTGAAAATTTGGTACAACTTTTGCAGAAAACAACCTCCAACCTGGAAGAGCAGGTAGCAGAGAAAGAGAGAGTAATTAGCTTGTACAAACAGCGAGCAGAGGAAAAGGAGGAAGAAAATCGCTGTCTAAAAGATGCCTTGAAAGGAGGACTTTCAAAGTCTGCTGAATCATTGAATGAGATAGAAATGAAGATGGAAAAGATAGGTATTCAGCAAATAAGTCAGGTATACCCCCAAAAGGAACTAGAGGAAGCAAGGAGACACTTCAGGGAAAACCCCCAAGTGAGGCCTTTGATTAAAGCAGAATTTGCTTATATAAATGATGAGGATAATGACCCACATATTACAACTAAAGAGATACCATACACTCCCACTGAATTGGCCAAAATGAAATGAGAATATGGGCGCCTTCCCAAAGAATCCGAAACAGAGTATGTGTGGCATGTATCTTTAACTGGAGGGGACCATATTCAGTTAAATGAAAGGGAAGCTAGTGGTTACTGGGGCCACGGTGTCTTTTTAACAACAGGGGATAGACGTGCCCCATGGTCCCTAACCCAGCGGGCTGCCTATTGGGCCGGAGGGCTGAACCCCTTAGACAGGGGAGATCCCCTAGCAATCACAGGCACAGCTGATCAATTGCTAGAAAGTGTGCACAAAGCAGCCTGCCTGCAGATGATACATGAAAGGAAGTTAGTTCCCGGATGTGAATCCCCAATGATGTTGCCGGTGAATCCTGAAATCATGACTCCTTTGATAAGGGGACTCCCAGAATCACTCAAATCCACCGGGATTGTTCTCCAAAGGACCATAGCATCTTTAGACGCTGTAGAAAAGTTGGAGAGCTCTACTAAAGGTAAAGGAGATGAAATTGATGTTGGCACAGGTTCACCTCTCAATTATGGCTCGTCTCCTTCCCACTCAAAGCATAAAAGGATCTGGACATGGGGAGATGTAGCACAAGAATTGATAGATTATAGCAGAAAATATGGTCCTGTGAGAACCTTGGAGGAGAAATCTAAAGGAATCCATCAAGTGGGAGCTAAAAATCTACCTCTGCCTGTTAGTAAAACTGTAACCGCTCTCACTGACCCCGCCACTGTTGCTGACTACTCCTACTCTAAAACTGGGGGAGGAGGAAGACAGCCCCTGACTCGACAACAATGGTGGGCCTTGGGAATTAAAAAGGGAGTTCCCAGAGATGTGATGGATGGTTTACCCCTTAATAAACTGAGTAAACTGATATCAAAATGGTATGGTCTGAAACAACACCCACAGCACCTAGGGTCAAATAGAGAAATCTCTCCTGTCATGCCCACAGACACCCCCCCCGCAGGGAACACGGGCGATGGGGAAAGTCAGCAGGGAAACTAGAACCTCCGTTCCTTAGCAGTGGGTGGGGGAACGGAGGATGGATTTATATCCAACAGCTCACTAAAACTAACAGAGGAGATTTATTGATTACAGCTATTGTAGGTCCTAAGCGTGCACCCGTAACCTTTTTAATTGACACCGGTGCACAGATCTCCGCCCTGACTGAGGAAGATGCACAGAGGTGTGGGGTGATTCCCTCTAAGCGAAACGTTTGTGTCCTGAATGCTTTAGGGTCAACAGAAGTTATGAAGATTGTTCCGGTAAAGCTGATGCTGCCGGGAGAGGAAGGCACGATCACTATTGACATGGTGGTTGGGAACATTCCGACTAACCTGTTAGGAATAGATGCCCTTAAAGGAAGGGGGTGGGAGGATTCAGAAGGATTGTTGTGGACTTTCGGGACACCGCAGCTGAACATCAGGCTACTTCAAACTGCACCCCCTCTACCATTTAGCAAAGTAACTAGTGTTAAACAATATCCCCTCCCCCTGGGAGCAAAGGAAGGTATCAAACCAGTCATGCAGGAGATGCGGGAACAAGGAGTGGTGGTAAATACCCATTCTCCTTTTAACTCGCCGGTATGGCCGGTGAAAAAACCTAATGGGAAGTGGAGGCTCACAGTAGATTTTCGAAGACTGAATGCTAACACAGGGCCTCTAACTGCCACAGTCCCTAATATGGCTGAACTGGTAATAACAATTCAGGAGAAAGCTCATCCGATCATGGCAACCATAGATGTTAAAGATATGTTTTTCATGATACCTTTGCGACCAGAAGACAGAGATCGCTTTGCTTTTACTTGGGAGGGACAACAATTTACCTTTACCCGGCTGCCTCAGGGATACAAACACTCCCCTACACTAGCTCACCACGCTTTGGCCCAAGAACTGGAGAAAATACCAAAAGCCGACGGCATAGCTGTCTATCAGTATATTGATGATGTTCTCGTGGGTGGAGATAAAGAAAAGGAGGTGGAGGCAACTCAACAGAACATAATCTCTCATTTGGAGAACTTGGGTTTGCAAATTCCCCCAGAAAAGATCCAAAAACCCTCACAAGAAGTAAAGTTTTTGGGAATTTGGTGGAAGGGGGGAATGACATGTATCCCACCAGACACCCTTACTTCCCTAGATCAGATTAAAATGCCTGAATCAAAAAAGGATTTGCAGCATGCTTTAGGGTTATTGGTATTCTGGAGAAAACATATCCCAGACTTTTCTATCATTGCCAGACCTCTTTACAATTTACTGAGAAAAGGGGCCAAATGGGAATGGACTGCTTCTCAGGAAGAAGCAATGAAATTGTTAATTTTTGAAGCAACAGCTCATCAGGCTCTTGGCCCTATCCACCCTACAGACCCTTTTCAAGTAGAATGGGGGTTTGCCACAACAGGATTGTCAGTACACATTTGGCAACGTGGTCCTGAGGGTCCAACCCGTCCTGTAGGATTTTACTCCCGCGGCTTTAAGGATGCTGAGAAGAGATATACTGCCTGGGAGAAAGGTTTGTTTGTGGTTAGCATGGCTCTCATAGAAGTGGAAAAAATTACACGTCAGCAACCAATCGTGCTAAGAGGCCCATTCAAAGTTATAAAAGCAGTCACTAACGGGACCCCCCCTCCTGACGGGGTGGCCCAGAGAGCCTCGGTACGAAAGTGGTATGCCCAGATTGAACACTATTGTAACCTTTTCTCAGTGACTGAAGGAGCTTTAAAAAACTTAGCTATCCAAGAAACAGGAAGCCTGGACGGCAGCCAAGACAAACCTATCTCAGCTATTCGGGTAGCCCCTCCTTTCTCCCACGATCAGTCAGTGAATGCTTGGTTTACCGACGCTTCTGCAAAGCGAGAAGGAAAAGTGTGGAAATACCGGGCAGTAGCCCTCCACACTACTACTAATGAACAGATAATAACAGAGGGAGAAGGGAGTGCCCAGGTAGGAGAATTAATTGCAGTATGGAGCGTTTTCAAGCATGAAGCACAAACCGCTTCCCCTGTCCACATATATACCAATTCCTATGCAGTGTTTAAAGGATGTACTGAATGGCTCCCTTTTTGGGAGCAAAATGAATGGGAGGTTAACAGAATTCCAGTGTGGCAAAAGGACAAGTGGCAAGAAATTCTGAGCATTGCTAGCCAAGGGAACTTTGCTGTGGGATGGGTAGCTTCTCATCAAGTAGATGGGGGCTCAGCAGGAGAATGGAACAACCAAGCTGATGAATTATCAAGACTAGCTCCTGTACAAAAGGACCAGATCACAGAAGATTGGGATCGTTTGCTAGAATGGTTGCATATTAAACGTAAACATACGGGAGCTAAAGATCTGTATCGTGAAGCCCTTGCCTGAGGTTGGCCTGTCACTAGGGAAATGTGTAAAACCTGCATATCAGCCTGTGAACAGTGCCGTACACGGCTCGAAAGACACCCCTTAGAGGATGACCCTCTGCATTTAAGAGAGGGTAAAGGCTTGTGGGATGCTTGGCAGGTAGATTATATAGGCCCCTTTAAGAGATCAGGAGGAAAACACTTTGTGCTGGTAGGAGTGGAAATAACATCAGGGCTAGTCCAAGCCGAAGCTTTTAACAAAGCTATGGGAGAAAAAACTGTGAAAGCACTGCGTGAATGGTTTGGTGTGGGATACTTGGAAAGTAATGGGCACACAGTGAACAATCCAGACTCGATAGAATTGATCAATTTGTGAGCCAAGGATGTTTTGTAGGCAGCAGGCTTCAAGGACGCTTTGCTTGTGGACACATATTTAGCTAACGGTAGTAAGAGCATTCCAGATGCCTTTAGAAGGCCTTGAACAGAATAAACAAGAAGACAAAAAAAGAAAGATGCCAATTAGAAGAACACAGGTGCGCATTCCACGATAAAGGGAACTTGGCACAAAGAACCTCAATTCGGCAGCTTATCTTGACCAATTAGACTGAGACAAGTTTCGCATGTTTTAGTTAATACAACCAATTATGCCTTATGTTTATGCGTGTGTACAGTGTTGTTATAACCAATCACTAGGTGTAACTAGGCGCGTGGACAGCTCATGCTAACCAATCTCTAATTTGCTTATGCGTGAACAGTAACTAGAATGAACATATAAACCGAGCTATCTTGGCAATAAAGTGGCATCTGCTTGATCATATTGATTGTGTGCAGTGTCCGTGACTTCCGCGTCAACAGTTTGGAACTTTTCCAAACCCACAAGAAATACAATCTGACAATGGCTCCCACTTCACCGCCAAAATCGTACAGGATTGGGCACGAAGCGAAGGGATTAAATGGGTCTTCCACACTCCATACTATCCCCAGGCAAATGGAATTGTAGAGAGAACAAATGGTCTCTTAAAATGACTCTTGAAACCACAGGAGGGAAATTGGGATGCCCACCTATGGGAAGCTGTCAAAGGTGTAAATGACAGATGGGGGGTAAATGGATGCCCCAAAATTACTGCCTTTTGCCTGAAGGCTCCCTCTCTAGTTCCCTCATTAAAGGGACCAGATGATTCTAAGAATCCAGCACATTTCCCTGGACAACCTGTCCTAGTAGAACTTCCCACCGTAGGAAGTGTGCCACTGGTACTAAAAACCCCACTGAATGCATACTCATGGGTAGCGTCTGATGCCCTAGGGAAGGAGCATCGGATAAATACTCGCTGGATAATTCCATCATTTTAATTTTCTGTATAGTATTAATCTCTTTTGCCCCAGAGAGGCAAGTTTTGTCTTTTGTTTTACAGAAGAACTCCGAGAGACACCAAAAACGGCATGAAGTATGAATCACTTAATTAGATTGACAATACTTTTTTGTATCTCACCACTAATCTGTAGCCAAAGGAATACAGAATGGCCATGATCCCAAGCTATTGTCCAGTATACTCGGAGTATGGGACAGTATCCCAAAGACCGTTTCCCAAGCTTAGCCACTGTAGTAATGCATGATTCTGAAGTATACCACCCACTTGAGTGGGGGGAATGGGACAGAAAAGACTGGGTCCGTGTCCTGACTGGAACGGTTGGAGAACAAATCCAAGTGGGATACAGAAAAGTGGAAGGATCTCTTTATGAGAAAGCCTCTTCAATTACCATCTCTGGAAATCTATTGGACCCTAGTTCCAACGTCACTACGAAACTCTGTCCTACTACAGAATGGAGATGTAACAAACAGGATTCTCTCATTATGTGTTGCCGTCAAAAGAATGTCGGCAACTACTCCCTAGACCCAAGTACCAACAATGTTGAAATCACCAAATCCTGTATTAAGGAACAAGGAGATTGTTGATACAATTTCACTTTGACCAAACCAGTCTATGTGGTGTGCGATTGGCGATCTAATCCACCGACAGGGGGGCTATCAGGCCTAACATTTAAATTCAAAATGAATGCTGTAACTAGGCCTCTAGTGATGCTTGTTGCAGTAGTCACGCACGATGGCATAGATACCCTCTTCCCGCTAACTGACAAGGATGAAGTTATACCCTCTTTTACGGTGATACAAGGAAATAACGTCACAATAAGATGTAGACTGATCACTGAATCTCACATTGAATCCACAAATAGTTATGGAATTGGACCATATGACCCTATTTTGTTGTGTAAAAATCAAAACCTAGACTGTTGGTTAAATTTGACTGCTGTACAATACTCTTATAAAGTTATGTGTGGTAAAAATAATACTAAATACTGGGGAGGATTTAAAATAGATGTTGTAATACCTACTACCCAACCAATTGTTGTGCTTAACCCAAAAATCTTTGAAATTGGACCATATGTGATCAGAAATACGGGCCTACAACAAATGTTGCTTAACCCGGCATGGTCTCTCAAACGAGTTGAATTGTCGATGCAGAACAATGTTTCAGACATTCAGCCAGCTTGCTCACCTTTCCTAAAGACTTCTTACGAGGGATGGACAACCTGGCTGCAAAAACGAACTCTTCCCATGAGAAGAACACGGAGAGACCTAACCGGTGTTTTGGGAACAGGATTGGGAGTTCTAAATAGCATCGATTCAGAAGTAATAATGAACAAGTTGGCTACTTCAATTAGTGATTTGGCTAAATTACAACAGCCTTTGCGATCTTCATTATTGGCTTTGGGGACTAACCAGTGGCTGTTTTCAAATATATTACCAAAATGGGAAAAGGTAAATATAAGGGACCACGAATTGATTACTGATGCACTTGGGGTGGTCCAAAATAACCTCTCTTTGGCTCTCAGTTGTATCCAGGCTCAAATATGGATGCAGTCGGTAGCCGCCTCAATTATAAGAGAAGGTAAAGAAGGTATTCTCCCTACTGAAATTCGGAAAATAATTTGGGACAGTGCCACTGATTTTGAGAAGGAACTCCAATCCTGGTGGAACCTGGTAAACTTTACTTATGATCCCGTTACAAACATAGCTACAACTTTTGTGCTTACTATATATAATGCTACCATATACCCAATTTATCCCATTATTGCATTAGGGTTGAACCACAACGGAACTATACTCTATCCTTTTGAGCATAGAGTATGGGCCCAAAAGGAGAATGAAAAATGGCAAACTGTTAATTTGGAATCTTGCATTGTACGGGAACAAGGATTTGTTTGTGAAGGTAATGCAATTGAGGCACAAGATATTTGTTTAGATACTGAACAAAATATTTGCCATTTTGAGATTCATCCTAATGAAAACCCTGAAACAGTACTCATATATATCGGCAAAGGCTGTGTATGTTTGAGGACTGTTTGTGACTTTCTATCTGTAGACAAGGTAGTTGTAGAGACTAAAAATCATTCAAATTTTTGCGTTTGCAATTTTACTAAGATTGTTGGATGTGACTTTTCCTATTCGGCCCCGGTCACGTCTCACCAACTTTTGCAATCTAACTACATGTTGATTCATGAATTGCTACCTATACCCATTGGAATGAATCTTGTTTTGGTAAAACAGTTATTACAACACAAGGATTTGGTTGAGATTTTGGAAAAAATTAGGGAAAACGGACAGAAAACCTTAATAACTGTTCATCACAATGTGAAAGAAATACACCGAGTTTTTGAAAGAGTGCAAAAGGATGCAGAACATAGATGGTGGGACACACTTTTTGGATGGTCGCCTACTGCTACAGGCATCCTGAACAAGTTGTGTCACCCCATCGTGGTTCTCTTGATATTGGTTTTGATCAGTTTGGCTTTGTCAGCAGTATTGTATGTCATAACCTGGAGAATGATGAATCGGTTAACACGTTTGATGTCTGTATTGAACACATACAATATGCTTGATGTCCCATCCAATGTGGATATCCCCAAATCAATTGATGTTTTGAAACCTCATTGATTCTTCTTTTATATAAACAGCTTTGATTGTAATTGATACATTGTAGTTGCCTCCCTATCCTCTCTCCTTCTCTCTCTCTCTCTCTTTCTTTTCCTTTTCTTTTCCCTCTTCTTTGCCTTTCTATCCTCTCTCCTTCTCTCTCTCTCTACGGTCCTGCCTTTTCTATCCTCTCTCCTTCTCTCTCTCTTTTCCTTTTCCTTTTCTTCTTCCTCTTCTTTATCATGCTACCACCAAGCGGTCCTGACGTCCTGACAACCATGTTGAGCCACGGGATGGTGTAGGAGTCGGTCAGAAAATCAGCATTGTCTCAACACTGTCATCAGGAACATGAACAGTACATTTCCTGACAATGGCCTGTTTGGAGCGCAGTGGCCGATCCCAAGAACGGAACGCGCGGTACAAGGCTCCTGGAAGGTACCTGGCTAGAGCCATTAGACTGTCAAAAAGGATGGATTGCAACTGTTGCCATAACATCAATGAAGAAATCATGAACTTTAGATGAACTTTGCTTCATTATAATACCAAAACACACCTCCTGGTCGAAGGCTACCCGCCTCCAAGACTTACCACGCCTCGGACACTGACCCCGCGCCTGCGTGATAGCCTCGCTCGAGAAGGGCGGAGACTCCTGAGGCAGAGGTGGAGCAAGGTGTGTTACTAAGCATAAAAGATGATTTCTGAACAACGGAAGCTTGAAGCTTCCCCACCAAGGACCACGACGATCGACGATGCAGCATTAGCTGGACCCGGGACCGTTAGGACGTCTTGAGATCAGCGGTGGTAGCTATAACTTCTCTTTCTCCTCTCTCTAAACTTAACTTTACTTTTCTCCTTTCTTTCACCCATCTCTAACTATCGCGTGCCTCTTCACAGGCAATACAATAAAGTTTTACTGTGTAATTATTGCTATCCCCTTTGGTGTTGGTCACCTTAATTTTGCACTTTCGAGATCGTAGCAAACGAACCATCACGAGTCCACCGAGTGGACCGTGACAGGAGGCGAGGTGAGGACTCACCCGTAAAGGAGGTGAGCGGTCGGGGGAGGAGATGGGGTCTACGCTTTCCAAAGAAGAAGCAGCAGTAGTTAAGCTCCTCCAACATATACTCTCAAAGAGAGGCATAAAATATCATGAAGCTTGTTTAAAGCAGCTTTTACAATGGAGCAAGGACAGAAACCTTGTAATTAGTGTGGGTACAGCTGTTGAGCTTAGTACCTGGGAAGCTATCGGAACCTCCCTATGGGATGAAATTAGTGACGGGTCTAAAGAAGTTAAAGGTCTTGCAACTTTATGGAAAGTAATTAAGACAACTCTGCAAGAAATGAAAGCAGATCGTAAAGCGGCTGCGGCTGCTTTTGCTGCTCTCTCTCCCACCGCAAGCGAAGGGGAAACGCGGGGAGAAAAACATAATGCAGCGAGAGAGACTTTTGGCTTCCCTGGAGCTTGTCCGCCTGCTCCTGTGCCCTTGACTTCTGCTCCACTCCCTGGGACTGCCAATATTAATCAGTCATCTGACAGTTCCCAAGCCTCCCTAACTGTAGGCTTAAAGGAAACCCTACAGAATCAGGAAGCGAGTAAAAAATCCGCCTACGAGAAAACAGCCCCCAGATATCACCGCTCAACATGAACAAATTATACCTAGCATATACCCTCCGTTGCCTCCATCTACGCCTGGGTTGCCTCAAGAGCATGACGAGGGGCCGGAGCTCACTTCGCAGCAGTTGCAGTCAGTAATAGAAAAGCTGGCACAGCTGGAGGCTGCTGTGAAGCAAGAAAAACCGCCAGCCGTATCCTTTGATGCACCCCCCCCCCGCCCTCTTCCTCCTCCCCGTCCTTCAAACCCTTTTTTACCTCTGTCCCCTCCTTGTCCTGCACCTATACCTCTGCCTTCTCCACCTCCCAGGGAACCGATCCCCACCTTTCCGGAAACAACAGACCTCCAGAATAAATGGCAGGGAATTATTCGCGATGCCTTAATTGAGGGAGAAATCATAGCAGCTCCCACAGCGTTTCCAGTTATTGCTGGGGCTGGGGGTGGACCTAATCAATGGGTTCCATTTGATGGGAAAATCATAAAAGAAGCAAAGGTTGCAATTGCTCAGTATGGTTTAAAATCTCCTTTTACGCAGGCAGTTTTGTCCCATATATTTTCTGGGTCAACCTTAACTCCACATGACTCGCGAATCCTTGCTAAAACCTTGTTGTCGCCGTCACAACAGTTATATTTTTTCCATAGGTGGCAGGAAATAGGGGACGTCAACAAAATGATCCCTTATTTCAATGTACTGCTCAAATGCTGATGGGTTCTGGACCATTTTCAAACGCCGCTTGGCAAGCTCAATTTGATACTCAAGTTTTAATGCAATCACAGGAATTGGCATTTAAAGCTCTCCAAAGCATACCCGAGCAAGGAAAGGTTTCTCCTTCCTATGTTAATATTCGGCAGGGAGAATCTGAACCATTTGCTCAGTTTATAGACAGACTGCATACTGCATTGGAATCTCATGCAGATCTTGATAGTAACATGAAGGTTAAGTTGCTTGATCAGTTGGCGTTTGAAAATGCAAATGCGAAAACAAAGCAAGTATTGTGCACGTTACCTCGAGGTGTTACTGTTAGTGAGATGTTAGAAGCTTGTGACCGTTTGGGTGAACAACGGAAAGCTGCTCTTTTTGCTTCTGCATTTGCCGCAGCAGTGCGACCTCTGCTACAAACAAAACGCGGGGAAAGGTCAGGAGGAAATAAATGTTTTAATTGTGGAAAGCCAGGGCATTTTAAGGTGCAATGTAAAGTTCATGGTAAGGTCTCTGGTGAAACACAATGCGATTGATGTGGGAAAAGAGGCCACATGACTAAAGAATGTAAATCAAAGTACCATGTCAGCAGCAGGGTTTTGGGAAACTCCCAACTGAGCGCGAGATCCCCGCGCGCTACGACACAAATACAGGGTGTCTGGACAGCGTCCCCTCCGCCACAGCAGGAAGTGCCGGAGTGGACGTGGCAACAGCAGTAGAAGTAACTTTGTTGGACACAAAGGTGCATTGCATTCCATCAAACATGAAAGGACCTCTTGGTCATGGATTATGTGTGATATTGTTGGGGCGATCGTCAACATCTCGACAGGGGATTTTTATCTTACCAGGAGTAATTGATGCTGATTACACTGGTGTGATCATGATCGTGGTCCAAACAATAACGCCACCCGTGAATATTGCGAAAGGTGCACGCATAGCGCAGTTAGTTCCGTTTGAATCCCGAGTACCAAAATCTGGCGAACTTTTGCGAGGAGATGCAGGTTTTGGATCCTCTGGTTCACCTGCAGTGCTATTGGCCTTAAATATTCAAAAGTCAAAACCAGAGGAGACAGTGAGAATTATGGGACCAAAAAAACGAAACCATTGTTTTAAAAATGATCACTGATACGCGAGCAGATGTTACCGTAATTCCCAGAAGTAAATGGCCTAATGAATGGCAGCTAATACACACCACTGAAGGGATTTATGGAACTGGTGGGATGCAATCCACTAGTGTGAGCAAAGAGCATTTAAATTTCTGTTTTTCTGATGGCTCTGAGGTGAAAACACGACCATACGTTTTGAACGTTCCCATCGCATTGATTGGGCGAGACATCTTGAGTCAAATGGGTGCGAGGTTGACAACTCAGGGTTTTTAATCGCGGCCATTGAAGGACTGCCAATCCTAAAACTGAGATGGAAAACTGAAACACCGGTATGGGTTGATCAATGGCCGCTCAATGCAGAAAAGCTGTCCAAGATTCAAGAGTTAGTACAAGAGCAGCTAGAGGCAGGACATATAGTTCCTTCTACTAGCCCATGGAATAGCCCAATTTTTAGGGAAATGGTGTTTGTTGTATGATCTGCGTGCGATCAATGCAGTAATGCATGATATGGGAGCCTTACAACCTGGATTGCCCTCCCCGGTAATGATTGCAGTAGATTGGAACATTTTGATTATTGATCTGAAAGATTGTTTTTTTACTATACCGTTACATCCTGAAGATCAAGAGAAGTTTGCTTTTACAGTACCATCAATAAGGCAAAGCCTGCACGACGGTATCAATGGACAGTTTTACCACAGGGAATGAAAAACTCTCCCACCATGTGTCAACATTTTGTTGCTTGGGCTTTGAAACCAATCAGAGAAAGATTTGCTCAATTTCTGATCTATCACTATATGGATGATATATTGATTGCAGGGAAAAATATGAATTCTGATCAAGTCCTCGAGGAATTAATACCATGTTTGGAGAAAAAGGGACTTAAAGTAGCCCCTGAGAAAATACAAGAAAGTTCTCCCTGGAACTACCTTGGTTGGGTTATCACTGCCACTCAGGTTAGGCCGCAGAAAATAACGTTAAAAATGGACATCGCTACATTAAATGATGCTCAGAAACTAGTAGGTGACATTCAATGGATAAGAAATTTGTGGGGGGTTTCAAATGAGGACTTAGCACCATTATTGCCGCTTTTATCTACTAGCACTAACGCAAATGACAAGCGACAGTTGTCCATAGAGCAGACAGAAGCCTTACAATGCATCATGGATAAAATCGTGAATTCTAAGGCGGCACGATATGACCCTGTGTCCTGGGTTCAGCTGGGATAGAGTTAATTTTTACAGGAACCTGGGAGGTGGGGGGGGCATAGCCGGGGCAGCTGACCTGAACTAGCCAAGGAGTATTCCATACCATGTGACATCATGCTCAGTATATAAATGGGGAGCGGGCCGGGGGGAGGTCTCTCGACTTTTGGTGGCGGAGCGTCGGGTTCCGGGTGGTGAGCAGTTGCACTGTGCATCACTCTTTTTGTATATTCTTTCATTAGTACCGTTGTTGTTGTTGTAACTTCTCTTTTTGTGTTGTCCCAGTAAACTGCCCTTATCTCAACCCTCGAGGTTCCAGTTTTGTTTTTTTTTTTTCTTTTCTCTCCTCCGTCTCCTCCCTATCCCACCGGAGGGGGGCGGGAGGAGTGAGCGAGTGGCTGCGTGGTCCTTTGTTACCGGCTGGGCTGAAACCACGACAGTCCTTTTTGGCGCCCAACGTGGGGCACGAAGGGTTGAGATAATGACAGATCTGGCCAGAGTGTGTTGAAACAAATTTGTCATACGCATTTCTTACATTAGATAAATAGATGCTAGTCACAATGTTGGTTCATTTGATTACATGGTGGCGTTTTGTAAGTTCTTATATTCTCTATGTATTGCCTGTAGTTACGTTTATCACCTCTGGGAGAGGGATGGGGATTATCATTTTGCTGTACTGGGCAATGTCGACTTGTGAAATGATTACATCACTGGTCGTGAGGTTAAACTGGTATCTGTATGAGGCAGTGATATCATTTCCATACTTCGGGCGCCTTCTATCGGATTTTATTGGTAATTACACTCAATCCATGGGGAAGTTAGGGGGGGATACTTCCCCCCGTCCGTTTGCCTCCCTTCTCTCCTTCCGGCTAATTACAACAGCCTTTGAGAATTTTGAATATCCTTGGGATGCACAAGCCAGTGTGCTGTTAGTGCTATGCCTCCTGAATATGTTTCAGGTCTTGTTTAGGGCTGCAAAAAGGCTCTTTAAGAGTACCACCCAGAGATCTGCCCCAAAGCTGGATATTCATGGGTGGCACGGCATGTGGGAGGATATGGGCAGGTATCTAGAGAACTTCTCACCTCCAGTGGCTTGGAAGTTCACTCCCGAACAACTACAGAACCCTCATGAAGTGGTAGAATATTTGAAAGAAAAATGCTGTGGCTATTCCAAAGACGTACAAGTCACTGCACTGTGCTGGGCCCTGGCCAGTATCTACCAAACACTACTTGATATTAGGCAGCACCCTCAGGGGGAAAAGGGGGAAAAGATGGAAAACAGGACAACAGGCACCGTGGCAACCCCAACCCCGACAACAGGCACCGTGGCTACCCAAACCCCGACAACAGGCACTGTGGCTACCCAAACCCCGACAACAGGCACCGTGGCTACCCCTACCCCGGAGACAGATACTGCAGCTAAACCAGAGAACCAACCTGTGCCAGTATCAGTCGCCCCTGTACAGAAAAAGAAACACACAAAGAAATCAGTTCACTTAGTGAGAGATGAAGATGAACCAGGGTCATCGCGAGAACAGGAGGAAGAGAGAGAACCTGAAATAATTACCCGATCTCTATCCCCGAGTGAGTTGCGTGACATGCGAAAAGATTTTAGCCGCCACCCAGGTGAGCACATTGTTACCTGGCTGCTCCGATGCTGGGATAATGGGGCTAGTAGTGTGGAATTAGAGGGTAAGGAAGCCAAGCAGTTGGGATCTCTGTCTAGGGAAGGGGGCATCGACAAGGCAATTGGGAGAAAAACACAAGTCCTCAGCCTCTGGAGGCGACTTCTGTTAGGTGTAAAGGAAAGATACCCCTTCAAGGATGAAGTTACATGTCACCAAGGCAAGTGGACCACCATGGAGAGAGGTATCCAGTACCTGAGGGAATTAGCCGTGCTGGAGGTGATTTATAATGATCCAGAAAATGGGCAGTCACCCACAGATCCAGATGAAGTCCAATGCACACAACCCACGTGGTGGAAGTTTCTACGAAGTGCACCACCAACCTATGCCAACCCATTGGCAGTAATGTCCTGGAAAGAAGGCAATGGACAAATGGTGGATGAATTGGCTGTCCAACTCCGGCAATACGAAGGAAGTCTCTCTTCCTCCCTATGGGCCTGTGTCTCGGCTGTAGAGGAATTGTCCCAGGAGTTCCAGCAATTCAAAGTGGATATGTCCTCCTCCCCACCTGTACAGGCCCGCATCGCAGCTATTGGGAGTAAGCACTCCTCTGCCCAAGAGAGAGGAGAGAGAAAGTACACACGACGGGCTAACCTGTGGTTTTACCTGCATGACCATGGAGAGGACATGAGGAAGTGGGATGGAAAACCTACCTCAGTCCTGGATGCACGGGTACAGGAGTTGTGAGAAAAAGCAACCAGAAAAGAGGATTCTTCTTGGAAAGCTGCTGCTCCAGTTTCCCGTGAGCAGTCCCCCAGACGCAGTAGATGGGCTGATCCCATTTCTGATCCTCTTGAAGGGACTTCTGATTCACGTGTGCGAAAAGTGAGTAACGGATATTCTAACCAGGATTAGAGGGGCCCTGCCTCCAGCCAGGTGGAGGAGAGGGACAACCGAGTCTACTGGACAGTGTGGATTCGATGGCCTGGCACGTCCGACCCACAGGAATATAAGACTCTAGTAGACACTGATGCACAATGCACCCTAATGCCATCAAGTTATAAAGGGGCAGAACCCATCTGTATCTCTGGTGTGACAGGGGGATCCCAAGAGCTAACCATATTGGAAGCTGAAATGAGTCTAACCGGGAATGAGTGGCATAAACACCCCATTGCAACTGGCCCAGAGGCCCCGTGCATCCTTGGTATAGATTATCTCAGGAGGGGGTATTTCAAGGACCCAAAAGGGTACCGGTGGGCCTTTGGTATAGCTGCATTGGAGACGGAGGAGATTGAACAGCTGTCTACCCTGCCTGGTCTCTCTCAAGACCCTTCGGTTGTGGGGTTGCTGAAGGTTGAAGAACAACAGGTGCCAATTGCTACCCTGACGGTGCACTGGCGGCAATATCGCACCAACCGAGACTCCCTGATCCCCATCCATAAGCTGATTTGCCAATTGGAGAGCCAAGGAGTGATCAGCAAGACTCACTCACCTTTTAATAGTCCCATATGGCCCGTGCGGAAATCTAATGGGGAGTGGAGACTAACAGTAGATTATCGTGGGCTGAATGAAGTCACGCCACCGCTGAGCGCTGCTGTGCCAGATATGTTAGAGCTTCAATATGAACTGGAATCAAAGGCAGCTAAGTGGTATGCCACAATTGACATTGCTAATGCATTTTTCTCCATTCCTTTGGCAGCGGAGTGCAGGCCACAGTTTGCTTTCACTTGGAGGGGCGTCCAGTACACCTGGAATCGACTGCCCCAAGGGTGGAAACACAGCCCCACTATTTGCCATGGACTGATCCAGGCTGCACTGGAAAAAGGTGAAGCTCCAGAACACCTGCAATACATTGATGACATCATTGTATGGGGCAACATGGCAGAAGAAGTTTTTGAGAAAGAGAAGAAAATAATCCAAATCCTTTTGAAGGCTGGTTTTGCCATAAAAGAAAGTAAGGTCAAGGGACCTGCACAGGAGATCCAGTTCTTAGGAGTAAAATGGCAAGACGGGCGTCGTCACATCCCTATGGATGTGATCAACAAAATAGCAGCTATGTCCCCACCGACTAATAAAAAGGAAACACAGGCTTTCTTAGGCGTTGTGGGCTTTTGGAGAATGCATATTCCAAATTACAGTCAAATTGTAAGTCCTCTCTACCAAGTTACCCGGAAGAAGAACGATTTTAAATGGGGGCCTGAGCAACGACAAGCCTTTGAACAAATTAAGCAGGAGATTGTTCATGCAGTAGCTCTTGGGCCAGTCCGGGCAGGACAAGATGTTAAAAATGTGCTCTATACTGCAGCTGGGGAGAATGGCCCTACCTGGAGCCTCTGGCAGAAAGCACCTGGGGAGACCCGAGGCTGACCCCTGGGGTTTTGGAGTCGGGGATACAGAGGATCCGAGGCTCGCTATACTCCAACTGGAAAAGAGATATTGGCAGCATATGAAGGAGTTCGAGCTGCCTCAGAAGTGGTTGGTACTGAAACACAGCTCCTGTTAGCACCCCGACTGCCAGTGCTGGGCTAGATGGTCAAAGGGAAAGTCTCCTCTACACATCATGCAACTGATGCCACATGGAGTAAGTGGGCCACACTGATCACACAACGAGCTCGCATAGGAAACCCCAGTCGCCCAGGAATTGTGGAAGTGATCACGGACTGGCCAGAAGGCAAAGATTTTGGAATGTCGCCAGAGGAGGAGGTGGCACGTGCTGAAGAGGCCCCGCTGTATAATAAACTGCCAGAAAATGAGAGGCAATATGCCCTGTTCACTGATGGGTCCTGTCGCATTGTGGGAAAACATGGGAGGTGGAAGGCTGCTGTATGGAGTCCTACACGACTAGTCGCAGAAACTGCTGAAGGAGAAGGTGAATGGAGTCAGTTTGCAGAAGTGAAAGCCATCCAGCTAGCGTTAGACATTGCTGAAAGAGAGAAGTGGCCAGTGCTCTATCTCTATACTGACTCATGGATGGTGGCGAATGCCCTGTGGGGGTGGCTACAGCAATGGAAGAAGAGCAACTGGCAGCGCAGAGGTAAACCCATCTGGGCGGCCGCACTGTGGCAAGATATTGCTGTTTGGATAGAGAAGCTAGTGGTAAAAGTACGTCACGTAGATGCTCATGTACCCAAGAGTCGGGCCACTGAAGAACATCAAAACAACCAGCAGGCAGATCAGGCTGCCAAGATTGAAGTGTCTCAGGTGGACCTGGACTGGCAACATAGGGGTGAGCTATTTATGGCTCAGTGGGCCCATGATACCTCGGGCCATCAGGGAAGAGATGCAACATATAGATGGGCTCGTGATCGAGGGGTGGACTTGACCATGGACACTATCGCACAGGTTATCCATGAATGTGAAACATGTGCTGCAATTAAGCAAGCCAAGCGGCTAAAACCCCTGTCGCATGGAGGGCGATGGCTGAAATATAAACAGTGGGAGGCCTGGCAGATTGACTATATCACACTCCCACGAACCCGCCAAGGCAAGTGCCATGTGCTTACAATGGTGGAAGCAACCACTGGATGGCTGGAAACATATCCTGTGTCCCACGCCACTGCCCAGAACACTATCCTGGGCCTTGAAGAGAAAGTTTTATGGCGACACGGCACCCCAGAAAGAATCGATTTGGACAACGGGACTCACTTCCGAAACAACGTCATAGACACCTGGGCCAAAGAACATGGCATTGAGTGGTTATATCACATCCCTTATCACACACCAGCCTCCGGAAAAATCGAACGATACAATGGACTGCTGAAAACTACATTGAGAGCAATGGGGGGTGGAACTTTCAAACATAGGGATACACATTTAACAAAAGCCACCTGGTTAGTTAATACTAGAGGATCCGCCAATTGGGCTGGCCCCCCCCAACCAAGACTTCCACATACTGTAGAAGGGGATAAAGTCCCTGTAGTGCGCATGAAGAGTATGTTAGGAAAGACAGTCTGGGTTAGTCCCCCCTCAAGCAGAGACAAACCCATCCAAGGGGTTGTTTTTGCTCAGGGACCTGGGTACACCTGGTGGGTGATGCAGAAGGATGGGGAAGTTCGATGTGTACCTCAGGGAGATTTGATTTTGGGAGAGAATAGCCAGTGAATTAGGCTGTATGATATTTAACTGCTAAATAACCTGCCAATGTATGTCATTGTATCTATAGTGTCTATATGCCATATCAAGGGTATTACTGTAAGAATTACCCAAAATGACTGAAGGATGGACTTTGAGCCAAGTACAACAGTGATAGAACTTGAACTGCTGCCCAGCAATTTCCTCAAGATCAGCCTCTTCGACCTGCAGGCCAAGGGTGTGGGTTGCACCAAATGTACCGGCCACAAGTTCCAGAGGCAGCATACAACAACCTAACACCTCACACCATCTCTCTTATCCTGAAGAACTGTTACAACAGATGGAGACCCAAAGTCATGGAGTAAATAAAACTGATGGACACATTGGAGGGATAGCCCATCGACTAAGGGAATACTATTTGTGTGTGTGTGTGTGGGGGGGGGATGTCCATATACATATATATATATATAAGACAAGGAAAGTGGTAGTAGTTGATTGGAAAATGTAAGGTCTGGGCATGATGTAGATGGTATAGAATAAGGGGTGGATAATGTCCTGGGTTCAGCTGGGATAGAGTTAATTTTTACAGGAACCTGGGAGGTGGGAGGGCATAGCCGGGGCAGCCGACCTGAACTAGCCAAGGAGCTATTCCATACCATGTGACATCATGCTCAGTATATAAATGGGGAGCAGGCTGAGGGGAGCCCTCTCGACTTTCGGTGGCGGAGCGTCGGGTTCCGGGTGGTGAGCAGTTGCACTGTGCATCACTTTTTTTTTGTATATTCTTTCATTAGTACCGTTGTTGTTGTTGTAACCTTTTTTTTTTTGTGTTGTCCCAGTAAACTGCCCTTATCTCAACCCTCGAGGTTCCAGGGTTTTTTTTGTTTTTTTTTTTCTCTCCTCCGTCTCCTCCCTATCCCACCGGAGGGGGGCGGGAGGAGTGAGCGAGCGTCTGCGTGGTCCTTTGTTACCGGCTGGTCTGAAACCACGACACCCTGACATATTGATACAGCTGATAGTTATAAATGGCGAGAAGAGTAGCGATCCTCCATTTGCATTATTAGCACAATGGGATCCAGCACTGAAAGATCCTTTGCGAATTTTAGAATGGAAATTTCTAGCTTTTAGACGAAAGAAGTCGATATTAAGTCGACTTGAGTTGTTGTCTCAACTAATCATGAAAGGAAGATCTAGACTAACAGAAATAGCAGGACATGAACCTTGCCTTATCATAATCCCGTTAGTACAAGCCTATTTAGAATGGGTAATGAGACACTCCCAGGATATGCAGATTGCTTTAGCAGGATACCATGGCAAAATTGTGAATACCTACCCCGCACATAAATTGTTTTCCTTTCTGCATGGAAACAGTTTTGAGTCTTTTCCAATTAGATCTGAAACACCAGTACAAGGGCTTACAGTATTCACAGATGCCAGCAAGAATAACACAAAGGCCGCAGTTACATGGAAAAAGGATGGTGAATGGCAAGACCACATCATACAGGGTCAGGAAAAGGACTCCTTACAGACATTAGAACTCAAAGCTGTAGTTTGGGTCTTTTCACAATGGACAGAAGTACCATTAAACATAGTGTCTGATTCTCTTTATGTTGTGGGAGTAGTTCAAAGGTTGGAACATGCAGTTCTAAAAGAATTAAAAAATGTTGTCCTGTCGGGTCTTTTCCATAAACTTTTATCGTTGTTGAATCAACGCAATGTAGCGTATTTTATTACACACATTCGCAGTCATTCTGGACTACAAGGAGGCCTAGCGCGAGGAAACGAATGAGCCGACATGCTAGCAGCCCCAATGTGGACAGGACCACCGGTGAATAGTTTTGAACAAGCCCGACTATCACATGCCTTTTTCCACCAAAGTGCAAAGGTGCTTTCTCGTCAATTTGCTATTTCATTAGCAGATGCACAAGGCATAGTACAATCTTGTCCTGATTGCCAACAGATTGGTTTTGGCATTGGCTTAGGAGTAAATCCTCGAGGCTTGCGGCCTTTTCAATTATGGAAAATGGATGTCACTCATATTGCTGAGTTTGGCAGGCTAAAGTATTTACACGTATCCATAGATACTTTTTCTTCGGTTATTTGGGCCATGCCATTGACAGGCGAATCTGCAAAACATGTGAAAAAACACCTAAGAGGATGTTTTGCAATTATGGGTGTTCCTCAAGCCATAAAAACAGATAACAGACCCGCGTACACTTCTCATACCTTGGCAGAGTTTTGTCAGCAGTGGGGGGGTTCGACACCACACAGGCATTTCACACTCTCCAACAGGTCAAGCTATTATCGAAAGGGCACATCAGGTAATTAAAGGACTGTTAGCTAAACAAAAAACGGGGGAAATAGGTCTCTCCCCACAAGAAAGAATTTGGAAAGTTTTATATGTACTCAATTTTTTGCGGTTGGCAGGCAACGCCGATAACCCTCCCATGGTAATTCATAGCAGTGCCTTGAGCAATGATTTATCCACAGTAAAAACAACAGGAATTGAAGTAATGTATAAGGATTTGAACACAGGACAGTGGATGGGCCCAGCAGAAGTACAAGTAACCGGTAGAGGATATATGTGTGTCATTACAGATTCTGGACCAAAGCGGGTACCGGCTGGCTGGGTAAAACCGTGGAAAGCTTCTGCCACTGTGAATGGGAGGAACACCACAACAGATGACCCAGGGGATAAGGGAGACAATGAGAGCTATTGTATATTTTATTAGGTATAATGTTGCTTTTACTGTGTTTAATTAATTGTGTTCATAGATCTTGTAGGTCACCTTGGCCAACATAACAGGTCAAGATTCTCTGTGCATTGCAACCGCATCACAAAGCCCATGAACCAATAGACAGGATGGCTATGACTTGTGCAGCGCGCCTGGCCAGCGAGCGCATGCGTCATAGGCTCCCCATATTGCAACCGAGGCGGATTTTGGCACACACTGGCCACGTGTGCTGAAATCTGTTCCTCTGCAAATGTATAAATACCAGGATTTTCTGAAGAGCATCGGGCTGGTGTACAGCAAGGCCATCGTTGCCTCCGTGGGGACGCCCACGTAAAGCTGGCACCTACCGATTGCTGGGCTGAGTTCGCGGAGCAAGACGGCACAAGAATGTACGGATGGTCCATCTTCCTCACAGTCCTCGGATGGACGTAGTCATGGATACCACCGCAAGCCAAAGAAAACATCTGGATGACTCTGGCTGACGTGACCGGACAAGATTGCTTATGCCTCCGTACAGCAACACCAAGCAATCCCTTTTTCACAGGTTTAATAGGGGGTTCCACTGGCATCAATGAAGTTTAAGAACTTATTGATGGAGACCCCTGTGCAGCAGGTCATGGACTCAATGGATGGGAATACCTGGTTTCCACAGATCGGGCATTCACCCTCATTGCCACCCCAGGAATCACAAATTCTGGGGTCCCTGAATAGAGATTGGTGTAGTATTATCTGATTTACTGTTAGATGTAGATAGTATTAGACACACAACCTTACAAAATAGAGCTGCTCTTAAATCATTAATTAAGATAGTTTTGATTTATCTCGTAGTGGGTTTTTTTTGTATTTTAATTTGTGTGCCTTGTATGTTGCAATGTGTTTAAAAATTAACTGATAGATCAAGTAAGGCTGTGTTAATTGACGAAAAACAAAAAAGGGGGAATTGTGGACACATATTTAGCTAACGGTCACAAGAGTGTTCCAGATGCCTTTAGAAGGCCTTGAACAGAATAAACAAGAAGACAAAAAAAGAAAGATGCCAATTAGAAGAACACAGGTGCACATTCCACGATAAAGGGAACTTGGCACGAAGAACCTCAATTCGGCAGTTTATCTTGACCAGTTAGACTGAGACAAGTTTCGCATGTTTTAGTTAATATAACCAATTATGTCTTATGTTTATGCACGTGTAGTGTTGATATAACCAATCATTAAGTGTAACTAGGCACGTGGACAATGCGTGAATACTGTGTGTAACCAATAGTAAAATAGCTAAATGCATGTACAGATGTAACCAATGTATAAAATGATCTGATGCTCTAGTAAAGGGTCTTCAACTATGATCATATTGATCTGTCGTTGAGTCCATTATTATGCTCCCGCACAGTTGGATATTTTTCCAAACAATTGGACTTTGTAAGTAAGGGCTGGCCTGCTTGTTTGAGAGCGGTAGCAGCCACTGTGATGATAATACAGGAGGCCCGAAAATTGACTTTGGGAAGGATGATGGTGGTATATGTACCACACATGGTGATATCAGTGTTGGAGCAAAAGGGGGGCCATTGGCTCTCCCCGAGCAGAATGATGAAATATCAGGTAATTTTGATGGAGCAAGATGATGTAATTTTGAAAACCACTAACTTAACTAATCCTGCAGTCTTTTTGAGTTCTATACAGGAAGAAGGACAACTGGAACATGATTGCCTGACTACCATTGAGTATGTATATTCCAGTCAAGAGGATCTGAAGGATGTACCTATGGACAATCCGGACTGAGAATTGTACACAGATGGTAGCAGTTTCGTCGAAAATGGAATCCGCTATGCAGGATATGTGGTAACAACTGAAAAATCAGTTATAGAAGCCAATGCTTTGCCAAGCACAACTTCAGCTCAGAAGGCGGAATTAGTGGCTTTGACAAGGGCTCTAGAATTGAGTGAAGAAAAGAAAGTGAATATCTGGACTGATTCAAAATATGCATTTGGTGTGGTCCATGTCCATGGGATTTTATGGAAGGAGAGAGGATTATTATCCTCTCAGGGGTCCAACATTAAATATAAAGAGGAAATTTTGCATTTATTACAAGCAGTTCGGAAACCAACTGCAGTAGCAATCATGTACTGTAAAGCACATCAATCAGGGAATAATACAAAAGAGATTGTAGGGAACAGACTAGCAGATAAATCAGCTAGGGAAGCAGCCAAAAGGAATGCCTTACAAATGGCATTAATTCCTACAAAAACTATTGCATTACCGAAGGAAAAACCTAAATATTCAGAGGAGGATGAGAAATTGGGGAGACTATTAAATGCAAGGAAAAATTTGGAAGGATGGTGGGTGACATCAAAGGTCAAGTAGTAATCACAGCATTTGTAATGAGGGAAATAGTACAGACAAAACATAAGGAATGTCATTGGGGAGCAGAAGCATTAGTAACTCTTTTGAAAAGGCAAGTAGCATCAGTAAAAAAGCTAGAAATAGCTAAAATGACAACTGCGAAATGTGAGATATGTTTAAAAAAAACAATCCAGTTGTAAAGAAGAAGGTCCAAATGGGAATATTGAAATCAGGAATGGAACCAGGGGATTATTGGCAAATAGATTTTTCAGAGTTACCTTGACAAAATGGGTATCAATACATTCTGGTGGGGGTTGATACTTTTACAGGATGGCCAGAAGCCTTTCCCTGTTGGACCAATCAAGCAAAGGAGGTCATTAAATGGTTATTACAAGAAATTATCCCAAGATTTGGAGTACCAATTGGAATCTCTTCTGATAGAGGTTCCCATTTTGTTGCAGAAGTGGTCCAGGGTGTTAATAGAATTTTGAGAATTACATGGGACTTACATACACCTTGGAGACCACAATCTAGTGGAAAGGTGGAAAGAATGAATCAAACATTGAAAAGACAAATTAGTAAAATATGTCAGGAAACTAATTTGAAATGGCCTCAGGCACTCCCACTGGCCCTTTTACGAATTCGGGTTCAGCCAGAGTGGGACATTAATCAGTCCCTATGAGCTATTATATGGTAAACCTTATGAATCTCCTGAACCAAATCTGAGCATACATTTAAAAGGAAAACAAGATGTATATAACTATCTGCTTTCTTTAGGAAAAACTTTAACTGCACTTCGGAGTGCGGTTGTTTGGAACAGACCTCTGTCTTTGGAAAATCCAGTACATGATTTCCAACCAGGTGATTATGTTTATGTGAAGACATGGACTTCTGAACCTCTTCAGGAATGCTGGAAAGGACCCTTTCAAGTATTGTTGACTACTTTCACCGCTGTCAAGATTGCTGAATCCGATGCATGGATCCACTATACTCGGGTGAAGAAAGCTCCATCATCTTGGAAAGTTGTATATAGAGACCCTAGAACCTTAAAACTGACTTTGAAGCATGCCTAATCTTCCATATCATTTTGGAATCTGGGGGAAATGGATTTTGATTTGGAAAATAATATTGGTGGGAGTCTGATCTGAGATTGTGGCTAAACAACAAGTAACAGTAAACTATGGAGGTACTTTGGGATTGGGATGTAATTTTACTCAGATTCCAGAATTTGATCCTGACAAATTAGAAATTAGTTGGATGAGAGATAAGGGAAAAGGCGAGTATCTACCAGGACAAATTGAGCTGAAGAAAAAGACAAGAAATAAGAGACAAGCTGAACAATTAATTTACCTCCCAAAGAAAACTCAGGAAGAAAATTTGATGGTAGGATTAAGGGATTCGCTAATTTCCAGAATGTGACACAAATTACTGCCTGTTTACCAATACCAAGGGCAGTTGGTGAATCCGTTCCATGGGGAATTTTGACAATGAATTTGACTAATTTAGAACATAGAAATGTGAGTACCCACTGTGAACAAAGGCTAGTAGTTGGATGGCAAGAACAAGTGACAATTATTAAGAAGCAATGGAAGTCTCCAGGGAGCAGGGCAGATTGTGAAAAATTATTAAATTCTGTTTTTATTAAAGTTGGGAGATTTCATAATGTAGGATATTGTACTTATGATGAACAAGTTAAGAAAAATACAACTCGAATGATCATGGAATGGAAATGTGATAAGGCTAATCAGACAAAATCAGAAAGGACAATTAGTTGGGATTCAGTGTGGTCTATGACTATACTGTCTCAATTCCAATATATGGCTAAAGCTCCTTGGTGTTTTACTTGGGATGGAACCATTTTTACAACTTGGCCATCAATAAATGACAAAGGGAGTACATTACGAGGAAAGGAAAATTTAGTATCTTGGTGGAAATGTGAGAAAATATACAATTGCAGTACTAAAGACATGGCAATTCAAAGAATTCCACCTTTAGCAGCAGCCGTGAAGTATGGCTGCTTGTGTAGAGGACTTCTTAAAAATGATCTCCAATTGACTGAAACCTTTAAACCTAAAAGAGGAACAATATTTAGTTGCAGAAAAACTACTATTCAGAGTCCAGGACACTTAGTTTGGGCAATGAGTGATGGAACCTGGACAACCCATCTGCCTCTTGATGGGAAGGTAAAACAAATCACTTTGGGAATGTCAACATTATGCCCAATTTGGAAAAAGTCTCCTTTTAGAGGATCATTAGAAAATTTGAAATTGAAACGGGCAAAAAGGTCAGAAATAGATGATGAATGGAATGAACCCTCCACCGGAGTTAAAATTAGTTAAACCCTAGAATCTCTACTAACCCCTTTGGCAATATATAGGAATCGAGACTGGCTGTACCAACTAACAGGACAGGTAGAGAAACTGGCCAATGTGACCAGAAAAGGATTTAGAGATCTAAATATACAATTACAGGCCACTTCCAAAATGACTCTGCAAAATAGAATAGCTTTAGATATGCTTTTACTCAAAGAACACGGAGTGTGTGGATATTTAAAAGACAGACTGGACCATTGTTGTATACACATTCCGAATGTAACTCAGGATGTAGAACATGATTTGGAATTATTGGGAAAAATTGAGAAAGACACACAAGAGTTGCAACAAGATATGCAAGAGAGTTGGATAGACAAGATCTTTAAGGGATTAGGTTGGAATCTAAGTTCTTGGATTAAATCATTGATTAGTACAATATTAATTTTGTTGATAATTTTTGTAATGATCATTTTGATTTATTATTTTCTGAAAAAGCAAATTACTCGTAAAACTTCTTTTAATCGCATGATCATCCAAGCTGTTGCAAGACAGCAAGATGGACAGACAATCCCAGAGTTTCCTCCAGCATATAGTGAATGATTAGTAAAATTATAGTGAAAGTATTGAAATGATTTTCAAAACTTTCAAAGGGGGGAATGTTGAAAATATTTTGATAAAGAAATTAAAATCTAATTATATAAAAGAGTTTGGTTTGATTAAGAAGTAGAAAATTGTGAAGCATAGGTATGGGAGTGTTAAGTTTGAAATGTAGTCATAGGAACTTAGGAACTTTAGAAATTGTACTATGTGTAACCAATAGAATTCAAGTATTGTCTAAAATCAGTTAACCACAGAAACTTTGACAAAGATTTGTTGGTTTGTAGTGTTTTGTTTTAGGAAACTAGGGAAACCGTTATGGACACCAGTTTGCTGCCTGGAAACCCCTTACCCTTCCCACCTCGATCTAATTATCGAGGATTCCGATCAGTAGAGTTAAAAGTGAGATTAACCAATGATTATTTTAACATAAGAATATTAATAAGATGGTGTGACTGAAGGACCAATTATTAGAAAGGTTACATTTAAGAATAGACATAGTATGCATTTTTATGTAAACTAATATAGATGATGGTGAGAATCGTACTGCGCAGAATCACCTAAGAGAGGTCAAGAAGTGGACAAGTGAGGAAGACTATGGAAGACCACCAGAGGGCTTCTGAAGACCACCAGAGACCTTCGCTGCGCTTGCGTAAAGGACATTTACATATGTTAATAGTTTCCCGGAAAACTAATGATTATGTATAACATTTCTCGGAAATCATGGGAATATGTATAACAGATGTGCATTTAACCTGCATAGTTAAACCAGACAGATGCACACGATAGGTGGAGCGATCCCCCGTGTGCCCAGCGCTGCAATAAAGGAGTGCCTGCTTCTTAACTTCTCATTGCTGTTAAGGAGTTTTATTCCGGATTTCGGCAACAATCCCATAGGCTGGACCAACGCTGGAACCAGGACCAGTTATCTCTCTCTCTCTCCCCCTCCCTCCGTTTCTCTTTTCTCTTAGAGTTGTTAAGTAATGCAAGGCGTACCTTACCGCTTGCCATAATTTGTTATATACCTAACCAATTATCAGAAAACCTAGTTTAAGACATATATTAATCACTATGGGAATCTAATAAATGTTTGTATATGGACCTTGAGAGTTGTCTCACCTTAGTCCACACTGCTAGGGGTTTGCAACTCTGAGTCACCCTCCTCTTCTGAGTGGGTCGTGACATTTAAATTGGCATCATGGACAGGATCCCCTTGGTGTTGGAAGGTCCTAAGGGATACTGATTCTCCATCCGACGAACACGGACAGGGAGAACTGGGAAGTGACCTCTCAGCTATAAGCTGGGAGAGCTTCGAGCAAGCCTATGTCTTCAAATACATAGACTGCCAAAAATAGAAAGTCTGTAGGGACTTTCTGGGTAAACAGATATCAATTAATCAGCCACTATTCAAACTTTGGATAATCTTTGTGGGGACCAGCAGTTTAACCTCTGAACAGCAATCAGATAACCAGAAACACCCTGACAATTCTTTGAAAAAGCAGGGGTTTTATCCATGGCTGTGCCAGGCCATATTTCCTGCCAGAACGGTATTACAAGAACACATCTTGTTGCTCTGTCTTTTCCTGTACGAAGAAATTACCTTTGCATACTAAAAAAGGAGGAGTTTAGGCCACTGATTTAAACATGTGCAAATATTGACAGAAGAAAAATTTAACAGGTAGTATCCTAAAAGCAGATTTGTTACCCAGTGTGCAATAGACCAATCTCACACAATCAGGAGAGATATTGCTTTTTATTCAGGCCTGGGTGCTCAGTGGACTTTCCATAAATCAAGCACACCAGATTCATCAGGTGTGTCCCTTTTATACAGTAACAATTGCATCTAATTTATTAAACTACTCCTATCTAGTACATATTCAAACTAATGCATATGCATAGGATTACGTAACCATGACACATCAGATGCCTTCTCCGCATGTGCGGGGGTCTCAGGTGGTCTTCGGTGGTCGTTTGAGGAGGTATCCCCTCCTCACTTTGACCGCTAAGTCGCTCTGTATTGGGTCAGTGGTTCATTTTCCTGCCAAGAGGGATGCATCATCAATCAGGAAGAATAGAAAGGATCAGAATGATCTTGGCTGCTTCTCTAGGTATCATTAAAATTGTTTGAAGTTGAAAATTATTAACTAACTTAATTTTAAACAGGATTTTCTATATCTGACATCAGTAGCACACAAAAGGGTCTAAAACCTGCTGTCCTCAAGTCTTTGAACAAACAATATTGACGAAACCGACATGAATATAGTTAATTCAGATGATGATTTCACTATTGTGTGTCTGGTATTCCAAACTCATTAGAAGACTGTAGCCTGAGAAGAAAGATAATGAATTCATACCTGAGAACATTTCTTCCTCTATAAATGTTTATTTCCTACATAGTTTACTTTCTTTTCCACAAATCTTGTGCTTGGTATAAAACAAATGTTCTGTGAAGGTTGCTGGATTAATCCCTCTTCATTTTTTTCTTCATGTTGCAACCACCCAAAGTACTTCAGCAGATTTGTCCATGGGGTGTTAGGTGAAACAGCCACACCAGGAGTCAACATTTAGTGACCTGCCTGCAGGGAAATGCGTGGCTGGTTTGTGTGACAGGATGGTACATCACACCTGCCTGTCCAGTACCCATGGCAGTGCTTCATACTGATGCTGGCTTTCGTGTGCACTCAGGCCTGTCACTGCACTCAGGGGAATAAGGCATAACCTTTACCTATCTAAAAGGTACGTATAGCAACTCTTAGTAGCTTGTATGTTGTGAGGCTGAATGGGAGTAAAGACCTGAAAGAACATGAAATGGAAATATGAGAGGAATGCAATTCCAGCAGCTGTCAGAGCTGGAGCCAGCCATGCCATACCAGGGGGCAGAGGTGAAGGAAACAGCCTCGTACCTCTCATTGCACCCTCTGGGCAGACTACACCATGCTGGGGCTGGAGTCACAGGCACCTTTCACCTTCCCTGTGAAATCCATGCAGGATTATTATTCTGTTGGGTAAAGGCTGCCACTTAAAAACAGCAGCTGTTTGCATGCTCACACAACTTGCAGTTCTTCCCTGTTTCAGGAAGACAGTGAAGTTGAACATTTTGAGGTGGGATTCATCTTGCCTAATTTTGGGTCTGGCTGGGATGAAGTTAACTTTCCCCATAGCAGCCCTCATAGTGCTGTGCTGTGTATTGGTAGCTAGAAAGGTGTTGATAATGTTATCAATTAATATATATAATATGATTGAAATAACCAGGGAACTGCTCAAGTCCTGTGTACAGCCCCCATCAGTTAATATTTAAAATAGGAAAACAATAACTAGACATGATTTAGGGATTAGGAACTAACTATTAGACAATGGGGCTCTACGTTTATGTCAGAAAAGGTAATGGATTGTGGTCTGGTCAATAAACCTTGAAGAACTGCTTGGAACTGCCAAGATTAGGGGAGAAGTAGGTAAAAGGTAATTCCTACAGGGGGAGATGGTGACCACCGACTCATTGACTACCTACTCAAATGATACCACCTACTCAAAAGAAGACAATGAAGGAAGAAGACAGAGTCTGCACACTAATTTACATGAGGGGTGAAGAAGAACAAACCAATCATTAAGGAAAATAATAATGAATATGTATTACTTAAGTGTATAAATGTGAGAATTTTTGAGACAAGGGTGTGCTGTCTTGAGACAGGCACCCATTCATGCACATCAATGAAATTAATTTGAAAATACCTTGACTCTGTGTGTTATTGGCTTGCACACTGGGTAAATGAACCCCATTTGTGGGACAACAATAACACACCAGTGTTTTGGCTACTGCTGAGCAGTGCTGGCGCAGTATCAAGGCTGTCTCTCCAACATTTCCCCCCCCCTCCACCACCAGTAGGCTGGGGGGGTGGGCAAGATCTTGGGAGGGGATATAGCCAGGACAGCTGACCCAAACTGACCAAAGGGATGTTCCATACCATATGACGTCGTGCTCAGCAATAAAAAGCTAAGAGAAAAGAGGAGAGGGGGCATTCATTATTAAGGCATTTGTCTTCTGGAGCAATCACTACACGTACTAAGGCCCTACTTCCCAGGAAGCGGCTGTACATCGCCTGCTGATGGGAAGTAGAGAATAAATCTTTTGGTTTTCCTTTGTTTCCACATGCGGCCTTTCTTTTTTTTTATTAAACTGCCTTTATCTCAATTCACAAGTTCTTTTTCATCTTATTTTCTCCCCTCCTGTCCTGCTGAGGAGTGGGAGCGATAGAGCTGCTTGGTGAGCACCTGGCAGCCAGCCAAGGTCAACCCACCACATCATCATGTCATCAAAGCCATCTGGCAAAGCTCTCTTCACAGAGAGACAGACAGGCAATTCACCAGCATGATTCACCCCACCTACCTCAGGCACTATTCTTAGAATGCAGTGAATCATGCTCTGGAGTCACTCCACTGACTGGAGGGGGAGCCCAGGCAAATGGCTTATGCTAGACGTGCAACTTTAAGGTGGCTAAGGTTAGATGAACTCAGTCTTTTCCCTGCTGATAGGCAGTTCAGTTTTAATCTTTCCAGTACCAGCTGTGATATCTTCTGCTATTAGGCATAATAAATAAATTAATTTGGGGCAGGAAGTTCATTTGGTTTATAGAATTTGGGACTTTCATAATAATTGTGAAGGTGACAGACAGGTTCAAAAACATGCTGGGCTGTATCCTTCTTGGAGCTGTAATGCTGGACTCCATGCAGAGGAACACAGTTGAGCAGTAATGCTGGGATACTGCCAGCTTCTCTGCGTGCTCCAGGGCAAAACCTGACACTGCCTCAGGCCTGGCTTATCAGTGCCTTTCAACAGCCTGTCTATGTGAAATCCAGAGACCTGTCTTTAGGGGAATAATTTGGTCTTTTGCCAGCCATGTGATCAGCTGAAAAGACATGGATGAAGAAGATGCTGCTGTTTTTTTCAAGGTGAAATCAGTTTGTTAGTCACCATGTTGCCGAAATCTGGAATAAAACTCCTTAACAGCAATGAGAAGTTAAGAAGCAGGCACTCCTTTATTGCAGCGCTGGGCACACGGGGGATCGCTCCACCTATCGTGTGCATCTGTCTGGTTTAACTATGCAGGTTAAATGCACACCTGTTATACATATTCACTAGGTTTCCGAAAAATGTTATACATAATCATTAGTTTTCCGGGAAACTATTAACATATGTAAATGTCCTTTACGCAAGCGCAGCGAAGGTCTCTGGTGGTCTTCAGAAGCCCTCTGGTGGTCTTCCATAGTCTTCCTCACTTGTCCACTTCTTGACCTCTCTTAGGTGATTCTGCGCAGTACGATTCTCACCATCATCTATATTAGTTTACATAAAAATGCATACTATGTCTATTCTTAAATTTAACCTTTCTAATAATTGGTCCTTCAGTCACACCATCTTATTAATATTCTTATGTTAAAACAATCATTGGTTAATCTCACTTAACTCTACTGATCGGAATCCTCGATAATTAGATCGAGGTGGGAAGGGTAAGGGGTTTCCAAGCAGCAAACTGGTGTCCATAACGGTTTCCCTAGTTTCCTAAAACAAAACACTACAAACCAACAAATCTTTGTCAAAGTTTCTGCGGTTAACTGATTTTAGACAATACTTGAATTCTTATGGTTACACATAGTACATTTTCTAAAGTTCCTAAGGCTACATTTCAAACTTAACACTCCCATACCTATGCTTCACAATTTTCTACTTCTTAATCAAACCAAACTCTTTTATATAATTAGATTTTAATTTCTTTATCAAAATATTTTCAACAACCACATCTGTATTTCCTTTCTTATCCAGGGGAAATTTATGGAACTTGAGTTTCTTTCCTTCCAGTTGTTCCATAGCCAAGAACACAGGGTGGGATATTGTGACAATAAAACTAAGAAAGGAATGACTTCAGTCAAATTACTTCCCAGTCACACTGAGCTCTACCTTGGGACAGGAGAGCTGTGTGAAATTCCCCATGCATCTACTGCGTGGAAAATTCAAGAAGGTGGCAGGCCCTACGATATTTTTAGGGTGCAGCACTACATGCATACATACCTCAGTTAAACCAAACTTTTCAGTGGAGAATGCTCTACTGAGAAAGGTCTGCAGGCTGCACGGGAAGTTTCCCTGTCCAGTGAAATGGAAGATCTGGCCTTGCAGAGCCTCAATGGCTTCAGCAGATGCAGTAACAGGTAGGACCAGGGTCTAAGGCAAGAACAACATTTTGGGGAGAAGCTTCAAGAGACTCGAGATGAAAGAGGAGAAGCTGTTATGCAAACAGCTGTTGTTCTACTGATAACAGGCAATGTAAACAAGAAAGCCATGGACTGTCAAACAACCCATGAGCACCAGGAATCCTCAGGATATGTGAATGAGATCCTCAGAAGAGGTTCACAGTATTGCACCCATTTATGCTAGGCACTGTAGGTTTCTGAACAAGAGAACAATCCTCCTAGGTGAAGATCATAGAATTATAGAATCATTTAGGTTGGAAAAGACCTTCAAGATCATCAAGTCCAACCATCATCCATGCCCACTAAACCATGTTCTGGAGTGCCTTGTCTACGCGCTTTTTGAATACCTCCAGGAATGGTGACTCAACCACTTCCCTGGGCAGCCCATTCCAATGCCTGACAACCCTCTCAGTAAAGAAATTTTTCCTAATATCCAACCTAAATCTCCCTTGCTGCAACTTGAGGCCATTTCCTCTTGTCCTATCTCCAGCCACCTGACAGAAGAGACCAACACCCACCTCACTACAACCCCCCTTCAGGTAGTTGTAGAGAGCGATAAGGTCTCCCCTCAGCCTCCTTTTATCTAGACTAAACAGCCCCAGCTCCCTCAGCTGCTCCTCATAAGACTTGTGCTCCAGGCCCCTCACATACTTGGTTGCCCTTCTCTGGACACGCTCCAGCAACTCAATGTCTTTCCTGTAGTGAGGGGCCCAAAACTGAACACAGTACTCAAGGTGCGGCCTCACCAGTGCCGAGTACAGGGGTACAATCACCTCCCTGCTCCTGCTGGCCACACTATTTCTGATACAGGCTAGGATGCTGTTGGCTGCCTTGGCCACCTGGGCACTCTGCTGGCTCATATTCAGCTGGCTGTCAACCAGCACCCCCAGGTCTTTCTCTGCTGGGCAGCTTTCCAGCCACTCTTCCCCAAGCCTGTAGCGCTGCATGGGGTTGCTGTGACCCAAGTGCAGGACCCGGCACTTGGCCTTGTTAAACTTCATACATTTGGCCTCGGCCCACAGATCCAGCCTGTCCAGATCTCTCTGTAGAGCCTTCCTACCCTCAAGCAGATCGACCCTGCCTCCCAACTTGGTGTCATCTGCAAACTTGCTGAGGGTGCACTCAATCCCCTCATCCAAATCATCGATAAAGATATTAAACAGAACAGGGCCCAACACCGAGCCCTGGGGAACACCACTTGTGACCCGCCACCAACTGGATTTCACCCCATTCACCACAACCCTCTGGGCTCGTCCATCCAGCCAGTTTTTCACCCAGCGAAGAGTACACTTGTCCAAGCCATGAGACGCCAGCTTCTCAAGGAGTATGCCGTGAGAGACAGTGTCAAAGGCCTTGCTGAAGTCAAGGTAGACAACATCCACAGCCTTTCCCTCATCCACTAGGCGGGTCACCTGGTCATAGAAGGAGATCAGGTTGGTCAAGCAGGACCTGCCTTTCATGAACCCATGCTGGCTGGGCCTGATCCCCTGCTTGTCCTGGACTTGCCATGTGAGTGCTCTCAAGACAAACCGTTCCATAATCTTTCCCGGTACCGAGGTCAGGCTGACAGGCCTGTAGTTCCCCGGATCCTCCCTCCGACCCTTCTTGTAAATGGGCGTCACATTGGCAAGCCTCCAGTCCTCTGGGACCTCCCCGTTGACCAGGATCGCTGATAGATGATGGAGAGTGGCTTGGCAAGGACCTCCGCCAGTTCCCTCAGTACTCTTGGATGGATCCCATCGGGTCCCATAGATTTGCGAGTGTCCAGATGGCGTAGTAGGTCACTAACTATTTCCTCCTGGATTAAGGGGGGTATGTTCTGCTCTTCATCCTTACCTTCCAGCTCAGGGGGCGGAGTACCCTGAGGATAACTGGTTTCCCTATTAAAGACTGAGGCAAAGAAGGCATTAAGTACCTTGGCCTTTTCCTCATCTCTGGTGGCTACGTTCCCTTCTGTATCCATTAAAGGATAGATATTCTCCTTGGGATTCTTTTTACTCTTAACATATTTGTAAAAACATTTTTTGTTGTCCCTTACGATAGTGGCCAGATTTAGTTCTAGCTGAGCTTTTGCCTTTGTAATAATTTCCTCTCTGCATGACCTAACAAGATCCCTGTACTCCTCCCAAGTTGCCCGCCCTTTCCTCCAGAGATGATAAACTCTCCTTTTTTTCTTGACTCCTAGCAAAAGCTCCCTGTTCAGCCAGGCCAGTCGTTTTCCTCGGTGGTTTGACTTGCGGCACGTGGGAATAGCCTGGTCCTGAGCCATTAAGATTTCCTTCTTAAAGAATGTCCATCCCTCCTGGACCCCTTTGCCCTTCAGGACCATCTCCCAAGGGACTCTCTCAACCAGTGCCTTGAAGAGGCCAAAGTTTGCCCTCCAGAAGTCCATAGTGGTGGTTTTGTTGACCACCTTCCTTGCCTCACCAAGAATTGAGAATTCTATCATTTCATGGTCGCTAAGCCCAAGACAGCCTCCAACCATCACACCTCCCACCAGTCCTTCCCTGTTCGTAAACAACAGATCTAGCAAGGCTCCTCCCCTGGTTGGCTCACCTACCAGCTGTGTCAGGAAGCTATCTTCCACACACTCCAGGAACCTCCTAGATTGTTTACTCACTGCTGTGTTGTACTTCCAGCAGATGTCTGGAAAGTTAGTCCCCCACGAGAACAAGGGCACACGATTCTGAGACTACTGCCAGCCGCTTGTAGAATGATTCATCCGTCTCTTCAACCTAGTTGGGTTGTCTATAACAGACTCCCAGCACAATATCTGCCTTGTTGGCCTTCCCTCTCATCCTCACCCATAAGCACTCCACCTTGTCATCAGAATCGTGTAGCTCTGTACAGTCAAAACACTCCCTAACATAAAGAAGCACCCCACCACCTCTTCTACCTTGCCTATCCCTTCTGAAGAGCTTGTAGCCATCCATTGCAGCACTCCAGTCATGGGAGTCGTCCCACCATGTTTCCGTGATGGCGACTAAGTCATATCTATCCTGCTGCGCGATGGCTTCCAGCTCCTCCTGTTTATTGCCCATGCTGCGTGCATTGGCATAGATGCACTTGAGCTGGGTCATCGAATCCACCCCTAACATCGGCACACTGCCCCCAGGCTCATCTCTGGTGCACCTAGTTTTATCCCTTACCCCCTTCAAACCTAGTTTAAAGCCTTCTCTATGAGCCCCGCCAACTCATGAGCGAGGATTCTTTTACCCCTTTGAGGTAGCTGGATACCATCTGTCGCTAGCAAGCCTGGTGCCGTTTAAACCTCTCCGTGATCAAAAAACCCAAAATTCCAGCAATGGCACCAGCCTCTGAGCCACATATTAACCAGGTGTGTTTTCCTGTTCCTTTCAGTATATTTCCCTGCCACTGAAGGGATTGAGGAAAACACTACCTGTGCTCCCGATCCTTCCACTAATCGTCCCAGTGCTCTGAAGTCCCTTTTGATTGCCTTTGGATTTCTCTCTGCAATCTCATCACTGCCAACCTGCACAACCAGCAATGGGTAATAGTCAGAGGTCCGAACCAGACCAGGGAGTTCCCTGGTAATGTCTTTTACCCAGGCCCCAGGGAGGCAGCAGACTTCCCTGTGGGATGGGTCAGGTCTGCATATTGGGCCCTCTGTCCCCCTCAGAAGGGAGTCACCTACGACAATTACCCTCCTTTTTCTTTTTTCAGAGGATGTGAGAATGCGTGGGGCTGCCTGACTGAGCCTAGGCACCTCCCTAGATAGGGCTTCATCTACACCCTGATCTTCACTGACCTGGTCCTCAAGTTCCAGAGCCCCATATCTGTTGTGTAGGGGTAACTGGGAAGACAGACTGACCTAGCAGGTGAATAAATGTGCACAACTACCCTCCTGCAGGGCTGTAAGTATTTCAGAGGGGAAGAGAGGATAAACTTATTTAAAAAAAAAAAAAACAACCAACTGGTGTACAAAGAAAAGCACACATTTAAATGATGTTGATGTTTCAGAATGTCTTGACCTTCATTACCAATAACAGTATTACTAAAACTGAAATCTTATCGTGGTCTATTTCCCACAGTATTCTTGGCAGGCACAGACAAGCAAGGCCTCATCCCCAGTTCTCCAGTGCAGACAATGCCTCTTATCTGGCTGGGCCACATGGGCTTCCAGCAGGGTGTGGCCAGAGGCTGTACTCAAGTTGGATTTATTAGCACAAGTCACTTGGGTGCATGTGCACTCTCCTGGCCAGCTGTGTGACAGCTCCTGGGTAATGCTGGTTCAAAACAGCCATTTTTCAGAGGAGGGGAGCAGAGGGGAAGGGAAAGGCATTGCTAGTAAAGTCTTGGTAATAACTTTTTTCACAAGAATCTTCTGTCGTGGTTTCAGCCCAGCCGGTAACAAAGGACCACGCAGCCGCTCGCTCACTCCTCCCGCCCCCCTCCGGTGGGATAGGGAGGAGACGGAGGAGAGAAAAGAAAAAAAAACCTGGAACCTCGAGGGTTGAGATAAGGGCAGTTTACTGGGACAACACAAAAAAAGGTTACAACAACAACAACGGTACTAATGAAAGAATATACAAAAAGAGTGATGCACAGTGCAACTGCTCACCACCCGGAACCCGACGCTCCGCCACCGAAAGTCGAGAGACCTCCCCCCGCCCCGCTCCCCATTTATATACTGAGCATGATGTCACATGGTATGGAATAGCTCCTTGGCTAGTTCAGGTCGGCTGCCCCGGCTATGCCCCCCCACCTCCCAGGTTCCTGTAAAAATTAACTCTATCCCAGCTGAACCTAGGACATCTTCCTTTTAGTGTCACATACAGAAGAGCACATCCTCTATTAAGATGCTTCAAGAAAGCTCCTTTTACTGGGGAAGGTGGTTAGCTGTGGCAATTAAAAAAAAGAAGTTTTCTCCCTTGGTTTCAGATCATCTACAGTAATGTGAATGCACATGCTCCCTCAGCATGTCTATGCTGCAGATATTGTGACCACAGTACCTGTGGGCATACCTGGGCTCACCTGATGTTTCTTAGATGAATACAAACAGTAACGTGGCCTCAGGTCTGAAGACAAGCTGACTAATTGAGAATGTATTCAGCTTCTTAGCCAGGCTGTGCCAATGAATAGTCCTCATTTCAAAATGCCACCCTCCCCCCATTTTTAAAATTAATTTATCCCTTTGTAGTAAGTTGACCCTGCCTGGGTGCCAAGTGCCCACCAAAGCTACTCTATCAGTCCCCCTCCTCAGCTGGACAGGGGGGAGAAAATATAACAAAAGGCTCGTGGGTCAAGATAAGGACAGTTTAATAAAGTGAAAGCAAAGGTCTCACGTGAAAGCAAAGAAAAACAAATTATGTTATTTTTTACTTCCCATCAGCAGGCGATGTCTAGCCACTTCCTGGGAAGCAGGGCTTCAGTACGCGTAGTGGTTGCTCGGGAAGACAAAAATGCCCCCCCTTCCATCTCCCTTTACTTAGCTTCTATATCTGAGCTGATGTCATATGGTATGGAATATCTGTTTGGTTAGTTTAGGTCAGCTGTCCTGGCTATGTGCCCTCCCAAGATCTTGCCCAGACCCAGCCTGCCATTGAGGGGGGGGCAAAAATGTTGGAGAGACAGCCTTGATGCTGTGCCAGCACTGCTCAGCAGTAGCCAAAACACTGGTGTGTTATCAACACCTTTCTAGCTACTGATGCAGAGCACAGCACTACGAGGGCTGCTATGGGGAGAATTAACTCCATCTCAGCCAGACCCAATACAATCTCAACCCCTTATTCCATACCATTTGCATCATGATCAGGTCCCACATAATTTAATACACATATATCTTCTAACCACGCCATTGTATTTAATTCTCATTACTGAAATCCCTTCTTACCAACACTTACAACTGAAACTACATACTTAAACCACTTTTATGCCCAACATACAGATTTATACATTCTTATTAATTACTATCCCCTGTCCTTTAACAGATAGATATTCCATGGGCTTCTTCCACCCCTCCAGATGTTCACACACAGGCTCTGACTTGGGCCCCATCCATCAAGATGAGTGGTCAGGACAGGAGAAGCAGTATGTTCGATCGTTGGGCACCAACACCGGCTTGGTTTGGGTCACTGTTGCACTTGTCTGGTTCCTTGCGAAGTTCACTCCTCTGCAGTTCAGGTCATTCCTGCTACATTACTTCCTACAATATGCAGCTCACATCACAGATTATTTTTCCCCCAAGGTTAAATGTCCTTGAGGCACACACTGGGTCTCCCCATCCTTCCGCATTACCCACCAAATACACCCAGGTCCTTGAGCAAAGACAATCCCACGAATGGGTTTGCGTTTTCCCATGGGAGGAGCAATCCACACTGCCTTCTCCAGCCACTTCCCCATGTGCACTACGGGGACCTTATCTCCTCCCACAGTATGTAGGGGTTTTGTTTGGGCAGGCCCAGGACGGTTAGCAGATCCTCTGCTGTTAACTAGCCAAGTAGCTTCTGCTAAATTTGTATCCCAATGCTTCCATGCCCCATTGCCCAGGGCTCTCAACATAGTCTTCAACAGTCCATTATATCTCTCAATTTTTCCAGATGCTTGTGGGTGATAGGGAACATGGTACACCCACTCAATGCCATGTTTCTTTGCCCAGGAGCTTATGAGGTTATTTCGGAAATGAGTCCCATTGTCTGATTCAATTCTTTCTGGGGTACCGTGTCGCCATAAAAATTGCCTTTCAAGGCCTAAGGTGGTGTTTCAGGCAGTGGCATGGCTTTTGGGCATGTGAGCATCTACATGACGTACCTTTAGAGTCATGTGTTCTACATGGGCAGCGATATCCTGCCACAATGCAGCTGCCCAGATGGGTTTACCCCTGCGCTGCCAATTGGTCTTCTTCCACTGCTGTAGCCACCCCCATAGGGCATTCGCCACCATCCAGGAGTCAGTATAGAGATAGAGTACCGGCCACTTTTCTCGTTCAGCAATACCTAGGGCTAGTTGGATGGCTTTCACTTCTGCAAACTGACTTGACTCACCTTCTCCTTCAGTGGCCTCAACAACTTGTAGTGTGGGACTCCACACAGCAGCTTTCCACTTCCGATGTTTCCCTACCGCACAACAGGATCCATCAGTAAACAAAGCATAATGCCTTTCGTCTTCTGATAACTCATTATATGGTCGTGCATCTTGGGCGCGAGCCACCTCCTCAGGCAATGCTCCAAAATCTCTGCCTTCTGGCCAGTCCATGGTCTATTCCAGAATTCCCATGCTGGCTGGGCGTGATCCCCTGGTTGTCCTGCACATGCCATGTGAGTGCACTCAAGATGAACTGTTCCATAATCTTCCCTGGTACCAAGGTCAGACTGACAGGCCTGTAGTTCTCTGGATCCTCCCTCCGACCCTTCTTGTAAATGTTATGACAAAGTTATCGGTTGTGGGATTAATCCAGTATTTGCACTCAGCATTGTCACCCCTATACTTCGGGAGCCATCTGTTGGAAACTATTAATAATTACACCATTTAACTTTCCTCCTCAGAGAGCAAATCTATGGGCGAGGCACCTTTCCTCCCCTTTCCCTTCTCCTCCAGTCCAGCTCCAATGGCATTTGGGAACTTCTTTGAAAAATTTGAATACCCTTGGGATGTTGAGACCAGCACAGTCCTAGCCCTACTGCTAGGAATCATCATGCTCCTGAATGTGGTTCAGCTCTTGTTTAAGGTTAAACAACTATTTAAGAAGATCACCCAGAGATCTGCCCTGAGGCTGGATAAGTATGAGTGGCAGGGTGTGTGGGGTAGTATGGGCAAGTACCTAGAAAAGTGGGCACCTCCAATGTTTTGGAAATTCACCCCTGAACAAGTGCAGAATTCGGAAGAACTAGTAAAATATTTGGAAAAGGTATGCTGTCGCCCTGGCAACTCCAGAGAGATACAAATCGCTGCAATGTGCTGGGGCCTGGCCCATGCCTATCGAGCCCTGCTCAATACCACTCAGTACCCTCAAGGGGAAGAGAAGGTCTCTGGACCTAACAACAAGATGACAGGCACTGCGGCTACCCAAACTTCGGCAATGGGCACTGCAGTCCCTCCAGCCCCGGCGACGAGCACTGCAACTACCCAAACCTTGGTGATGGGCACTGCGATCCCTCCAGCCCTGGCAACAGGCACTGCGGCTACCCAAACCTCAGCAAGCCATACTGCAACTGAACCAGTGGACCAACCCGCACCAGTATCACTTGCCCCCATACAGAAGAAGAAATATACAAAAAAAATCAGTTCGTTTAGCGAAGGATGAAGATGAGCCAGGGTCATCATGCGAACAGGAGGAAGAGGCAGAACCAGAGGTAACCACCCGATCCCTATCCTTGAGTGAGCTGCGGGATATGCGAAAAGATTTTGGCCACCCTATAGGTGACCATATTATCACCTGGCTTCTCCGTGTGGCAGTACATGCCCCCCCCCGACAGGAGACGAAACTTCTCCAGGCAGGGAGGAGAGGAAAATAAAAACCCAAACCCTAGAGGCTGCAGGTTGAAAGTTGAACTGACCAATCGAGATGCGCCAGGTACACTGAAGTGACCTTTTGGCCAATAGGGATTAAAATGAACACAGATCAGATTCAACAAAGGTATACATGGGGTCCCGTCGGAGGACATTTTGGAATCAGTCCTCCTTGGAGCAGTGGGTCTGCAGTCGGGGACTCCCCCTTGGGTCGGGACGCCGCCCAAGGTAACTCCTCGAGGTTGAGAGCCCTCATCTTTTAGATGAGTGATATGCGCATTTTGAGTCATCACTTTTAAATCTTAAGGATTCTTAAGTCGGCTGTGTAGTACTAATTCCCCTTACATCACTGAGCCTGTGGTTTACAAATGTTACCGGAGTTCTAACTAACTTTTTACTGAAGAATAAATCTGAGCTTTAACACCTGTTGGATTTGATTGTGTGTGCCTCCGTAACACTCCGATGCTGGGGCAATGGGGCTATTAATAGCCTGGAATTAGAAGGTAGTGAAGCCAAGCAGCTGGGATCACTTGCCAGGGAAGGTGGCATTTACAAGGCAATTGGAAAAGGGACACAAGCTCTCAGCCTCTGCTGCCCCCTTTCATACATGGAATGAACACATGCTGCTTTTTGCACTCCTTCCACTAACTCCGACAATCCCTTTACCCAAATAGTAATAGGTTCTCCTGTCTCCTTGGGGTCCATCCTCCCCAGCCCAATAAGCTACTCGAGACGTTATTGACTGATCACCCACCAGTCCAGCACTCAGAAATACTCCTGGTCCCCAGTAACCCCTTGCTTAGTCATCACTTAATAGTATCCGATCTCCCCCCATTAAAGAAACTCTCCACAAATATTCATTTTCAGTTTTGCCTGGCTTGTGTGAAAACTTAGCTTGTAATTCATTGAGCTCAGGTCCCATCCAATGGGTCATGCAGACAGTGGTTCGGGGGTTCCCGCCTTGCGGACCTGTGGGCCTTTCCGTTTTAATAAGGGGTCACACGTCCCTTTCCTCTAATTCCTCTACTTCTTCAGAGCTATTTTCATCAGTGTCTCCCCAGATGTCCCCATCCCACTCCTTAGGGTCCACGCCCGTGATTAACTTTCGGATTTGGGCAATGTTGGGGGGCTTTTTTGCTTATGCTAGCATAATTTCAATTTTTTGTTCTAATAAACACGTATGCTCTCTTTCTCGTTTAAGTTCTCCTTTCAAACAATCTATTTCCAATTGCTTTTTTAAATTATCCTTTGCCAATCTGTCAGAATTATTATTTTGAATCAAGTAGGCACCTAGGATGGCATACATACTTCCTTTGCCTTTGCCATCTCGACTACTGTGGCATTGTTCTATTCTCTCCACAACTGCTGCTGGGCGGGACCACTTCTCCTTCATCCATTCTGTACCTGGGGGAGAAGGGGTACAGCCATGCCTCCATAATAATTCCTCTATTAACATCATACTGCTGACTATGCCAATTTAATGTCACGGAGGCTCATACAATCCAATTAAACAGGTGTTAAACTCAACAAAATTTATTCTTCAATCAAAATCGTTTAGAACTTCAACAACATTAGTAAAGCACAGGTTCAATGATGTAAGGGGAAATTAAAACTACACAACTGACTTAAGAATTCTTAAGCTTTAGAAATGATGACTCAAAATGCGCATATCACTCACCTAAAAGATGAGGGCTTTCAACCTCGAGGAGTTACCTTGGGCAGCGTCCTGACCCAAGGGGAAAGTCCCCGACTGCAGACGTGCTGCTCCAAGGAGGACAAACTCAATTTGCCCTCTGGCGGGGCTCCATTTATACCCTAGTTGAATCTGATCTGTGGTCAAATAAGGTCATGTTAGTCGTCACTGGCCGAGGGCAACACTTCCTTATTCCTCGACCAAAGTTTGTATGTGGCAGTTGTAATTTGACCCCACTGTGCAGGCAGGGCAGCTTGACCCCCAAACCATGGCATCTAGGTTTTTTTCTCTTTTCCATGGTGTCCTGGTTTCAACTGGGATAGATTTATTTGTCTTCCTAGTAGCTGGTATAGTAGTATGTTTTTGAGTTCAGTATGTGAAGAATGTTGATAACACAATTGTAAGCCCTCTCTACCAAGTTACCCAGAAGAAGAACGATTTTAAATGGGGGCCTGAACAACGACAAGCCTTTGAACAAATTAAACGGGAGATTGTTCATGCAGTAGCCCTTGGGCCAGTCCGGGCAGGACAAAATGTTAAAAATGTGCTCTATACTGCAGCTGGGGAGAATGGCCCTACCTGGAGCCTCTGGCAGAAAGCACCTGGGGAGACCCGAGGCTGACCCCTGGGGTTTTGGAGTCGGGGATACAGAGGATCCGAGGCCCGCTATACTCCAACTGGAAAAGAGATATTGGCAGCATATGAAGGAGTTCGAGCTGCCTCAGAAGTGGTTGGTACTGAAACACAGCTCCTGTTAGCACCCCGACTGCCAGTGCTGGGCTAGATGGTCAAAGGGAAAGTCTCCTCTGCATATCATGCAACTGATGCCACATGGAGTAAGTGGGCCACACTGATCACACAACGAGCTCGCATAGGAAACCCCAGTCGCCCAGGAATTGTGGAAGTGATCACGGACTGGCCAGAAGGCAAAGATTTTGGAATGTCGCCAGAGGAGGAGGTGACATGGGCTGAAGAGGCCCCGCTGTATAATAAACTGCCAGAAAATGAGAGGCAATATGCCCTGTTCACTGACAGGTCCTGTCGCATTGTGGGAAAACATTGGAAGTAGAAGGCTGCTGTATGGAGTCCTACACGACTAGTCGCAGAAACTGCTGAAGGAGAAGGTGAATGGAGTCAGTTTGCAGAAGTGAAAGCCATCCAGCTAGCGTTAGACATTGCTGAAAGAGAGAAGTGGCCAGTGCTCTATCTCTATACTGACTCATGGATGGTGGCAAATGCCCTGTGGGGGTGGCTACAGCAATGGAAGCAGAGCAACTGGCAGCGCAGAGGTAAACCCATCTGGGCGGCCGCACTGTGGCAAGATATTGCTGTTCGGATAGAGAAGCTAGTGGTAAAAGTACGTCACGTAGATGCTCATGTACCCAAGAGTCAGGCCACTGAAGAACATCAAAGCAACCAGCAGGTGGATCAGGCTGCCAAGATTGAAGTGTCTCAGGTGGACCTGGACTGGCAACATAGGGGGTGAATTATTTATGGCTCAGTGGGCCCATGATACCTCGGGCCATCAGGGAAGAGATGCAACATAGATGGGCTCGTGATCGAGGGGTGGACTTGACCATGGACACTATTGCACAGGTTATCCATGAATGTGAAATATGTGCTGCAATTAAGCAAGCCAAGCGGCTAAAACCCCTGTCGTATGGAGGGCGATGGCTGAAATATAAACAGTGGGAGGCCTGGCAGATTGACTATATCACACTCCCACGAACCCGCCAAGGCAAGTGCCATGTGCTTACAATGGTGGAAGCAACCACTGGATGGCTGGAAACATATCCTGTGTCCCACGCCACTGCCCAGAACACTATCCTGGGCCTTGAAGAGAAAGTTTTATGGTGACATGGCACCCCAGAAAGAATCGAGTTGGACAACGGGACTCATTTCCGAAACAACCTCATAGACACCTGGGCCAAAGAACATGGCATTGAGTGGGTATATCACATCCCCTATCACGCACCAGCCTCCGGAAAAATCGAACGATACAATGGACTGCTGAAAACTACATTGAGAGCAAAGAGGGGTGGAACTTTCAAACACTGGGATACACATTTAACAAAAGCCACCTGGTTAGTTAATACTAGAGGATCTGCCAATCAGGCTGGCCCTGCCCAACCAAGACTTCCACATACTGTAGAAGGGGATAAAGTCCCTGTAGTGCGCATGAAGAGTATGTTAGGAAAGACAGTCTAGGTTAGTCCCGTCTCAAGCAGAGACAATCCAAGAGATTGCTTTTGCTCAAGGACTGGGGTGCACTTGGTGGGTGATGCAGAAGGATGGGGAATTTCGATGTGTACCTCAAGGAGATTTGATTTTGGGAGAGAATAGCCAGTGAATTAGGCTGTATGATGTTAACTGCTCAATAACCTGCCAATGTATGTCATTGTATCTATATGCCATATCAAGGGTATTACAGTAAGAATTACCCAAAATGACTGAAGGATGGACTTTGAAACTGAGCCAAGTGCAACAGTGATGGAACTTGAACTGGTGCCCAGCGATTTCCTCAAGATCAGCCTCTTCGACCTGCAGACCAAGAGCGTGGGTTGCACCAAATGTACCAGCCGCAAGCTCCAGAGGCAGCATACAACAATCCAACACCTCACACCATCTCCCCTATCCTGAAGGACTGTTACAACAGATGGAGCCCCAAAGTCATGGACTAAATAAAATTGATGGACGTATTAGAGGGATAGCCCATCGACTAAGGGAATACTATTTGTGTGTGTGTGTGTGGGGGGGGTGTCCATATATATATATGTATATAAGACAAGGAAAGTGGTGGTGATTAATTGGAAAATGTAGGATCTGGGCATGATGTAGATGGTATAGAATAAGGGGTGGATAATGTCCTGGGTTCAGCTGGGATAGAGTTAATTTTCTCAGGAACCTGGGAGGTGAGGGGGGCACAGCCAGGACAGCTGATCTGAACTAGCCAAGGAGCTATTCCATACCATGTGACATCATGCTCAGGATATAAATGGGGAGCGGGCTGAGGGGAGCCCTCTCGGCTTTCGGTGGGGGAAGTGGTGGAGCGTCAGGTTCCGGGTGGTGAGCAGTTGCACTGTGCATCACTGGTTTTGTATATTCTTTTATTAGTACCGTTGGTGTTGTTGTAACTTCTCTTTTTGTGTTGTCCCAGTAAACTGCCCTTATCTCAACCCTCAAGGTTCCAGTTTTTTTTTCTTTTCTCCCCTCTGATTCTCCTCCCCATCCCACCGGAGGGGGGTGGGAGGAGTGAGCGAGTGGCTGCGTGGTCCTTTTTGTTACCGGCTGGGCTGAAACCACGACACCTTGTCAATGCCACCTTCCCTGGCAAGCGATCCCAGATGCTTGGCTTCCCTACCTTCTAATTCCAAGCTATTAGCCCCATTTTCCCAACATTGGAGCAGCCAGGTGATAATATGCTCCCCTGGATGACGGCCGAAATCTTTTCGCATATCCCGCAGCTCACTCAAGGATAGGGATTGGGTGGTTACCTCTGGTTCTGCCTCTTCCTCCTGTTCGCATGATGACCCTGGCTCATCTTCATCCTTCGCTAAACGAACTGATTTTTTTTGTATATTTCTTCTTCTGTATGGGGGCAAGTGATACTGGTGCAGGTTGGTCCACTGGTTCAGTTGCAGTATGGCTTGCTGAGGTTTGGGTAGCCGCAGTGCCTGTTGCCAGGGCTGGAGGGATCGCAGTGCCCATCACCAAGGTTTGGGTAGTTGCAGTGCTCGTCGCCGGGGCTGGAGGGACTGCAGTGCCCATTGCCGAAGTTTGGGTAGCCGCAGTGCCTGTCATCTTGTTGTTAGATCCAGAGACCTTCTCTTCTCCTTGAGGGTACTGAGTGGTGTTGAGCAGGGCTCGATAGGCATGGGCCAGACCCCAGCACATTGCAGCAATTTGCATCTCTCTGGAGCTGCCAGGGCGACAGCATACTGTCCTGGTTTCAGCTGGGATAGAGTTAACTGTCTTCCTAGTAGCTGATACAGTGCTATGTTTTGAGTTCAGTATGCGAAGAATGTTGATAACACTGATGTTTTCAGTTGTTGCTCAGTAGTGTTTAGAGTAAAGTCAAGGATTTTTCAGCTTCTCATGCCCAGCCAGCGAGACAGCTGGAGGGGCACAAGAAGTTGGCACAGGACACAGCCAGGGCACCTGACCCAAAGTGGCCAACACGGTATTCCATACCATGTGACGTCCCATCTAGTATAGGAACTAGGAAGTGGGGGCGGGGAATCGCCGCTCGGGGACTAGCTGGGTGTCAGTTGGTGGGTGGTGAGCAATTGCACTGCGCATCATTTGTACATTCCAATCCTTTCATTATTGCTGTTGTCATTTCATTAGTGTTATCATTATCATTATTAGTTTCTTCTTTTCTGTTCTATTAAACCGTTCTTATCTCAACCCACGGGTTTTGCTTCTTTTCCCGATTTTCTCCCCCATCCCACTGGGTGGGGGGGGAGTGAGCAAGTGGCTGTGTGGTGTTTAGTTGCTGGCTGGGGTTAAACCATGACACATACCTTTTCCAAATATTTTACTAGTTCTTCCGAATTCTGCACTTGTTCAGAGGTGAATTTCCAAAACATTGGAGGTGCCCACTGTTCTAGGTACTTGCCCATACTACCCCACACACCCTGCCACTCATAATTATCCAGCCTCAGGGCAGATCTCTGGGTGATCTTCTTAAATAGTTGTTTAACCTTAAACAAGAGCTGAACCACATTCAGGAGCATGATGATTCCCAGCAGTAGGGCTAGGACTGTGCTGGTCTCAACATCCCAAGGGTATTCAAATTTTTCAAAGAAGTTCCCAAATGCCATTGGAGCTGGACTGGAGGAGAAGGGAAAGGGGAGGAAAGGTGTCTCGCCCATAGATTTGCTCTCTGAGGAGGAAAGTTAAATGGTGTAATTATTAATAGTTTCCAACAGATGGCTCCCGAAGTATAGGGGTGACAATGCTGAGTGCAAATACTGGATTAATCCCACAACCGACGACTTTATCATACCATAAACCAGTGTTACACAATACATCAAAGCAAAAACCTTAATCCACCTCCCACGGATGATAAGCAGCAGAAGAGGGACTACATACAGCAAGTGAGGTGATACATAACAGAACTTTAAAAACCAGAGCAACAACTCTAAGAACACATAAATCAACATTGTGACCAGCAACTATTAGACCGATATAATGAATGCTTATAACAAATTTGTTTTAACAAGCTCTGGTCAGGTTTGTCGTTATCTCAACCCTTCGTGCCCCACGTTGGGCGCCAGAATGGACTGTCGTGGTTTAACCCCAGCCAGCAACTAAACACCACGCAGCCGCTCACTCACTCCCCCCCCACCCAGTGGGATGGGGGAGAAAATCGGGAAAAGAAGTAAAACCCGTGGGTTGAGATAAGAATGGTTTAATAGAACAGAAAAGACGAAACTAATAATGATAACACTAATAAAATGACAACATTAATAATAAATGGTATCCTGGTTTCAGCTGGGATAGAGTTAATTGTCTTCCTAGTAGCTAGTTGTGATGGGTTAACCCTGGCTGGACGCCAGGTGCCCACCAGAGCCGTTCTATCACTCCCCCTCCTTCTCAGCTGGACAGGGGAGAGAAAATATAACAAAGAGCTTGTGGGTCGAGATAAGGATAGGAGAGATCACTCACCAATTACCATCACAGGCAAAAAAGACTCAGTTTGGGGAAAATTAACTTGATTTATTACAAATCAACCGGAGTAGGGTAATGAGAAATAAAACCGAATCTCAGAACACCTTCCCTCCACCCCTCCCTTCTTCCCGGGCACAACTTCACTCCCGGATTCTCTACCAACCCCCCAGCAGCACAGGGGGATGGGGATGGGGTTTACGGTCAGTTCATCACACGTTATTTTCTGCCGCTTCATCCTCCTCAGGGGCAGGACTCATCACACTCTTCCCCTCCTCCAGCGTGGGGTCCCACCCACGGGAGACAGTCCTCTACGAACTTCTCCAACGTGGGTCCTTCCCACGGGCTGCAGTTCTTCACGAACTGCTCCAGCATGGGTCCTTTCCACGGTGTGCAGTCCTTCAGGCACAGACTGCTCCAGCGTGGGCCCCCCACAGGGTCACAGGTCCTGCCAGAAAACCTGCTCTGTGGGCTCCTCTCTCCACAGATCCGCAGGTCCTGCCAGGAGCCTGCTCCAGCACGGGGTTCCCACAGGGTCACAGCCTCCTTCGGGAACCCACCTGCTCTGGCGTGGGGTCCTCCATGGGCTGCAGGCGGATATCTGCTCCACCGTGGACCTCCATGGACTGCAGGGGGACAGCCTGCCTCACCATGGTCTTCACCACAGGCTGCAGGGGAATCTCTGCTCCGGTGCCTGGAGCACCTCCTCCCCCTCCTTCTTCACTGACCTTGGTGTCCGCAGGGTTGTTTCTCTTACATGTTCTCACTCCTCTCTCTGGCTGCCAAATACCTCCGTCCCAACTTTTTTTTCCTTCTTAAAAATGTTATCACGGAGGCGTTACCACTATCGCTGATTGGCTCGGCCTTGGCCGGCGGCGGGTCCGTCTTAGAGCCGGCTGGTATAGGCTTTTCTCGAACACAGGGGAAGCTTCCATCAGCTTCTTACAGAAGCCACCCCTGTAACCCCCCCCGCTACCAAAACCTTGCCACACAAAGCCAATACACTAGTACAGTGCTATGTTTTTGAGTTTGGTATGAGAAGAATGTTGATAACACTGATGTTTTCAGTTGTTGCTTAGTAATTTTTAGTCTAAGGTCAAGGATTTTTCAGCTTCTCATGCCCAGCCAGCAAGAAGGCTGGAGGGGCACAAGAAGTTGGGAGGGGACACAGCCAGGACACCTGACCCAAAGTGGCCAAAGGGGTATTCCATACCATGTGACGTCCCGTCTAGTATATAAACTGGGGGGAGTGGGGGCGGGGGAATCGCCACTTGGGGACTAACTGGGCGTCAATCGGCAGGTGGTGAGCAATTGCACTGTGCATCGTTTGTAGATTCCAGTCCTTTTATTATTACTATTACACGAGCCCTTTGTTATATTTTCTCTCCCCTGTCCATCTGAGGTGGGGGAGTGATAGAGCGGCTTTGGTGGGCACCTGGCATCCAGCCAGGGTCAACCCACCACACACAGTCTGCTGTTCTGAGAAAAGGAAAAGCTCACTAGCTGTGTTTCTGTCTTTTAAAGGAAAAGGATTTTGATGTAACCTCAGTGTTGGCAATCTGAAAACTCAAGGCCGTACACAAATTTGGCACTAGACCAGCTCCACGTGAGCGATCCCAGTTGCATCGAGAGCGAGAGGGGCCATGCTGCAGTGGACCTTGGAGTTTCCAAGCCATGTGGAGGATGGCTCATGTCCAGTGAGGCTGATGTCCCAGATGCCCGTCTCGCCATGCCTCACACCATGCCAGGGGACCTCTTGGCTCCCCTTGCAGAGCTGTGCAGGATTCAAACCTGGTGGCATGACTTCAGTATGGCTGTGTCTTCACCTTTTCCTTTTTCTTTCTTTCTCAGCTCCGTCCCTGGAGTGAACAGACCAGATCTCCAGCTTATACCGTGGACAGGACCAAATGGCACAAAACTGATTTGTACTGTGAAATGCACTGTGATGTAGGCCTGGCCCATGTGATCTGAAGCGGCCCCTTTGCCACTTTATCTAGGCAAAATCACAAGTACCTCAAAGACAGAGTTTCATCCTTAGCTCTCAGCTGTCTGGGTTTAAGTAAGGTCCATGCTATTACACTAATCAAGTATTTTTCTCTTTTAATTCCAGTGTGCCTGGGCATGAAGCAGACAATAAAATATGAGCAGAAGGAGCTGCAAGATGAGATAAGATAGAGGCTTTAACATTTTCATATTAACCTGATTGCTTTGTGTCATTTGAGGTGATAACGTTTTCCCCTTTCATGGCTAATGAAACTGAGGCTTCAGAAATCCCCACATCAGGAGGGCGAGCTCAGTCCCAGCCCCACTCCTGTTGCAGTTGCCTGGGCAGAGGAGAGAGGCTGGAGAGGGTGCCCTGTTGCCGGGACCAGAGTACCCCAACCGGGGCCACCTACACTTGTCAGTGGGGAGCCAGGGCAGACGTACCCGTAGGCAGATATACCCGTTTCCATTGCCCAGCTACAGCATAACATGCCAACCATCTTCCCCAACTGCATCCCGAGGGGAGAGGTTTCCACCCACAAAAGTGAGTGCTCCTTCAGCCCAGCAAAGGTGCTGAGCTCAACCAGAGCAGTCAGCTGTGTCCTGTCCCAAACCCTTCAATCCTACAAATCTTCCAAACACCCACATTTTTTTCCAGGATATACACTACATCAGAGTTTAAATTGTATTCATACCATTTTTCTCTGATTTGCCCAATGCCTTTGAATGGCTTACAACATTTAATGGTGCTTCAAGACTTACATATCATCAATAGCACAATGAGCCAGGATCAGTGTTACAAGGATTAAGCTGTCATTCAGGCAACTGAGGATGGTACATTGGTCAGAGTGACATCTCGTGAGGACCTTTGGGAGCCTAAGGGATTTGGGGAAGGACAGCCTGATGCAGCGGGCTCAGAGAAAAGGCTCACAGTGGTAGTGACCAGCAACAAGGGTCCCTGATGCTTCCCTGTGGAAAGCAGCATATTTAGGTGGTGCATAGGCAAAGCACCTCCTTTTCAAAGTGAATGGTGCAGTCCTGCCCTGCATAGCCCTCAGCAGCCTTCAGCCTCCCTCCTGGCAGCACAGCCTGCCAGCTGGGGCCCTGGGATCACCAAGGCACTGAGAGATGACTCCTTTTATTATACACACATATATCATCTTGCATTGACTCCATATCCCAGCTCAGTGATTGCACACGAGAGGGTAGTTTGCAAGGTCTCTACCAACAAGCAACACTTCCTTTAGGGCACAGATGTTGGCATTTCCTTTTCAACACCTCCCTGTAACTTTACACACACAGTCTGGGTTTCTTTTGAATCAAGATATCACAGCATATAGTTTATAGCTGTCCTCAGACCCACTTCCAGGAAAGGATTCTGACTGTGTCACCCCACACCACCACTACCTCTGTACCACACCTGCTAAGGTCATCGTACCTCAACTCAAGCAGGAAGAGTATGTGTTAAAAGAGTCAATCTTTCCTGCTATTCTCTCAGTGCTGGACCACTAGGAAAGCCAGGCATGCTCCCTGCAAAACTCCCCTAGAGCACATTCACTCACCTCCATCTTAGAGAGAGTATGAAATAATTGCTGAAGAAATTAGTCTTGTTTCAGGCATAGTACCCACTCTCTCACCTCTCTACTGAGGTTTGTTTTGTTTTGTTTTGCTTTTAAACTAACTGACCTTTATGGCTTTAAGACTCTGCTCTATTTAGGTGAAATGGGTACACCTACACTCATCTTTGAAGTCAAAGGGAAACACTTGAGGACTTCCAGAGCACAATCTGTTGATTGCCTGCCTGGGTAAGGAGGGTACCAGCATGCCTGATGGCATGCTGAGATGGGGTAATACCCAGGTGTCCTCCCACCTGTAGGTTTTTGCACACCTCAGAGTAGCTATCTGCATGCTTTGGACATTGGTGTGGCGGGTTGACCCTGGCTGGACGCCAGGTGCCCACCAAAGCCGTTCTATCACTCCCCCCTCCTCAGCTGGACAGGGGAGAGAAAATATAACAAAGGGCTTGTGGGTCCAGATAAGGACAGGAGAGATCACTCACCAATTACTGTCATGGGCAAAACAGACTCAACTTGGGGAAAATTAACTCAATTTATTACAAATCAACCAGAGGAGGGCAATGAGAAATAAAACCAAATCTCAGAACACCTTCCCTCCACCCCTCCCTTCTTCCCGGGCACAACTTCACTCCTGGATTCTCTACCAACCCCCCCCAGCAGCGCAGGGGGACAGGGAATGGGGTTTACGGTCAGTTCATCACACGTTATTTTCTGCCGCTTCATCCTCCTCAGGGGCAGGACTCCTCACACTCTTCCCCTGCTCCAGCATGGGGTCCCTCCCATGGGAGACAGTCCTCCACAAACTTCTCCAACGTGGGTCCTTTCCACGGTGTGCAGTCCTTCAGGAGCACACTGCTCCAGCGTGGGTCCCCCACGGGGTCACAAGTCCTGCCAGAAAACCCGCTCCAGCGTGGGCTCCTCTCTCCACAGATCCGCAAGTCCTGCCAGGAGCCTGCTCCAGCACGGGCTTCCCACGGGGTCACAGCCTCCTTTGGGCACCCACCTGCTCCGGCGTGGGGTCCTCCATGGGCTGCAGGTGGATATCTGCTCCACTGTGGACCTCCCTGGGCTGCAGGGGGACAGCCTGCCTCACCATGGTCTTCACCACGGGCTGCAGGGGAATCTCTGCTCTGGCGCCTGGAGCATCTCCTCCCCCTCCTTCTTCATTGACCTTATTGTCTGCAGAGTTGTTTCTCTCACATGTTCTCACTCCTCTCTCCGGCTGCCGTTTCTGTCTGTCCCGCAACTTTTTTTCCTTCTTAAAAATGTTATCACGGAGGTGTTACCACTATCGCTGATTGGCTTGGCCTTGGCCAGCAGCAGGTCTGTCTTAGAGCCGGCTGGTATTGGCTCTGTTGGACACAGGGGAAGCTTCCAGCAGCTTCTTACAGAAGCCACCCCTGTAACCCCCCCCCCACTACCAAAACCTTGCCACACAAAGCCAATACAATTGGCCTCTGGCTGTGCATAAGGTCAAGCTTTCAGCTTGTGTTCTGGAGGGACAAGGCATCTAGTCTTAAGGACATTTGGTGATACCCCTCAAAACACAGTGTAAGAAAGTTGGCGTTCCCACATCTCCCAGTCTGGCCACAGGTCTTTGCAGTATTCTGGTATATTGAGAAAAGCACCAGATTTTGTAATCAGAAATAAATATACCTGTGTATCTCTACTTTTATTAGAAAAGGAGGGATGGGAGATGAGAAAAAAAGGTTCCAAACATACTCTCAAAATGCCTGAAATTTAAAAAACCCCCATGTTTCCTAAAAAGTAAATAAAGGATACTGAGTGATTTTTGCTCTGGTAATTTCAAAGCAAACAGCATGATTTTGGCATCTCTTAGTCATGCTCATGACTGCTTAGGGCTGTCATGCTTATAGAGGAGGTGGAACTAAAGAAAAGAATCCCCAGCAGAATAGAAACATGCTGAAAAATAGGACCAGTATTGCCTTGTGTATTCTGAAGTAACCCACTCATTGGTTAGAGATGCTGGACTAACTCCCATCACTTCTTAATCAGAACTACCAACATACCTACACTCCTGCAAAAGCTGAGGCAGCCCACTGAATTCAACTTGGCATCAACTTAGTAGGCATGTGCAGTGTCACCTACTATAAACCACAAGGATAAAGCTGTCAGTGTCAAGGCAGTACTCTGCAGTGATTCAGGACGTTTGATCTTCAGTTGGGGCAAAGCATGATCAGTGACACAAGATTGTGAAGACACTTTGCACAGTCTGTGTATGCATCAGCCCTTGGGTCCTGGAGGGCTCCCAGCAACACTGGCACTCCAGCTGTCGTGTACTCCCAGGCTGGCATGGAGTAATGGCAGGCTGAGCATCTGGTTCTCTATAATCATGCTGGGTTTCCATAGCTCTTTTCCATAAACAGTCTGATCTCTATTTCGATAGTGCACATGTATTCTTCTCCAAGACCCCTGTTTCAATCTCTGAGTATTCACCCTTCCCCACACTGTATCACAGTCATTTTCTCTACCCTCTGCTGCAAGGAGCTCATTTGTCAAAGGGACAAGATCTTGAAGGATGTAAAGGAAGACACCCCTCAACACAGCTTTCGTCCCACCGTATTTGTTGGTGGGGAGCCAGACACTAGCCAGCCATGGAGAACTTTGCAGGGCCAGTTTGTTTAAATGCATTTTTAAATAAATGTTTGTCAAGGGCATAGTGCCCTCGTGTCAATGGAAAGGGGCCCACCCTGGGAGGAAACCAGATATTCCAGAATGCCACTTTTCCCGGCCAAGGGCAGGCACTTGCCCAGGGCACTGCAGGTGCAGGAGGACCACACTCAGCCCCTGGCTACCACTGGGAGCAGAGACAGTGCCAACTTGCTGCTGGTGTACGTGACTTGAGCAGAAAACTGAGACGCAGTGCTAGGTGGGCCAGCAGCAGCTGACTGTGCTGGAGTTGACCCCAGCCACCAAGGCAGCTGGGCATGCTACCAGCCAGCTCCCTGGCCTTGCTGCCTGGCTCTGCATGTGGACTGCTGATTTTGAAAGACACTGAAAAAAATGCAAGAGGATGCTCCCATGATGTAAGGACTGGGGTGCTTCATGGAGTTAAAAGCCAAACTCCCTGCCCCAAGCACAATTCCCCACATGGGAGTTATCGCAGATGAGCACTTGTGAACTCCAACATAACCACCTCTACAGCAGTGCCTCCTTGGGCACAGTGTGTGTGGGGGAGGCAGGGGCTCATTTTCCAGCTGCAAACTGCTGAACTGATCCACTGACTGGTAGAGTTGAGCACTCACCTCATCACTGCCTGCTTTGAAGCAGTGATTTTTTTTTTTTTGTTATTTTTCCCCGAGACTCCTCCCATGTCTGGTGCCTTCCCACAGCAGTGAGGCAAGGCTCAAGGCTCAGAAAGAGGTACGTTTTAGAGGAGCACAGAACTGGGGCTGGCAGACCGTGCCAGCAGAGACCTCATGGAGGAAGGCAAAAAGGACTGCAGTGCACAGAGCTCATTGGTGTATGCCAGCCAGGTGATTCACTCCTCTGGCCAAATGACAACCAGAACTACAGTCACACCATCACAGACCAACACGGACTGTATTTACACCACACATTCAAGAATGGTTATACGTCAGCATGAATATTCTCCATATATCTTTATATTCACCCAAAGCTAAACTGCTTCAGTACCAAGGGATTCTTAGTGGAGACATGAGAGAGGAGGAGAGATTTGGGAAAATGTAAGAGCTCTAAGAGTGATATGAACCAGCCTTCCTATAAACTAGGGTAGTGTGAGTCTAGGGCCCACGCCCAGCCAGGACTTGAAATAAATGTCCTACATTAATCAGGGAAGAATGCAGGAAGGATCCTAGCTCTTCAGTGAGAGAAGGCATGAGTTTCCAGCCTTCACGGTCTCTGTAAATGTTTAACTCTCTGTTGTTTAGAACTGATTATTTCAGACCCAGAGATCAGATCAATGCACTTTTCCATGTTTTATGGTAAGCAGGAAATACTGTGGCAAATCTCAGTTCTGTGTCAGTGGGAAATGGGTACAGGGAGAATGGAGGGAATTTATTACAGGGACCTGGGGGTCATATTCCCCTGCTAGAGTTTGGGGGAGCCCATGCGAGGGGGAGATCGGGCTGGTATTTTGGCAGCGAGAAGGAGCTGGTGCTTCAGCCACTGTTCTGTGCTGCACCCCACTCCCTGTCAGCAGTGACAGCCATGCCACTGCCACTGCCTAGCATCATTTGGAGAGGGTCCTTCCCCCATCCTCTCCACGCAGCCCAAGCATGGCACACACTGCCCGTTCTTTGCCCTTCCCAGCTCTGAAGAATGATTATTCAGTCCTTATTGTCAACAGCTGAATGGAAAAGCTATGCAGTAAGTCTGAGTCACAGAGACATGATGAAAACAAGCTGGAGAATTTAAAATACCAGCTACTGCCTGATGCCAAGTCAAAATAAATCAGGCTCCTTGATCACTATTGTGATTGCTAACAGAGAAGTGTATGTATTAACTTGGTTTCCTCTCTATTGTCCAACCTGCCCTGGCATTGTATAAGTTACAGGTAATTAAGTTCAGCAAAGATTATTGAAAATCAGAAAAGGATGCCAACCTAACTTTCTTTTATTCATCTGCCAATGAGACTAATGTATAATTTACCATTTAGCTTTGGAAATCTCTCCTATAGATTCACACTAAAGGGAACTTTAACTACGCCGAAACCTAAAGGGTTCTTCCCCATCCCCTGGAAGGAATTGTATCAGACTAAAAATCACTTCGGAAAATCACTTCTGCCAGTCAAAGGCCATTTAAGTCTAAGACCTCACTGCTTAAGTCTTTACAGAGGTCTAACTCCCATAGAAGTCAAATAGGAGGGTGTTGTTTTGAGTCCATGGAAAATTTGTCTATATAGGGCATTAGAGGGAGAGAGAAGGAATATTCTTCTTTATGGTACTAATCAGGATAACAAAGAATCTGAGCTAATGTTTAGATCCACAATGATCTGCAAGAGCTCTCTCCAAAGATGTTATGACATGGCATAACTATGGAGTAAGACTACCTGAGTATTTGGTGGCTTTCCAGCCAGAGCAGCAAAAGTTTTCCAAATTTAGACCTTAACAAAAATCTTTAAAACATATTCTTTCATAGGAAAAAAATATTCCAAACTGTTTAAGAAACATACCCATGAATGTGCTCCTAGATTTTGAAGTCACAGAGCTAGCTTAATTTTTCTGTAATTTTAAAAAACACTGATATTTTGGTTCTGAAATTTCATTTAAAATATTAAAAAATGGATGTAATAATTGAAAGATAAATTAGTTAGCTCTGATACTATATCAGAAGGCTGGAGGGGCACAAGAAGTTGGCACAGGACACAGCCAGGGCACCTGACCCAAAGTGGCCAACAGGGTATTCCATACCATGTGACGTCCCATTTAGTATAGGAACTGGGAAGGGGGGGGGCGGGGGAATTGCCGCTCTGGGACTAGCTGGGTGTCGGTCAGCGGGTGGTGAGCAATTGCACTGCGCATCATTTGTACATTCCAATCCTTTCATTATTACTGTTGTCATTTTATTAGTGTTATCATTATCATTATTAGTTTCTTCTTTTCTGTTCTATTAAACCGTTCTTATCTCAACCCACGAGTTTTGCTTCTTTTCCCGATTTTCTCCCCCACCCCACTGGGTGGGGGGGAGTGAGTGAGTGGCTGCGTGGTGCTTAGTTGCTGGCTGGGTGTGGCAGTACATCCCGCCCCCCCCATCCTGCCAGCAGGAAACAAAACTTCTCCAGGAAGGGAGAAGGGGAAGGAAACCCTGGAGGCTGCAGGTTGAAATTTGAACTGGCCAATCGAGATGCGCCAGGTACACCGAGGTGACCCTCCTAGCCAATAGAATTAAATGACCACAGGTCAGATTCGACAGGGGTATAAACGGGGTCCCGCCGGAGGACATGTTGGCAGTCTTCCTCGCAGCAGCGGGTCTGCAGTCGGGGACTCCCCCTTGGGCCGGGGCACCGCCCGAGGTAACTCCTCGAGGGAGAGAGCCCTCAGCTTTTAGGTGAGCGATACGCGCGTTTTGAGCCATCACTTTAAATCTTGGGGATTCTTAAGTCAGCCGTGTAGTATTAATTCTCTTTACATCATTGAGCCTGTGATTTTATAGAATGTTATCGGACTTCTAACTAACTTTTGTTGAAGAATAAATCTGAGTTTTAACACCTGTTGGATTTGGTTAGTCGTGCATCCGTAACATTTTGGCGTAGTCGGCAGGATGGTGTTAATACAGGAATTATTACGGAGGCACGGCTGCAGCCCTTTTCCCCCAGAGCTAGAATAGGTGAAGGAAAAGTGGTCCGACCCGGCAGCGGTCGTGGAGAGAGTAGAACTGTGTCGCGGGCTTTGTCGGGACGGTAAAGGCAAAGGTGTTATGTGTGCCCTCCTGGGCGCCTGCTTGATTCAAGCACAAAACCAAAAGAGTGATTTTGTTCAATGGCAGGGGGAAATGGATAAATTGAAAAAGGATAATGTTCAAAAGCAGGGAGAAATAGATTGTTTGAGAGTGGAATTGAGGAAAGGGAAGGAGCGGACGCGTTTTTTGGAAAAAAAGATTCAAAAGATGTTGGCACAAGCAAAAAAACCCCCCAGCATCACCCAAATCCAAAAGTTAATCATGGATATGGATCCTGAGGATTGGGATGGGAATATTTGGGGAGACTCTGATGGAAATAGTTCTGAAGAGGTAGAGGAATTTCAAGAAAGAGAGGTGCAACCCCTTATTAAAACAGAAAGGCACACGGGTCCACATGGTGGGAACCCCCGAACCACTATTCGCACAACCCCTTGGTCAGGACCTGAACTCAGTGAGTTACAAGCTAAGTTTTCACGCAAGCCGGGTGAAACCGAAACTGAGTATTTGTGGAGAGTTTCTTTAACGGGGGGGGGGGGGGGGGACCGGATACTGTTGAGTGATGATGAAGCAAGGAATTACTGGGGACCGGGAGTATTTCTGAATGATGGACCTATGGGGGATCGGTCAATGACGTCCCGAGTAGCTTACTGGGCTGGGGGTGTGGACTCGAGGGAGAGAGGAGAACCTATTACTATCCGGGTAAAGGGACTGTCGGAGTTAACGGAGGGAGTGCAAAAAGCCGCCTGTATTCAGGCTATGTATGATAGAGGGCAGCAAGGGATTCCGATGACTGCACCGGTGGATCCCCGCCACCTCAGACCCCTTATTAGAGGTCTGCTGGACGTCTTAAAAATACACGTCCAGTCCCTCAGAGAAAGAATCCAGGGGGCCATTGATCGTAACCGACAGAACCCCCAGGGGCCGGCCGCGCATGTGATGACTTGGGAGGAAGTACTGCACAGCATAGTAGTTTACGGGCGCGAGATGGGATGGACGGAGCCGAGGGGTGGCACGGAGGGCGGCAGGAAGGTCCAGGCAGCCAGTTGTAAGCCCCGCCCCCTCGAGCGGTCTCGATCTCGCGGGCGGCTGGACCGGAATTACGATCCGGAAAGAAACGATCTCTGGCGGAAGGCACCGGCACTGGGGGCAGCCCGAGCCGTGCTGCACGGGCAGTCCGCCGGCGGCATCCGGGGGTGGGATTGCTGGAGGGGAAAGCTAGAGACCAAAGGGAAGCGCCAGCAACCCCGCCCCCTCGGGAAGAGAAACGGGACCCTTTCGCGGCACTGCGAGAGGAACTGGAAGGGCTAAAAACTAGGAGCTGCAGTTTGGGGTTCAGGCCGCCCAGTCCGCATGGTAAATACCTGCCAATGGTCTGCTGATAAGGAGCCTTATATACACATTCCTGTGGGCCCAGAACGGTTAAGTTTAGAATTCTTAATTGATACAGGGGCCCAAATTAGTGTTTTAAATGAGCAACAGGCTAGTGAGCTGGGAATTAGGCCATCAAGAAAGGCTATAAACATTAGGGGAGTAACAGGGGCGACAGAAAAATGCCCCATAGCTCGAACCCAACTTTGGCTACCTGGGGAAAAAAGGAATGACAGCTGTGGAGGTGGCTTTAAGCCCCTATGAGGGAAATATACTGGGATATGATGTGCTGGCAGGCAGACAATGGTATCTACCCAATGGTAGGGTGTGGAGCATTAGGGGCAGGGAGACAGAGGCTATTCATGTGAGAACATTGCAGGCTGCTCCTGCACTACCGCAATCTAAGGTAACCTGTGTCCCTCAATAACCACTTCCAGCTGTGGCCACACGGGGCATTTCAGAAGTAATTAATGATCTGGAGAAAAGAGAGATCATCAGTTGCACACATTCTCCTTATAATTCTCCTGTTTGGCCAGTCTGTAAATCAGATGGAAGGTGGCGACTAACAATTGATTATAGAAAACTGAATAGTAATACCCCACCATTAACTTCTGCTGTCCCAAGTATAACCTCAGTGATAACAGCAATACAGGCTGCAGCCCACCCATGGATGGCTGCTTTAGATGTCAAAGATATGATTTTTTTATGGTTCCCCTAAGGGAAGAGGACAAGCCCCAGTTTACCTTCACTTGGGAAGGGACCCAATACACCTTTAATCGACTTCCCCAGGGGTACAAGCACTCCCCCACTATCACTCACAATGCTTTAGCCAAGCTCCTTGATGCTGTGGAGGTACCACCAGGTGTCCACATATACCAATATATAGATGATATCCTAGTTGGTGGGGACAACAAGGAACAGGTAGGACAAGTGGCTGAGGCCATCTGGAATCTGTTAGTCAAGAATGGGCTATTGGAGAAAACATATACCAGGGTTTTCGGTGATTGGCCGCCCTCTTTATGACTTGCTCCGAAAAAACAGAAAATGGGATTGGACTTCGCAACATACATTAGCCCTTAACACTCTGAAAGATGAGCTTAAGGCTTATCAGAGACTAGGTCCATTGCACCCACGAGATCCTTTAAGGGTGGAATGGAGATTTGCTGAACATGCCTCATACTGTGGTGTGTTTCAAAAGGGGCCACAGGGACCAGCTAGACCATTATTATTCTCCTCCACTGCATTCAAAGAAACGGAGTGACGATATTCAGATTGGGAAAAGGGGGTCCTCTCCCTCACTAGAGCAGTTAAAGAAGCTGAAAAGCTGTGTACCTCACAGGATGTTATAGTACAGGGTCCTTTCCCTCTCTTAAATTCAATCCTCAATGGGTCACCTCCTCCAGAGGGAGTAGCCCAAAAGGCCACAGTAAGGAAATGGTATGCATACCTAGAAGGGATAAGCCAATTGCTTCCACTAAAAGAGGGCCCAACTAAGGTTTTCAAATTACAGCAACCTGTAAACCCTGACCCAGCCTTGCTGGGTCAACCATATAAACCTTCTCCGATTGAGGAGGCACCCGAATTCATGGCAGGCTCAGATGTGCAGGGAGTGTGGTTCACAGATGCATCTGCCTGTTGAGTGGGATCAGAGTGGCAATATAAAGCAGTGGTGTTGGAGATTGGTACTGGGAAGACAGTCGAAGAAGAGGGTGAAGGTAGTGCACAAGTAGGAGAACTACGGGCTTTATTACTGGCCGTAGAGAATGGTGCTACCATCATCTATACTGACTCTTATGCAACCTTTAAGGGTGCTACAGAGTGGATATGTCAGTGGGAATCTAGTAAGTGGGAAGTAGGTCATGTGAAAGTGTGGAGGACAGAGGACTGGCAATGTCTCCTGGCAATAGGGAGATCCCGACCTTTGAAGGTGGGATGGGTGAAGGGGCATGCTTGGGATGGAACCCCAGCTGTGAAATGGAATCAGCAGGTGGACCACCTGGCCCAAATCAGGATGGTCACCAGTGAGAAGGAAGATTGGGATGGACTAGCAGAATGGTTGCATATCAAACGAGGCCACTCAGGGACAGCAGATCTCTATTATGAATGCCGATCTTGGGGTTGGCCAGTGTCTATGAAAACCTGTGAAGCAATTCTTACAGCTTGCCCACAATGCCGAATAAGGCTTAAAGCTAATCACCCAAACCAAGCTCCAGCCCAGCATATCAGACAAGGCAAGGCTCTTTGGAGCACGTGGCAGGTTGATTACATTGGTCTTCTGAGACCATCTCATGGGAGTGGAAAGACTCACCACATCAGTGCCCGGTGGATAATCCCGGACTTCTAACCCTGTGACCCGGTTTTAAGACCGAGGCCTAGTTTGTGCTTTTTTACAGGACCATGAAGGAACAAGCCATTCCAGTCCTTTTGCTGACAGTGATGACGGCGACAGGCGTGGATGGTGAAGATCTGGATGATAATGTCGTGGCAAAATGATGGACATTAATATATCGCGAGTCCTTGACCTCGCATGAGAGCAATGTAACAATTATAATTGGTCACCAAGTGCAGTAAATACTAGTTCAGTATGAAACACCAGATGTGACTATATCCTCCAACTAACCCATGGGATCACGGGGTGGAGTTGAAATGGCACTCGAGGAACATCAATAGAGCACCCTAGAACTGAGTTTACAGCTATCAACCTTAGCCCACGCTACATAAAACAATTCAGGACCTCTCAAACAATTGGTTATAACATATTGGATTAGATACCAAAGAAAGAGAAGGGTATATGTGAAGTTTTGAACATGCCAATGGACAACTGCTGTGTTCACTCCAAATGTGTCAATGTGGCTTCAAGACTAAATCACCGAAAGAATACAACAAGAGACTCAGAAGCAATCGCTTCTGCACCAGGGTCCAACTGGTTGGAAAAATTTGATATGTTCAGATTTTCTTTCACGGTGTGGGCGACCAGCCTTCTCTAATCTTTAATAATGCTTGTAGTTATGATTACTGTAATCTATATTGCAATAAGTTCTATCAAATGCTTAGTAGTGAAGCCTGTACTAACGGTTAAGTATACTCCTTTAAACTGTCCATACACTGGATATTCCTGTGTTCGATATTCCACTTTAGTTCTAGACCAGAAGGGAATGATGACCCACAATGAGCGTCAAACTGCACCCCCTTTTAACTTTGGAGGCAAGAGGTGACTGTACCACCACTCCAAAGAAACCAGTCGAATCATGACTGTGGTCACGGGGTGGATTGTGGCAGTACATCCTGCCCCCCCCATCCTGCCAGCAGGAAACAAAACTTCTCCAGGAAGGGAGAAGGGGAAGGAAACCCTGGAGGCTGCAGGTTGAAATTTGAACTGGCCAATCGAGATGCGCCAGGTACACCGAGGTGACCCTCCTAGCCAATAGTATTAAATGACCACAGGTCAGATTCGACAGGGGTATAAATGGGGTCCCGCCGGAGGACACGTTGGCAGTCCTCCTCGGAGCAGCGGGTCTGCAGTCGGGGACTCCCCCTTGGGCCGGGGCACCGCCCGAGGTAACTCCTCGAGGGAGAGAGCCCTCAGCTTTTAGGTGAGCGATACGCGCGTTTTGAGACATCACTTTAAATCTTGGGAATTCTTAAGTCAGCCGTGTAGTATTAATTCTCTTTACATCATTGAGCCTGTGATTTTATAGAATGTTATCGGACTTTCAACTTTTGTTGAAGAATAAATCTGAGTTTTAACACCTGTTGGATTTGGTTAGTTGTGCATCTGTAACACTGGGGTTAAACCATGACAGTCCATTTTGGCGCCCAACGTGGGGCCCGAAGGGTTGAGATAACGACAAACCTGACCAGAGCTTGTTAAAACAAATTTGTTATAAGCATTCATTATATTGGTCTAATAGTTGCTGGTCATTATGTTGATTTATGTGCTCTTAGAGTTGTTGCTCTGGTTTTTAAAGTTCTGTTATGTATCACCTCACTTGCTGTATGTAGTCCCTCTTCTGCTGCTTATCATCCGTGGGAGGTGGATTAAGGTTTTTGCTTTGTTGTATTGTATAACACTGGTTTATGGTATGATAAAGTCATCAGCTGTGGGATTAATCCGGTACTTGCACTCAGCATTGTCACATTTATACTCCGGGAGCCATGTGTGGGAAACTATTAATAATTATACCATTTACCTTTCCTCCTTGGTAAACCAGTGTATGGGTGGGGTACCTTTCTTCCCCTGTCCTTTCTCCCTCAGTCCAGTTACAATGGTGTTTGAGAATTTTGAAAAATTTGAATACTCTTGGGATGTTGGGACCAGCACGGTCCTAGCCCTACTGCTAGGAATTAGCATGCTTCTGAATGTGGTTCAGCTCTTGTTTAAGGTTAAACAACTATTTAAGAAGATCACCCAGAGATCTGCCCCGAGGCTGGATAAGTATGAGTGGCAGGGTGTGTGGGGTAGTATGGGCAAGTACCTAGAAAAGTGGGCACCTCCAATGTTTTGGAAATTCACCCCTGAACAAGTGCAGAATCCAGAAGAACTAGTAAAATATTTGGAAAAGGTATGCTGTCACCCCGGCAGCTCCACAGAGATACAAATCACTGCAACGTGCTGGGGCCTGGCCCATGCCTATCAAGCCCTGTTCGACACCACTCAGTACCCTCAAGGGGAAGAGAAGGTCTCTGGACCTAACAACAAAACGATGAGCACTGCGGTCACTCAAACCTCGGCAATGGGCACTGCGGCCCCTCCAGCCCCGGCGACGAGCACTGTGGCTACCCAAACCTCAGCGACAGGCACTGCAGCCCCTCCAGCCTCGGCAATGAGCACGGCAGCTACCCAAACCTTGGCAACGGGCACTGAGGTCCCTCCAGCCCCAGCAATGAGCACAGCAGGTACCCAAACCTCAGCGACAGACACTGCGGTTATCCAAGACCCAGCGAGCAGTACTGCAACTGAAGCAGCGGACCAACCTGCACCAGTATCAGTTGCCCCCGTACAGAAAAAGAAATATACAAAAAAATCAGTTTGCTTAGCGAAGGATGAAGGCGAACCAGGGTCATCATGGGAACAGGAGGAAGAGGCAGAACCAGAGGTAATAACCCAGTCCCTATCCTTGAGTGAGCTGCGGGATATGCAAAAAGATTTTGGCCGCCGTATAGGTGAGCATATTATCACCTGGCTCCTCCGATGCTGGGACAATGGGGCTAATAGCTTGGAATTAGAAGGTAGGGAAGCCAAGCAGCTGGGATCGCTTGCCAGGGAAGGTGGCATTGACAAGGCAATTGGAAGAGGGACACAAGCCATCAGCCTCTGGAGGCGACTCCTGTCAAGTGTGAAGGAAAGGTACCCCTTTAAGGAAGATGTTATATGTCAATCAAGCAAGTGGACAACCATGGAAAGAGGTATCCCATATCGGAGGGAATTAGCTGTGCTAGAGACAATTCATCATGACCCGGACAACCCACAATTACCCAAAGATCCAGACAAAGTCCCATGGACATGACCCATGTGGTGGAAGTTTGTACGGAGCGCACCATTGTCCTATGCCAACTCACTGGCAATAATGACCTGGAAAGACGAAGAGGCACCGACAGTGGATGAAGTGGCTTGCCAACTCTGTCAATACGAAGAAAATCTCTCCTCCTCCCTACAAGCTTGCATTTCAGCTGTGGAGAAGCTGTTCCAGGATTTCCAGCAAATCAAAGAGGATATGTCCTACTCCCCACCTGTAAGGACCAATGTCTCAGCTATTAGGAGTGAGTGTTCTTCTGACTGAGAGACAGAATATAGAAGGTACACACCGCGAGGTGCCCTGTGGTTTTACTTATGTGATCATGGAGAGGACATGAGGAAATGGGATGGAAAACCTACCTCGGTCCTAAATGCACGGGTACGTGAGCTGCGAGGAAAAAACACCACAAAAGGGGATTCTACCAGGAAAAATGCCGCTCCGGTTTCTAAACAGAGTAGAAGGGCTGATCTTATTTCTGATCCTCTTGAAGGGACTTCTGAGCCAATTTTACGAGAAGTGAATACTGGATACTCTGACCAGAATTAGAGGGGCCCTGCCTCCAGCCAGGTGGAGGAAAGGAATAACTGGGTCTATTGGACTGTGTGGATTCGATGGCCTGGCACATTAGACCCACAGGAGTATAAGGCTCTAGTAGACACCGGCGCACAGTGCACTCTAATGCCATCAAGTTATGAAGGGGCAGAACCCATTTGTATTTCTGGTGTGACAGGGGGATCCCAAAAGCTAACTGTATTGGAAGCTGAAGTAAGCCTAACTGGGAATGAATGGCAGAAACACCCCATTGTGACTGGTCCAGAGGCTCTGTGTATCCTTGTCATAGACTATCTCAGGAGAGGGTATTTTAAGGACTCAAAGGGTTATCGATGGGCTTTTGGGATAGCTGCCTTGCAGACGGAGGGCACGCAACAGCTGTCTACCCTGCCTGGTCTCTCTCAAGACCCTTCGATTGTGGGGTTGCTGAGGGTTGAAGAACAACAAGTGCCAACTGCTACCACGATGGTGCACCGGCGCCAATATCGCACCAACTGAGACTCTCTGATTCCCATCCACAAGTTGATGTGCCAACTGGAGAGCCAAGGAGTGATCAGCAAAATTCGCTCACCCTTTAATAGTCCCATATGGCCCGTGCGAAAGTCTAATGGGGAGTGGAGACTAACAGTTGACTATCGCGGCCTGAATGAAGTTACGCCACCGCTGAGTGCTGCCGTTCCAGATATGCTAGAACTTCAATACGAACTAGAGTCAAAGGCAGCCAAGTGGTATGCCACAATGGACATTGCTAATGCGTTTTTCTGCATTCCTTTGGCAGCGGAGTGCAGGCCACAATTTGCCTTTACTTGGAGGGGTGTCCAGTACACTTGGAATCGATTGCCCCAGGGGTGGAAACACAGCCCCACCATTTGCCATGGACTAATCCAGACTGCACTGGAAAAAGGTGAAGCTCCGGAACACCTGCAATACATTGATGACATCATCGTATGGGGCAACACGGCAGAAGAAGTTTTTGAGAAAGGGAAGAAAATAATCCAAATCCTTTTGAAGGCTGGTTTTGCCATAAAAGAAAGTAAGGTCAAGGGACCTGCACAGGAGATCCAGTTCTTAGGAATAAAATAGCAAGATGGACGTCGTCAGATCCCAGTGGATGTGATAAACAAAATAGCAGCTATGTCTCCACCAACTAATAAAAAGGAAACACAGGCTTTCTTAGGTGTCGTGGGGTTTTGGAGAATGCATATTCCAAATTACAGTCTGATTGTAAGCCCTCTCTATCAAGTGACCTGGAAGAAGAATGATTTTAAATGGGGCCCTTACCAACAACAAGCCTTTGAACAAATTAAACGGGAGATTGTTCATGCAGTAGCTCTTGGACCAGTCCGGACAGGACAAAATGTTAAAAATGTGCTCTATACTGCAGCTGGGGAGAATGGCCCTTCCTGGAGCCTCTGGCAGAAAGCACCTGGGGAGACCCGAGGCCGACCCCTGGGGTTTTGGAGTCGAGGATATCGAGGATCCGAGGCTCACTATACTCCAATTGGAAAAGAGATATTGGCAGCATATGAAGGAGTTTGAGCTGCCTCAGAAGTGGTTGGTACTGAAACACAGCTCCTCTTAGCACCCCTACTGCCAGTGCTGGGCTGGATGTTCAAATGGAAAGTCTCCTCTACACATCATGCAACTGATGCCACGTGGAGTAAGTGGATTGCACTGATCACGCAACGGGCTCGCATAGGAAACCCCAGTCGCCCAGGAATTTTGGAAGTGATCACGGACTGGCCAGAAGGCAAAGATTTTGGAATGTCGCCAGAGGAGGAGGTGGCACGTGCTGCAGAAGCCCTGCTGTGTAATAAACTGCCAGAAAATGAGAGGCAATATGCCCTGTTCACTGACGGATCCTGTTGCATTGTGGGAAAGCATTGGAGGTGGAAAGCTGCCCTATGGAGTCCTACACGACAAGTTGCAGAAACTGCTGAAGGAGAAGGTGAATGGAGTCAGTTTGCAGAAGTGAAAGCCATCCAGCTAGTGTTAGACATTGCTGAAAGAGAGAAGTGGCCAGTGCTCTATCTCTATACTGACTCATGGATGGTGGCGAATGCCCTCTGGGGGTGGTTACAGCAATGGAAGAAGAGCACCTGGCAGCGCGGAGGTAAACCCATTTGGGCTGCCGCACTGTGGCAAGATATTGCGTCCCAGCTAGAGAATCTGGTTGTAAAAGTACATCATGTAGATGCTCACGTACCCAAGAGTCAGGCCACTGAAGAACATCAAAACAACCAGTAGGTGGATCAGGCTGCCAGGATTGAAGTGGCTCAGGTGGACCTGGACTGGCAACATAGGGGTGAGCTAGTTATGGCTCAGTGGGCCCATGATTCTTCAGGCCATCAGGGAAGAGATGCAACATATAGATGGGCTCGTGATCGAGGGGTGGACTTGACCATGGACACTATCGCGCAGGTTATCCATGAATGTGAAACATGTGCTGCAATTAAGCAAGCCAAGCAGTTAAAGCCCCTGTGGTATGGAGGGCGATGGCTGAAATATAAATAAGGGGAAGCCTGGCAGATTGACTATATCACACTCCCACAAACTCGCCAAGGCAAGCGCTATGTGCTTACAATGGTGGAAGCAACCACTGGATGGCTGGAAACATATTCTGTACCCCATGCCACCGCCCGGAACACTATCCTGGGCCTTGAAAAGCAAGTCTTGTGGCGACATGGCACCCCAGAACGAATTGAGTCAGACAACGGGACTCATTTCCGAAACAACCTCATAGACACCTGGGCCAAAGAGCATGGCATTGAGTGGGTGTATCATATCCCCTATCATGCACCAGCCTCTGGGAAAATTGAGCGATACAATGGACTCTTAAAGACTACATTGAGAGCAATGGGGGGTGGAACTTTCAAACATTGGGATACACATTTAACAAAAGCCACCTGGTTAGTCAACACCAGAGGATCTGCCAATCGGGGTGGCCCTGCCCAGTCAGAATTTTTACATACTGTAGAAGGGGATAAAGTCCCTGTAGTGCACATAAAAATATGTTAGGGAAGACAGTCTGGGTTACTCCTGCCTCAGGCAAAGGTAAACCCATTCGTGGGATTGCTTTTGCTCAAGGGCCTGGGTGCACTTGGTGGGTGATGCGAAAAGATGGGGAAGTCCGATGTGTGCCTCAAGGGGATTTAATTTTAGGTGAGGATAGCCAGAATTAAACTGTATGATATTAGTTGCTATATAACCCTGCTACTGTATGTTATCCTTACTATAATTGTTATATGCTATATCCATAGTATTACAGTAAGAATCACTTAGATCAAGCAAGAAAGAACTGTGATAAAAGTGAGCAAAGCACAGTAGTGATGGAACCAGAACTGACTCCAGCATGCAACAATCCAACGGTGCACACCATCCTCCTGCTGCGCCAAACGTCACCTGCTTGTCACACTGCACTGAAGCCCAATTCTGCTCTACCGACTGAGAGGACTTTGCACCATCCCTCCTGCCCAGAAAGACTGGTATGACAGATGGAGCCCAGAGTCAGGAACTAAATGAACTCAACGAACATTTTATGAACATGACCCATGAACTAAAGGAATGATATCTCTGTGTGTGTATACATATATATATATGTATCATTGTTTATGTGTCTCAAAGGGATGGAAAAGGTGATGATGATTGACCAGGATGTAACTGAAGGTATGGGAACTGAGCATGACGTCAATGGCATAGAATAAGGGGTGGATACTGTCCTGGTTTCAGCTGGGATAGAGTTAACTGTCTTCCTAGTAGCTGGTACAGTGCTATGTTTTGAGTTCAGTATGCGAAGAATGTTGATAACACGCTGATGTTTTCAGTTGTTGCTCAGTAGTTTTTAGACTAAAGTCAAGGATTGTTCAGCTTCTCATGCCCAGCCAGCAAGAAAGCTGGAGGGACACAAGAAGTTGGCACAGGACACAGCCAGGGCACCTGACCCAAAGTGGCCAACGGGGTATTCCAGACCATGTGACGTCACATCTAGTATAGGAACTGGGAAGTGGGGACAGGGATTCGCCGCTGGGGGACTGGCTGGGTGTCGGTCAGCGGGTGGTGAGCAATTGCACTGCGCATCATTTGTACATTCCTATCCTTTCATTATTACTGTTGTCATTTTATTAGTGTTATCATTATCATTATTAGTTTCTTCTTTTCTGTTCTATTAAACCGTTCTTATCTCAACCCACGAGTTTTGCTTCTTTTCCCGACTTTCTCCCCCATCCCACTGGGTGTGGGGGGAGTGAGTGAGCAGCTGCGTGGTGTTTAGTTGCTGGCTGGGGTTAAACCACGACACTGATCCTGGGTCCAGTGTTGGTCCAGTCAGCGTAAGGGTCCAGTCTGCCTAGGGGTCCAGTTCTGGTGGGTGCACGCACATGGTGCTTCAGTTCATGCCCATTTATCATCCTTGCCCCTCCTTCAGGCAAGCACTCGAACTTGTTAGGCATGCACGGGTTTGTGCTGTCAGAACCTTTGGGAAATGGGTCGGTGGGCTTGGGGGTTGTATGGGGAGTAACTTCCCCTTCCATGCAGACGGGACCATTGTTTGGTCTTTGGCCATGCATGGTGAGCTGTCCTGCTCAGCGTATGAGAACATCATATCAGAACATGCAGCTGCACACCCTCTGGCATGCCCTCCCCATACTGTTGCTGATGTCCTGTGCTGATTGACTTCTTTTCATATGTGGTTCCTTGCTATGCAGGGTCCATTGTTATGCAGATTTCATCGTTATGCAGAACTTGCCTCACCACAATGTTTGACACATTAACTCTTTCAGTCTGTGTGGTGGGTTGACCCTGGCTGGGTGCCAGGTGCCCACCAAAGCCGCTCTATCACTCCCCCTCCTCAGCTGGACAGGGGGGAGAAAATATAACAAAAGGCTCGTGGGTCAAGATAAGGACAGTTTAATAAAGTGAAAGCAAAGGCCATGTGCAGATGCAAAGGAAAACAAATGATGTTATTCTCTACTTCCTATCAGCAGGCGATGTCTGGCCACTTCCTGGGAAGCAGGGCTTCAGTACGCGTAGTGGTTGCTCGGGAAGACAAAAATGCCCCCCTTCCATCTCCCTTTACTTAGCTTCTATATCTGAGCTGACATCATATGGTATGGAATATCTGTTTGGTTAGTTTGGGTCAGCTGTCCTGGCTATGTGCCTTCCCAAGATCTTGCCCAGACCCAGCCTGCCATTGAGGGGGGGGCAAAAATGTTGGAGAGACAGCTTTGATGCTGTGTCAGCACTGCTCAGCAGTAGCCAAAACACTGGTGTGTTATCAACACCTTTCTAGCTACCGATGCAGAGCACAGCGCTACGAGGGCTGCTATGGGGAGAATTAACTCCATCTCAGCCAGACCCAATACAGTCTGTCACACTGTCCCATATCATTAGCACACGCACAGTGTAAAAACCTTTCCAAGCTTTAAAAAGCAGTTTGCTTGAGCTGATGAAAACAGCAAGTTCACTTGGAAAAGCAAATGAAAATTCACTCTTTTTTGAGTGAAAGCGTGGGGAGAAGCACATGTGCTTTCTGTGGGGAAGCAAGGCAGGGCCTGTGTGCCACGACAGGGCAGAGCCAGCCAGAGGCAAGGACAGAGCACTGCCAACCTCCTCCCCTGGGACAGAAACATTGATTTCCACTTCCTGTTAACTTTTAAAAGTCCAAGTAAACCACTGTCCTGGTTTCAGCTGGGATAGAGTTAACTGTCTTCCTAGTAGCTGGTACAGTGCTATGTTTTGAGTTCAGTATGTGAAGAATGTTGATAACACTGATGTTTTCAGTTGTTGCTCAGTAGTGTTTAGACTAATGTCAAGGATTTTTCAGCTTCTCATGCCCAGCCAGTGAGAAAGCTGGAGGGGCACAAGAAGTTGGCACAGGACACAGCCAGGGCACCTGACCCAAAGTGGCCAACGGTGTATTCCATACCATGTGACGTCCCATCCAGTTTAGGAACGGGGAAGTGGGGGGGGGCAGGGATTCACTGCTCGGGGACTGGCTGGGTGTCGGTCGGCGGGTGGTGAGCAATTGCACTGCGCATCATTTGTACATTCCAATCCTTTCATTATTGCTGTTGTCATTTTATTAGTGTTATCATTATCATTATTAGTTTCTTCTTTTCTGTTCTATTAAACCGTTCTTATCTCAACCCACGGGTTTTGCTTCTTTTCCCGATTTTCTCCCCCATCCCACTGAGTGGGGGGGAGTGAGTGAGCGGCTGCGTGGTGTTTAGTTGCTGGCTGGGGTTAAACCACGACAACCACAAAAATGTCAACATGCTCAATTTCAAAGAAGTCATTGCTTTGTCCAGGAGAAACCATTCTTTTAAATGTTAATTTCAGTGGAAAAAAAATTATAAATATACATTGGGTCAAGCCAGATGTAATTTCTTGTCTTGACCAATGAACTAAAAAACTGGTTCATCCAGAACTCCTATTTAAACTCTAACATTTAGAGAGTTGGCTTATTCCCCAGTGTAGCTTCCCAATCATTTCCCTGTGATCAGTATTTCTTCCTTTATTCAGTCCTTTATTGCCTGTGGCTGAAGAAAGATGAGATAGGAACTCTACAGATCTGACCCAAGATTCCTACTATTCTAGTGCACATCAGACAAACAAGGCTCTCAGAAATTTCAATTTAAAAAAAACTTTCAATTTTGAAAAAAATTTCAATTCAAATTGTTGCAGTCTGAAAAGGTGTAATTAATATGTCAATGAGCTGGAAGAGTTTCTCTGACAGTCTTATTTGATGTTGATTGAATAATGCACATCTTGGGGCACGTAAAATTTATTTTACTAATTAGTGAAAATGGTGACTAAATTGATGCAGTTTAAAGCATATCAACATATCACTCTCTTGTCTCAGAAAATAAAGTCTTTGGAACCTGAGATATGTTGAGCAGAGCTTCATTGTAAGTTCTTTACTTTTTCTGAAGATCTGATTTTCTCATGGACTAACAGTCAGGAGGGACAGGCATGTTTAGCCTGGATTCATACCTCCTGGTATAAAGCCTCCTGGATTCATAGCAGCATTCCTGCAAAGTTCAAAAGTGGCATGCCCCTGACTTGGTTCTGTATCATTAAAATATTAAAAAAAATAAAGCGAATGCACCCCCATTTGAAGTCAACTGTATCTGCTCCCTTGTCAGATCTTCCTAGATTTTAACAATGCCCAGGAATAGCTCATGCTCTGAGAGCTAGTTCAAATGAAAAGTAAAAAGCCTGTATATAAATAGCATTGGTGATTTTGTATTTGGAAAAGTAACTTTGAGGTAAAGCAGTCTGTCTCTGCATCTGAGACAAGGGGAGTCAAAAGAATCTCAGTAGATATAATAAAGGGGGATGAAAGATGATGTTTAGCACTTACATTGTTGAAATTAGCTGAGGCAGAGACAGTCCTTGATAAGAAGAGCTGGCCCCAAGCACCAGCCAATGAGGCAGAGACAGTTCCTGATAAGAAGCAGGAGCAGGCCCCAAGAGCCAGCCAAGACTGGTCTTGCGGCTTGGGTGAATACCAAGAAACCACTGAGCCTGCGCAAGAAAAGAGGTTACTAGCGGTGACGGAGTCGTCTATCTTCATCTCTGCGACCACCAGACGACCACCATAAGGAGGCACTGCGCAAGCGCAGTTGAGAGGAGACTATGGAAATGACCTCTCGGAACTCATTTTAATATGAAGCGGGGATAGGTCATGCATATGTATAGGCGTATTGTGAATATGTAACACTTGATTGTATAAATTTGAAGCGAACTGCCGAGTCAGGCGTGCACGACTTTGGTGGGACTACCCCCTGTGCTGCCCAGCGCTGAATGAACATACCTACTTTACACTCTCACTGATTGTGGAGTCTGTTTCCGCACATCACATCCACCTGTGAGAAAAGAGAAATCCACCAAGTTTAGATCTGCTGCTAGCAGCTTTGCGCTCTGTGGGAGAATTTGTGGGAGAACTTGTGGGAGAACGAGGGAAACTGCGTAAGGCACAACTGTTATTCTCTGTTTGCTAGCACAAGACACTACTGTTCTTTGTTATAAGTTTGTTGAAGTAAGCACAAAAGTAGAACAAGGTCGGGCCTACGTGACTGGTAACAGGAGGGCAACGTGACCGAAGACAGGGTGCAAGACAGCATGCAGGTGGAGGAAACTTCGCGTGATCAGAAGACCTTATCCAATTAGACTATTGTTTAAGCGCGTGAACGGCACATGTTAACCAATCAACAAATGGCTTATGTGTGAGTAGATACTAGAAACATATATAACCAAGTGTTGCGCAGTTAATAGACGGAGAAACCGTTTGATCCACAGTATCTGTGTTGGTCCGTTTTCTCCCCAGGGCAAGTCCCTGGCGATGCGTGGTTTTCCCTAGATTGTCGCAGCGGAGAAAGTGCGGCAGCGCTCCCTGCTCACAGCGAGGCAGGACCAGGGGGACAGGATGCTATAAACGGGGACAGAGGGAGAAAGAGCGCCCTGCCTTTTTGGTGATGGAGCTGCACCCCTGGAAGACAAAGCAGGAGGGGAAGCATCTGTGCGGTCCTTGTGCTGCTTTAGAGCCATGGTTTTATTCTCTGGATGCTGAATAACAAGGTAATGATTCTAACAAAAATTGGTGAATTCTGTGGCAATTATCGTTTGCTCTGGAGACTCTGCTATGAGATCATCAGAAACCCTGAGTCTTGTGTCTGCAGATCTAGGCTGCAGGGGACAAAAAAAAATATCTGATTTTTTTGGAAAACCTAATAGAAGAGTAATATGTGGGAGGGGAAGATAGGAAGGAGATGAAGAATCTAAGGATGTAATTTTATCATTTCAATCTCTTTATTTTATTTGTATTTTAATACCCAAAAGACTCCTTGTCTCAGCTCTTCCCTGGGACACAACATGACCTCCCTGGACATTTGGCCTGTGGAAGGATGAAGAATGTGAGAGGATGCCGATTTCCACATGCCATGTCATTTTCTCATCCCAGGAGATCCCACATCAATGGGGAAAAAAGACACTCCATCTTCATTTCCTTCCAACTGATCCTGCGAGTGTAAGCATGCTGCCTCGACCTCTGGGAAGCCACCCAGCAGCCCTGACCTTGGGGCTCACCTGCTTTTGAGACATTTGTTTCTAGCCAGAGCATGGGGATGGGGGTGTTGCAGGGAGGCCATTGATCCCACAGGGTGGCTGTGGGATGCCATGGGGTCCCCCTCTGTAGAGACACACTGTGGCCACTGGATACAGGTTATCTGGGCTATTAGTGACAGTGTGACAAACAATACTGGCTGCTCCAGGGAGAAGAGTTGCATATAAAAGAATGAGGTTTTTAGCAGTATTTCTTTGGCTTTCTAAGTAAAATCCCTCTGCTTTCTTTCCTCTTTTTCTCTTGCTCGTCATATGCTATAAACAAGTGAGGCACCATGTTTTGCTGTATTTCAAGTAATAACATCGAGATATTGTGTTTGGGTTAAGAAATAAAGAATGTGATCCAGAAAAATATGGTTACAAAACACAGTGAAGAAAGGCAATGTATGTGTAGCAGCAATGGGCTAACAGGCAAGTCAGTGGTCATTTAAAAATAATAATAATAATTAGATTTCATGAAAAATATATACTACTCTGGAAGGGAAGGGAGAGAAACTTAGGTGTCTTGTCCTTGCTTTGAAAAGGTCCTGCAAGTGCAGGAAGCATTAGCTGACAAGCGATGACTGGTCCTGCTGCTGGCATGTCTGGGGCTGGGGGGAGCTGTAGGGGTTGCAGGGGGATGTCAGTGCTGGTGCCAGGGTAGCTGGGGCCAGAGCCAGCCTGTTCCAGCCAGAGCAAGGTGAAGAAGAAAGCAGAGGCACCAAATTAAGCTGGAGTGGTGTCAGGCAGCCAACTTTTCATGGGTCGAGTGGCAGTGGTGTCCACTGGGCAGCATCCCGCTGACCCCACTTCTTGCCCTCTTGGGTCCTTTGACTTTTGGTGGGGAGCTGGTTGTATGCAAAAGGGGTCAGGGTCTTGGATTTCCAGTATATACCAGCATGTTCACATCGGCGGGCAGACTGTGTGCTGGAGGCACCCGGCAGTGCTCCCAGGGGTAGAGTGGCACCCATGGGCACTCCATCCTCCTCAGGTAACTCAAAGTGAGAAAACACAGGGTTGTAAATGCTCCCGTTCTGTCAGTGCCAAAGGAGCTTTGGATGTAATATTGCTTTCGTTATAGATAAGAGCATTATTGGCTTGAACAGCTTGTCCTTTTGGTCTGTTTTAGGAGAATCAACATATATAACTGCTTCCTCCCACATCACAGCCATCATCACTCTTGCTGCATTAAAAATGGCTCCCCATTTATCTGCGTTATTCACAGGGAGGATCTGTAGTCTTGTCTTGGGTGAGGATTTAGCTGAGGTACCAGAATAGCAAGCTCTAGCAACCAAATGGCATTGAAAACCCTGCTGCAAGATCCTACTGTTGACAGCTTGTGGGAAAAACCATGGCTCTGGAATAGACGATGAAATGATCACAGTTGTTGTAAGTGGAGCTGAAGTTCTTCCTTTGCCTCCCCCAGCTTCTCATGGCACAGTCACAAGCAGGGGACCAAACCCAGCCTGCTCTTCTCTGGTTAACTAGATGGTGTGTCCTGCTGGGTGCAAGAGGAGTCCCAGTACGGCAGAGGTGGAAATGTTGTTCTTTCACAGCAGGCTTGACCCAATACAAGAATTAACTGAAAAAAATGTTGGGCATTCAATGCAGTGCAGTGCAGGGAATCTGGGCCAGCTCGTTTCACTGGCGCTTGCTCCAGCGAACTCGGTACTGCAGAAAAGAAGAAACCAGAGTTATTAAAGACCTGCCACGTATTGAAGTCTTGTCGCAGAGGCTTACACAATCAGATTAGACAAGTGCTGAACTTAAAAATGAGATTTAATCAAACTGGTCAATGTTCCACTAAATAGCAGTAAACTACAGATTCAAACATTAAACAAAAATTAACACTAATTACTCCATCAACATTTAATCAATTACAGGTTTGGAATGTTAAGTGGAATTTAATTACTACACGGCCAATTTAAGGATCCCTTAAGCTTCAGAATGATGATTCAAAATGCGCAATCACTCACTGTGGACACATATTTAGCTAACGGTTGCAAGAGCATTCCAGACGCCTTTAGAAGACCTTGAACAGAATAAACAAGAAGACAAAAAAAGAAAGATGCCAATTAGAAGAACACAGGTGCACATTCCACGATAAAGGGAACTTGGCACAAAGAACCTCAATTCGGCAGTTTATCTTGACCAATTAGACTGAGACAAGTTTTGCATGTTTTAGTTGGTATAACCAATTATGTCCTATGTTTATGCACGTGTACAGAGTTGATATAACCAATCATATTTTATGCTTGTGCGCGTGTACAGTGACTTTGCAGAATATGTGATTATAAATATGTGTGTGTTTTAGCAATAAACGTCGTCTGCTTTCAACTTTACAGGCATCCATTTATTTCTACCTCCTGCAACTCACCTATAAGATAAGGGCTCTCAACCTCGAGGAGTTACCTTGGGCAGTGTCCCGACCCAAGGGGAGAGTCCCCAACTGCAGACCCTCTGCTCCAAGGAGGACCGACACAATTTGCCCTCCGGTGGGGTTCCATTTATACCCTAGTCCAATCTGATCTGTGGTCAAATAAAGTCATGTTAGTCCTCATTGGCCGAGGGCCAACACTTCCTTATTCCTCAACTGAAGTGTGTACCTGGTGGTCGTAACTCCACCTCACCGTGTGGGCGGGTTGGCTCGACCTCCAAACTGCGGCTTCCAGTTTTTTTTCTCTTTTCCACAGCCAAGAAGTTTCGGTCTCTATCAGGGTGGATGTACCTGCCACAGGTCTCTGGTTTAGAAGTGGCAGACCCCCACTGTCTCGGTCAGTAATGTATAGAGTTAACCCTTCCTTCCCTCAGGTGAAGTGTGTGAGTGTGTGCGCGACCCCACAATATCCATCTCCCCATCACTCACACAACCCTTCTCATTCTTCATGCAGAGTGGCTTTTCTAGGCAAAAAACGCCTGTTTGGTGGGTTTTTTCCTCCAGTTCTGGGTCCACTGAGCTCTGACACACCCCAAGAAATGCAAATTAGACAGGCAAAGGCTAAGATGAAATCAGATGAGTGTCATGACACTTCTGACACCTGGTTTGGGTGCAGCTCATGGCTGCTGGGAACCAGGCAGGACCTCAGCAGCACCAGCCTTCTCCTTGCTGAAGACGCAGGAATGAGATTGGGCAATGCCTGGCATTTATAAGGGTTTTAAGCAATGTAGGAAGCTCCTATATCCTTTTTGCCCTACAAATAAGCATTGCAGAAAATGAACTGCTTTCTGTCCTTTAGGAGACACAGGCAGATGAGCTGGTGCTCCTGTAGGAGTGGCACCAGAGGTTGACTTTGAAGAGTGCTTCTGCTGTTACCTTCCTCCTGCAGTTGGTCACATCTTTACAAACAAACCATCTTTTCCCATGATTTTCTCCCATGGCAGACTTTTCCACATCTTCTCTAGACATGTGTGGGCCTGAGTATACCGGGCTGCTTCATCTCATGACCAACTGCAGCAATTCCTGTATAGTTAACATGACTTTTGTGGAGTTGTCCACCAACCACACTTCACCCAACAAAGGCTGAAGTAGCTGCACTACCACCATAAAATAACCTGAAACAGCATCCTCAGTAGCACATCTCATATTAATAATGTGGAATATTATTTTATGGTCTAGATTAACAGTCTTCCATCTTCCTTTTCCTAAAGTTATAGCTGACAAGTAGGTGAAAGATCACAAAATATCTCCCTTGAACTTTCCATCTGACCCTGCTGCTTGTCAGCAGCTGGCAGGGTTGGAATAGTGAGAAGGCTTGGGGCCCTGGCATGCGCTTGGCTGGGGATGAGGCGTCTTGCATGCCTTCCCTCGCCCTGCGGTATGTCATAAGCCAGACCATGTCAATGCTAGCTTGCGGTATGCCACGGCCGTAAAGCAGGTGTGTGAGATGGCTTTCACTCCGGCAGCGAGCACACCACATACCATACCCCTCGCTCCCCGCTTGAGGTAGTGGATCCTCCTCTGCTGTAGCCTCCCTTGCATGAGCCCCAGAGCCTTATGAGTGGCATAAAAGCACACGTAGATATAAGAAGACCTGTTAATGAGGCTCAACTTCATGTTAGGTCTTTACTGTGTTATATTTTCTAATCCATATTCAACCTGGTGCACTTTTAAATTCTGAATTTTGAAATGAAATCTTTATCACAATAATTTTAAAATGCACTGCAATAAATTATGGCATTGCTTGTTCTTCTCACTTTTGCTTGTGAGACCAAACTAAAATTTAACTTGTAGAAAAAAAGTTGGGAGATACAAATACTCTGGGCAAAGCCCAAAGCAATTGCCAGGGAGGGCAATCAGCAAAATTATGTGAACAGGGAAAAACAAAAGCATCAAACAAAAATTGTGACTTGGAACTAGCCCAAATCTGGAACTAATAATATGGGAGTCTCACTGTGGGTCAGTGAGAAGGGAAAAGGGAGAGATTAAAAGGTGAAGAAAAGATGCAGTCAAACAAAATACTGGGTTTTTTTCAGTACTGCTTCCCCACTCACACACATTCTGTGAAATAACCATTAAATAAACTTTGACTCTGCAGAAAATTCAGGGCTCTTAACTGTTAAAAGAAGGCTCTTAACAGACCCCTTTTTTTCTGATATGTAGCTCTACATTATCTATTTTAAGGGACTTCCCTAAGAAGAATAATTTCAAAGTTAGAGTCAAGGGGACAATTCACAGTGAATAATTTATTCAGCACATTTTGTCTCATTTTCCACTCCCAGATTGTCCAGGAAGCAATTGTGATTCCTTTGAATATATTGGAGTTTACTCCCAAAAGGTTTTAAGGGTATTATTTTTAGACTGGATTCATGACTGAATATGATACTTGCTATTTGATCTCTGTTGGCCAGTTATTAGAGGCAGGCAAATATTCACAGTTGAACTAGACACAACTGATTTTAAAAATGTAGTCTAATTTCTGTTTGCAAATTATCCCCAACGAAATCAGGTTTTTGTGGGGTTGCTTATGTTTCACCTTCTATGAGCCATAGATGCAAACACACATAACTAGTAAGAGTCTCCAAAGAAAGATAAGTATAAATATTTAGTATTAATTTCTTCTCATTTCAGCTGTGTAACACTGTGTCAGCTTCCTGATCAGATGATGAACATCACATATAGCCTGTTTACAGTCATGAATTATCAGCTAATATTCATAAATGTTCAACTAATTTACAGTTCAAACAATAAACAGAAGGGCACTTTTGGTGCAAATGCTCCTGCAAACATTTACTGCCTGCTATTCATCAACATCTTGTGAACATCCCCATGAATATGATTCATTTATTTACACATTTTCAACCATTATGGTGAAAGGAAGGATAGATACCAAACCAGTGAATCACAAGGTTTTGTGCACAAATGCCTCTGCTCTTTAGTGGGGCATGCTATTACGATGTGATATATAGCTGTGGTTGGTTGGCCATATAGCTAATGAGATATTGCTCCTATTCCCTGGCTAGTCAGTAATATCATTATCTTGTTTGGGAAGCCACAGAGGATGGTCTCTACCTGTGGACGCTGGGGTCTTCCCCAGCTCTGCTCCAGGGCCCTGTGTGGCCCAGGGAAAGCCTCTCATGGGGTCTGTGCACAGAGTGACCACTGTTGTGGGCTGTCCTCACCCAAGACATCACTGCTAATCATTTCAGAGAGGCTCCTCATACACCTTGTCCCTTTGGCCAAGCTTGGCTCAGTCATTGGGATGGTTAGAGTAAATGCCCTGCAACTGAAGAGAAATAATCAGCTTATCCTGATATGGGAAAGCAGAAGAAAACACTTACTGGCAGTAGTTTAGCAGGCAATTTTACTGAGTATCAATGTTTACAGAAGAAGTTCTGATTTCAAGAGTATGTTGGGAGGTTGTATCCACCAAATCCCCATGAAAACTAGTCAATGCCATTACTTGCAGTGAAGCAGCATGAGGGGTATTTCTACACAGCATGTCTTTATCAGCAGCTGAGACATGGGATGGGTGGTGGTGGCCGGTGTATATACCCACAGCTTCACCACCTGAGCTTTGCAGGCAGGTGAATAAATAGGAATGTGTGCAACTAAACATATATTCATATTCCCCTATGTCTTCTGTTTAAAAAAAACCAAACAGCAAGCTGTTGTCAGTCAAACTTCCAGTCAACACCTCATTTATTAGTGCAATTGTTTGCAAAAAAGAGTGAATTTCATATGAAATCAAACCAACACTTCATGCTGAGTTTAGTAAACATAAGACTTCTATTTGCCTTTGTTTCTCCCTGGGTGCCCATGCTTTATGTGGGCTATAGCTACAATAGCTGTGTTAAGATATTTGGCTATTAATGCAGTTATCACCCTTGCAGACATGGCATTGCTCACTATCTCTTTTATAAGTTTGGTAACATTTTAACATATGTCTGTTACAGATGCACAATTAACCAAATCCAACAGGTGTTAAAACTCAGATTTATTCTTCAGCAAAAGTTAGTTAGAAGTCCGGTAACGTTTTATAAAACCACAGGCTCAATGATGTAAAGAGAATTAATACTACACAGCCGACTTAAGAATTCCCAAGTTTTAAAGTGATGGCTCAAAACACGCGTATCACTCACCTAAAAGCTGAGGGCTCTCTCCCTCGAGGAGTTACCTCGGGCAGTGCCCCGGCCCGAGGGGGAGTCCCCGACTGCAGACCCGCTGCTCCGAGGAGGACTGCCAACATGTCCTCTGGCGGGACCCTGTTTATACCCCTGTCGAATTTGACCTGTGGTCATTTAATCCTATTGGCTAGGAGGATCACCTCAGTGTACCTGGCACATCTCGATTGGCCAGTTCAAATTTCAACCTGCAGCCTCCAGGGTTTCCTTCCCCTTCTCCCTTCCTGGAGAAGTTTTGTTTCCTGCTGGCAGGATGGGGGGGGCGGGATGTACTGCCACAATGTCATACTTCTTTTCCACTGGTAATTAGTGGGCAAAAAATGAGAGCGCTTTACCTCGCTTTTCTCCAAAAAAATCACAAACTTAATGGTAGCTCAGTTTTACAAACTGTATGGCACAAGAACATTTCTAATTAATAGTGTTATTTCTCAAAGAGAAATGTTCTTAGTAGAACAAAAAACCCTGCCTGTTCAAAAATTACTCTGGAAACTCAAGCAGAACAATAAGCTAAATTAAGTTTTGATAGAAGCAGGTGCCTTGCCACAATAGCAGAACTTTTTAATTGCTTCTGTTGAAATAGTATTTCTGTTGAAGAATTAGATCTGTTTAAGTAAGTAGAAGTACAGTAATTTCTGAGGTTAAACTGCACTTAGTGACAAGATACCTACTCTAGCCCAGTGCACAAGAATGCAACAGCAGTGAACATGAGGGCAAGTGGCAAACTCTTCAAGATGGAAACTGCAGAGAAAAATTCCTAATGAAAGCACAGGCCTGACATTCTTTCAAGGATGCTCGTGTTTTAATCAAATTCTCCTTCTTGTCACCTGAATGTAGGTATTCAGATAGTCCAAGCCAGACCAAAGTTGCAACCCAGAAAGGTCCATGGCTCAGCCTGTGAAGGTGATGTTAGGTGCTGGCAAGGGTTCCTGCATGGCCAGCTGTGATGCTCCAGCCCTGGTCAGGAGGGAGAGCACATCATGCCCTTGCCCCAGCCCTGAGTTCCTGCCAGGACCACCAAGGGCTAGGGGGATGTGCGTTTGTGGTGCTGGCTGATCCCCTACTGCAATTGCACCCAGACATTATACCAAAAGGCTTGCATTCATCTGAAGCTTTGTCAAAATATAAATTAGTAGTTCTGGCTGATTTCTTTTAACTTTTGCCCCAGTCCCAGTGTCCTCTGTGTCCTGCTATCAGGGTCTCCATGGCACATAGCAAGGAGCTGGGGTCATGGGCTGAGAGACAAGGTCAGGTAGCTGGTTCCTGAGGTGTCAGCTGTCCTGGTTTGTGAGTACCCTGTTTGTCCCAAACTGCCCCAAGTCATTGCGACACCAAAATTATTCATTGGAAGACTTTGCCTTGAGGGAATTGCAAACTCTATTTCTTTAATGATTTTAATGGTCAGAATTGTACCAGGTCAAGTCATTTAACTGTGTATTTGCGACGAGCGAGGGAAGTCAAGCAGTCGACTCAATGTGAGTGATAAAGCAAGCTTCAGCTTTACTGCAAAACCTTCACATACTTATAACACAAAGTTACCTCTTATACATACTTGTCTTACAATCATTGGCTTAGCTCTAAAAGTTACATTATCATACTCCTCCTACTTGCAGTTACTGCCTTCGTGCCTGGGCCCGCGTTCCATCCTGTTTTTCTCATACAGTACCTCCTTATCTACACAATACAAGGTCAGTATGACCTTCTTTTCTTCCTTGTCAGCATGACTTGGAATTTTCCATCGCGGCCTAGTCTGGTTTTATGTCCAGATTGGTAGAACAAAACTCCTCCATGGAGCCATGACCGCGCTCCCTCAGCCATTCTCCAACAATTCCCCCTTTTTCTTTTTGGACCATCAAGGCACTGTGGTTCATTTGTGCAACATTATTCAGAATACAGTGATATGCTATTTTTACTATGACTACGAGTGCTACTAAAATGCCAAGCCAGCGCAATCCTTCTTTAACCAACAACAACAGCCAAGGAGACAATCCTCCAAATATAGATTTGAGCCAATCATCAAAAGGATTGTCGCCTTCGGTAACCCTGTTTGTGTGGTCGCGCAGCCACTGTAGTTGCTTCTGAATAGAGTAACTGTGATCTGTGAGATTAAAGCAACACATACCTTCTACATCTTCACAGCCATGTCCATGTGCTAGCAATAGAAAATCAATAGCAGCTCGATTCTGCAACATTGCATGCCGTCTTGCACCGCAAACTCAGCCCAGCAATCGGTAGGTGCCAGCTTTACGTGGGCGTCCCCATGGAGGCAACGATGGCCTTGCCGTACACCAGCCCGATGCTCTTTGGAAAATCCCGGTATTTATACATTTGCAGAGGGTCGGATTTCAGCACACGTGGCCAGCGGGTGCCAAAATCCGCCTCGGTTGCAACATGGGGAGCCTATGACGCATGTGCTCGCTGGCCAGGCGTGCTGCACGAGTCATAGCCATCCTGTCTACTGGTTCATGGGTTTTGTGATGCGGTTGCAACGCACAGAGAATCTTGACCTGTTATGTTGGCCAAGGTGACCTACAAGATCTATGAGCACAATTAATTAAACACAGTAAAAGCAACATTATACCTAATAAAATACACAAGAATAAAAGAAACCCCGATTTTTAACAAAGATACAAACCAACTCCTAAGTCCCCATCCTGCAGCTAAATGCTGTAAGCCGAAATGACAGCTTTCTTAATTGCGTTAAAGCTCTTGCAGCCCCTTCTTGCCTCTGCAGTTCTGTTATCTTGTTTATTAATTGCTCCACTGTCCAAGTTCCTCATGTCCGTTGTTTTTCTGGTGGTTCAAAGTCCGTTTATACTGCAGCTGTCACGTACTCCGGCCCACTCATGCTAACTGCGGCCTACTTATGCTAACTCTAAATAATCAGGCTCAAAGAAATGTCCCCCATTTTCCATGAAATCTCCCACAATTCCCCCCCCTTTTTCTTTTTTTTTTTTTTTTTTTTGTGCAAGCCAAGTTACATGAAATGCTTTTGCACTCATACGTTCAACTATTTTTATGATACGTGGTACAATCATTACAACTGCTAATATTACAATTAAAATAACTAAGCCATGTATAAGCAAATCTTTCAACCATCTCGTAATTCTTAAACTTGTTAGTCATCCACTTAACCCTGTGTTAGTTATCGTGAGTCTTTTACTGGGAATCATATTGATATCGGGTGTCAGTAACGTAAGTCGTCCGAGGCTACATGGCCTCCCGTTAAGTTTCGATGAAATTCTCCCTCACGCTCTATCCCCACAAATTAAAAACATCCCTGCAGGTAAAGCAGCTGGAATAGAGAAAGAAAAAAAAAAAAAGCGTGATATTCTGGAATAGATATAGTTACACCAAGCTGTAGTATTTCTATATACAGGCAAAATAGCATTTACATTCTGACCCTTTCGAGTGGTGTTATAGGTGTAATTAAACATCACACAGGCATTCATGATGACTGATTCTAACAACTCTAACTCTTGAGATTCTTGCATTACTTGAGGCAGGTGTGCATACACACCGTCCCAATTATCGACACAGGATTGTGGGTTAGTACAAAGGGAAAATTCAGGCATTGGATCTGGCCAGGTGTCTAGAGGTAACCCCACCAAAGAGGTAGAAAAAGGGTTTTCAGGGGTAGCGACAGAAAGACATATAGTTTCTTGATGCATTATGTTTGCCAAAGTTACCCAAACATTCTGTTTTGGTTGTTGGATCATCCATTCTTCACTTATGTGTATCACCCATAACAGGCCAAATGCAGCAAGGAGGAGGAAAAAGGGGGGGGGGGGGGGAAGGGGTGCATCAAAGGATACGGTTGGTGTTTTTTCTCGCTTCACAGCAGCCTCCTGATTCTGTAGGGTTTCCTTTAAGCATACGGTTAGGGAGGGTTGGGAACTGTCAGACAGCTGATTAATATCGGCAGTCCCAGGGAGTGGAGCAGAAGTCAAGGGCACAGGAGCAGGCAGACAAGCTCCAAAAGTCTCTCTCGCTGCATTATGTTTTTCTCCCCACGTTTTTCCTTCGCTTGTGGTGGGAGAGAGAGCAGCAAAAGCAGACGCAGATGCTTTACGATCTGCTTTCATTTCTTGCAGAGTTGTCTTAATTACTTTTCATAAAGTTGCAAGACCTTTAACTTCTTTAGACCCGTTACTAATTTCATCCCATAGGGAGGTTCCAATAGCTTCCCAGGTACTAAGCTCAAAAGCTGTACCCGCAATAATTAAAAGGTTTCTGTCCTTGCTCCATTGTAAAAGCCGCTTTAAACAAGCTTCATCATATTTTATGCCTCTCTTTGAGAGTATATGTTGGAGGAGCTTAACTACTGCTTCTTCTTCTTTGGAAAGCGTGGACCCCATCTCCTCCCCCGACCTCTCGCCATTCTTGCGGGTTTTGCAGAGGGTCGCTCAGCTGCGCGAACTCCAGGCTCCGACGCTTTACTTTCGGCTCGTGCCCACCTCTGCTTCTCACGTCCCCAGCCTCCCGGTATCGCTGTTCTGCGATGCTTTGGAGGTTCCAGCAAGCTGTCGGTCCCAGCCATTTTCTTTTCAGCTTTATATTTTTTCATGCAGTTAATAACATCTCTCCAAGATTTCATCAATTTCTTTGCTGATTTATCATCATCAATTACTAAATCCCACAAACAATCACCGTAAGAACGCCACTCATCTACTTCAAACATACTTTCGGGGTCCTTAAAAAACCCTTTCACTTTCCCTAACGCGATTAATCCAGCCAGGTCTTTTAATTGGCTTACTCCCCGCTTTTCTAAAAAGCATTTTAAAAGTTTGAATGCTACCTCGTTTTCCATTGCGCTCTATGTCGACCTTCTTAATTATCCGGTCAAGTGCAGCCTTTTTTCCCCGGGTAGCCTTCTGTCGGACGGCGAACCCCTTCCTTTTTGTCCTGGGTTCAAGCACGGATCAGGCGCGCCGCGACAGCGTCCGCCGATCTTTTGCTCCCTGGTCGCTGCTACCAGTGCTTCTCCGACCTCGCTGTCCGGTGAAGAACAAGGATGGGGTCCCTTGTTCGGGCGCCACTTGCGACAAGCGAGGGAAGTCAAGCAGTCGACTCAATGTGAGTGATAAAGCAAGCTTCAGCTTTACTGCAAAACCTTCACATACTTATAACACAAAGTTACCTCTTATACATACTTGTCTTACAATCATTGGCTTAGCTCTAAAAGTTACATTATCATACTCCTCCTACTTGCAGTTACTGCCTTCGTGCCTGGGCCCGCGTTCCATCCTGTTTTTCTCATACAGTACCTCCTTATCTACACAATACAAGGTCAGTATGACCTTCTTTTCTTCCTTGTCAGCATGACTTGGAATTTTCCATCGCGGCCTAGTCTGGTTTTATGTCCAGATTGGTAGAACAAAACTCCTCCATGGAGCCATGACCGCGCTCCCTCAGCCATTCTCCAACATGTATTTAATTAGTCATCTGTATGCATGTAACTTAAAGGTGTTCAGCTGTGCTATTTTATAGGGATTAACTAAGTGGGCAGTAAATCACCTATGCCAGCAATAAAAGTATTCCTAGCAGTACTTTTTTTTTTTTTAACTATTATTGCTGTGTTGTTTGTGCTGGTAGAGGTCTGCATAAGAATAGTTCTGCTCTAAGAGATGGGAGAAACACAGTTTGGGGTTTTAACTGACATCAACTAGAAACAAGAGTGGGCAACACAGAAGGAGCTGAAATATGAAGTTCATAGCCAGACAATCCAAAAAGTTATTGCCAGCTGCAGGCTTGCTGTGTTAAAGAAAATAAACACGCAAGCAACTTGGCCCTGTGGAAGGTCATAATTTAAAGAGGTACAGGAGAAGAAATATGACATGAACTGGTAGGTAGTAGATCTCTGGCTTGAATAAATCTTGAGAGTATTTGGCTGCTAACAGTTCACAAGTTTCCACTGGCAAAATACTGCCTGGAATCAGTGCAGTTAGTCTTGCTTGCTCTGCGAGTGAACAAACCATTTTCTATGTAAAAGTGCCATTGAAATGCTGCAAAGAATTATGGGACCATGATCCTGCATAGATGAAATGTGTATTTTGAAGTGGGGAAATTTTTTTTGCACCTACATCACATGGAGAGTCCCTCCTAAACAGAAGCAATGTGCTTGTTGTTAGTTTTGCACAAATGTTTTCTATGCTGCCTTTCACAATAAATCTTTTGGGAGAACACTGACTGTTTATAATGAGCACTGACCTGTGAAACAGAGGAAAATAGATATTGTTAAAAACCTTGGCTCACTTGCTTGGAGGTCATGTGGCAAGGCCAGGTAACTTTTGAAGTGGTGCACAGGGAGTTGTTTGGGTGGTACAAGCTGCAATAACAACACAACTGACTTGGCATGTAAGCCTCTTTGCACTACTTGGCATGTTTAGTCCAATAAATAACATCAAAAGACATCCATTCCCATCATGTTGTTATTCCAGCATGACCCAGATGGGCAGCCATAGGCTCCCCACATGTGTGGTTTGCTCTTGGAGAAAACAGGCAATGGAGTCAAGTGTCTTTGAACCATTGCTGTTTACCATGATCCTGCCATCCTCAGCTCTGGTGGAAGCAAACAGCAGGACACATTCTTTTTGATGACAACTTTTTAAGCAATTCTTGACCTCTAAATTTCTCCCTCATCTTTCAATCAGGTCTGTCCACTGCTTGCTTGCTGCCTTCTCTCTGATCTTTCTGCTATTCCTGCTACAGACACCCAGGCAAACGTATGCTAGTGTCTGCAAGCATAGTATGTAGCCTGAGGCTACATAGTTTAGCTTCTGCTCAGACATAACTTCCCACATGCCTTCCTACGGGTGCTGTGCCTCCAGGACATGCCCGCAGGGAGTGAGGGCCATGGACAGGGTGTAAATCTGCACAGAGGTGCTGTGAAGTGCTTCTGGCTTCCTTAGCTGCTGAGAGCTTAAAATGACTGCCCAGGTCAGGCAGGAGGGACAGGGACCCAGACATGTGCTGTTGTAGGAGATGACTTTATCCAGATCTTGCGCAAGTCTGATGAGAAGTTAAACCGAGCTGTTGTTTCTGCCCTTCAGTCATAAACTCTCAAAAAAAAATCAGTTATAGGTAGGATAAAACACTTGATAAATTCAGGTCATGTTTGGCAAATGCTTCCATCCAAACAGCTAATCCTGAGTAAGGAGAGAGGATTTTTGAAAGTGGGTTTGTTTAGGGTTTTATTTTCTTTATTAAAAAAAGGAAAACAGGCCTTCAGGAATAGCTTTTCCCATTTTGAACAAAAAATATGTTTGGTTGAACAAACCATTTTCCTTGTCCTGAAATAAATGGAACAATTAATTGCAGGTAGAGCATGAATAGCTGCTGGTCAGCCCCACTCCCCAACTGAACCATTTTTCACTGTGTTTGCTCTTCCACTCCAGTAAATTAATGAACTGAACAAACCTGCTGCTCTTCTGAACTGCCAACTCAGCAGGGCTGCATTGTCATGCAGTACCTGGCTTAGCCCCTGGCTCAGAGGCTCTCCCTGGTGGAGGTGTGGGTGGGTGAGGACACATAGCTGCTGGCCATGAGGAGTACACCGGCCTTTACTTCTCTGTCTTGAGCCAACTGGAATAGGAAAATGCTCTTTGACAGAGCCATTGATTTGCTGCTCCACTGGTGGCTCCTAGACATAGATTTAGACACCTGCTTTAGTCCTCATCCCCTGCCCAGACAGATGGTTCTTTGGAAACATAGGACTATTTTCTCTGGTCAATGCTGAGTGAGCTCTTTTGTCCTTCTGCACAACCGCACAGGATCAAACCAGAAAGGATAAGAGTTTTCCATTTTCCCTAAAGCCCTTGGAAGCTCTTGGAGGCTTTTGCTGTGGTCGCTTGCAGCCTGCCCCTGCAGAACCTCTGTTTGCTCTTCCTGCAACTGCAATTACCAGTGCTCCCCTGTGAGAGACTGAAAGAGTTAATGTCTCAAACATTGTGGCTGGGCAAGTTCTGCATAACAACGAACCCTGCATAACAATGACGGAAGGTGAGAAGCCAAAGCCGAAGCCAGTTAGCAACAGGACGCAGAGGGCGTGCTGGAGGATGCTCAATTCCGTGTTCTGATACGCTGAGCCGGGCAGCTCACCATATATGGCCAAAGGTCATACAAAGTTTATTTGAGGAAGGGGCTCACGGCCGCCCGAGGGACCCTTTGCGACCACCCCCCCCAATGGCGCCTGCGCACAAGATTGAGAGTCATAAATCCTTAGGGGCAGTGTGCAGAAGACCAAGAGGGGTGTGACTGAGGTGAGAAATGCGGGAACTGGGCTATAAAAGATGCAGACACGAGGAGCCCTGTGCGTGTGCCCACCAGAACTGGACTTCTACACTGGCTGGACCAATGCTGGACCCAGGACTGGTGAAATCTTTCTCTTTTCCTCTCTCTCTCCCTCTCTCTCCTTTTTCATAATCCCTACACCTCATTCCTTTAGACATAAAACCGTTGACCAAGTCTGGGACTAGGGGTGGATCTAGCCGCCCCTAGGCTCCTCTCTGAGAAGGAGTCTAGAAAGCAAGGGGGTCCACTCTTGTTGCAAATATTTTGATAAAGAAATTAAAATTTGAGTATATAAAAGAGTTTGGTTTGATTAAGAAGTAGAAAATTGTGAAGCATAGGTATGGGAGTGTTAAGTTTGAAATGTAGTCATAGGAACTTAGGAACTTTAGAAAATGTACTATGTGTGACTATAAGAATTCAAGTATTGTCTAAAATCAGTTAACCACAGAAACTTTGACAAAGATTTGTTGGTTTGTAGTGTTTTGTTTTAGGAAACTAGGGAAACCGTTATGGACACCAGTTTGCTGCCTGGAAACCCCTTACCCTTCCCACCTCGATCTAATTATCGAGGATTCCGATCAGTAGAGTTAAGTGAGATTAACCAATGATTGTTTTAACATAAGAATATTAATAAGATGGTGTGACTGAAGGACCAATTATTAGAAAGGTTACATTTAAGAATAGACATAGTATGCATTTTTATGTAAACTAATATAGATGATGGTGAGAATCGTACTGCACAGAATCACCTAAGAGAGGTCAAGAAGTGGACAAGTGAGGAAGACTATGGAAGACCACCAGAGGGCTTCTGAAGACCACCAGAGACCTTCACTGCACCTGCGTGAAAAGACATTTACATATGCTAATGATTTATTGAAAAATTAATGATTATGTATAACATTTTCTAGAAATTTAGTGAATATGTATACCAGGTGTGTATTTAACCTGCACAGTTAGACTAGACAGGTGCACACGATAGGTGGAGCGATCCCCCGTGTGCCCAGCGCTGCAATAAAGGAGTGCCTGCTTCTTAACTTCTCATTGCTGTTAAGGAGTTTTATTCCGGATTTCGGTAACACTCTGAACCTCGTGACTCAACCGGAGGGATCTCCTTATTCCCTGAATTGATGTATATGGTTACCATGGGTTACACGTTTACTGAGGTAGTTTCATGCCAGTTCCTATTGTGAGAGACCGCGCCACCTACTGTTACACCTTCCAAGTTCAGGCTGCTTCTGCCATGAATAAAATGTTTAACTGATCGTTTGGTGTCCTTTCACCTTAATTTAGCCCGAGGGAATTCCGAACTCACCACGACTCCTCTCTGGTCTTTCCAGCACGGGTTGTGACATCCCCTTGGCAGCTCTCCCGTCCTGGTACATTCATTTTTGTTATGCTAATAGACTTATAACCAGCTTCAGCTTCTGAGACTGTAATACATCCCTTTTGATTCTCTAATCTACTTCTCTCTGTGCATTAGGGCAGAGAACGGTTTGCCAAGGGCCAGGCAGAATGTGTTTAGCTGACTGATTCTAGTTGTTCCTATTAGATTCTGGCATGCTTCTGAGATTTGTCACTTCCACACAAATCACATTCCTAATCCTGGGGTTTAGCAAAGTTTGGATGGATTTGGATTCTACTACATCTTTTTTAAGGGAGATGATAATGCTCTCTGATGAAAGATCTCTGGATGAAAAGCATCTGTGCTAAGTACCAGCATGAGAACATCCTTTCGGTCCAACATTTTTTTTTTTTTTTTTTTAGTTTAAGGATGGGTGCCCATGTCGAGATGGCAGTATGAGTGCATTGAGGCTCTAAACTTGTACTCACTACCTTGGGAATGAAGACATGATTTATGGTTGCTGTAGAGGCATGTACAAACACGGACATAACTTAGGTCCTGCATTCCAAAATGTGGCCCTCATGGAGCTGATCACTCAAATTACATTCCCAGGGAGCTGTGCTTCCTGGTGGAAACCCTTTGAAGTGTTCAAGCCTTATGGGACTGTCTTTCATGAGAACAAAACACAAAGTATTTTCATAAGTCTTGAACAAGACTATATGATTAAAAAAGGGTTCAACCTGATTTTATAGCCATATTCCTCTTTCATTGCAAAGATGGCTGGCCTCTGGAGTGCCAGTCTTTAGCATTTGCACCACTGTACCATTTCACGATTGCTTTTTATTTTTCCCCCACTGATGCAGGAGGAGCACTTGGATTTATGGCATTATGTCTAAAGGTCACATAACAGCCAGTTCACTGTATGGAGTTTGGACTGCAATATCATGTGAGGGATATTATGCCCTTCCACATCTAAGTAAAGCACATATCCTACAGTAAACACCTATAAAGGGGAGAAAATGTATCCCAGCATGCAAGACAAGGAATTCTTGTGTGAAACACAAGGGCGGTTCCACTGACAAATACAGAGGGGTTAGGCAGGTGTTTAGATACAAGTGTTTTTAAATTCTTCTTCTAAAGTAAAGCCCTCACCCTTCCTTACAAACTTCACCTTTCATGAAGATTGCTGATGGGGCCATGGCTTGAACCTTACAGAGAAACCGCTGCTATTTGGGGATGGGAAAGCTGAAAGGGAAAGATTCCCACAGGGTGTCTAACTTTGAAGGCATAGACATCAATGAAAATTCATATGCAATTACTTTTTGCATGTCAGAAGTTGAGGGTCAGGTCTGTGGTGGCTAGTGTAAACAGCTGCATGCCAGGGCATCACATATGAACACATGGGAGGGAGGTGGGATGTTTTTTAGTAGCATAAGCAGGGATGAAATGGCATGGCTGGCATAGGATTTCTTCTGGAAGACAGACTGCTGCTGCCTCTGTACAGATTGCCAGGTTTTCCCTGGGGTTTAGTTTGTTTAACCTCTCTCTGACAGTAAATATGACTTGGAGGAGCTTCAAGTTCTGGGATAACAAAAGCTTTGACTTGGTACAAAATGGGACACCTTTCAATGTGTCAGGGTGGAGCAGATAACTGGCCAAAGCTGAAGAGCCCTTTGTCGCAGAAACACTAGGCCGACAGCAATATGTTTTAAAAGTCAACTTTCTTTAATGATATCAAAATGCAACAGCCAGATTGAACAGGTATATTAGGCCGTAAACACTGCGACAAACACAACTTATTTACAGGTTCAGGATGTCAGTTGGGATCTATCACTACACAAACTGTAACCAAATCTAAGCTTAGAATGATGACTCAAAATGCACATATCACTCACCGATAAGGTGAGGAGGCACTCAGTCCTGGGAAGTTTCCTTGGATGGTGTCCCGATCTAAGGGGAGAGTCTCCAACTGCAGACCCGCTGCTCTGAGGAAGACTGGCTCAAAGGGGTCTTCCAGCGGGCTCCATTTATACCCTAAGTTGGATTGGGGCTCGTGGTCATATATGGTTAGGGGTCCAGAAACTTCTCTTAACCAAGGCGTTTCATTGGATGAGGTGTTTCTGGCGGGCTCAGGTACCTGAGGTATGTGGCTTGGGGCACTCTGTGTATGTGACACCAGTCACCATGTGGGCTGGGCGGCTCAACCCCCAAACTGTGGCTTCTAGTTTAACCCTTTCCTTTCAGCAGTCGAGAAGTTTCGGTCTTTATCGGGGCAGCTGTACCTGCCACACCTTTCCACAAAGTGGGTCTTTCCAGCCACCTCTCAGGATGTGAGTGTTGATGTTGAGCTTATCTGGTTCTCAGGAGGGCATGATATTTTTTTGCCCATAGGAAATCCTTCCTTTATCTCTGTCTAAAAGAAAAATGTGGGCAGTGTTGCCCTCTGAAATCTGCAGCTGCTTGGCCCCTGGATGGAGCCGCGCTCATTGCCTGAGTGCCAACGGGTCCACCACAATGGGCAGCTCTCACAGGCGGCCTGGCCAAGAGCCTGGCAAGGCACACGCCAACAGGACCTCCTCCTCCTTCCCACTAGCAAGTTAAACCCAGTCTTGGGGCCAGTGCCCACTCACAGGTGGCGAGGAGGAGACAGAGCACCCATGGCTTACTCTCCTGCTGCCTCCTAGGGAAGCAAGAAGCCTTTTTCACTGCCTTCCCCACTGTCTCCGTAGCTCCCCAGTAAAATTTGACGTGGATTGGATTTAGTGTGCTTGATGGCTTAACAGGAAACTATTATTGCAAGGGCATTAGATGCTTTTTGTGTTTGGAAATTTGCTTTATTGTTGTGTTGTTCCTAACTTGTCTCTGAGTTGCTCCCTGCTCCTGCCCTTAACATTGCAGAGGTCTGCTCACTCCGAACTGCTACAGCACTTCATGCAGCCAGGGAAGCAAAACATCTGCCTGACAAACTATCAGCAGGACAAGGCTTTCTCACTAAGCATCCTGCCCCCATTATTTTTACTTTAACAGCACAGCAATTTAAAAAAAAAAATCTGCATAAAAGGTAGCCAGCAAAAATGGCTGTAAAATGGTCCTGATATGTGATCAGAAATCATGGAGTTTTATGCCCCTGGCCTCAGTAACTCCCTAATAAATATTAGTGTAATGAGGCAGGGAGTAAGTCAAGTTTTGAGAGAGACCCCTTCGAGCGATGGAGAAACCTTTGCCAGAGCAGCCCTGCTACGCTGTGCAAATCGGGTTTCCAAAACACACAGCTTCACAAGCCACTCACTCCAGTGCTTTGTGCACAGCTGCCCATGCCTTGCAGGCACTGCCAGGTGCTCAGTTTTCCAGCCCTGCTTCCCACTGTTGCAGGGATGAAGCTGGAGTAACATGTAAGGTGCCAAGACCCCTACCTCTCCCTGCCCTGCCCCACAGCCTAGCAGCCCTCTGCAGCCCTGTGTTGTTTTACTGACAATGAAAATCTCTATGGTAATCATTCACCTGATTTGTGCATGTAATCGATTACTTCACTTGGCAAGAACGAGGTATCCACGTGCATGTGGTGGGTATAATCACCATGCTAATTTGCATACTGATTGCAGTTGGTTTTCAGCTGTTGGTTACATCATGCCTTGTATTTATTTTTTTTAGACAATGCAAAAGTAAGGCTATGTTGCAGCTGGGGTTTAGGTTTGTAGCAGTCTTATCTTTTAAAAAATAAAAGCATTGGTAATCCCCCAATTTTAAAAGGTGATAATGTACCAGGGAAGGGAATCTAACTCGGAATATTCAGAAAACAAACAGCAACAAGGAAATGCAAACCATGCTTTTAACTGGTCTGGGGAGCCTGACCTCTGCTTGGCCTGATGTAAAGCAGCTCTGATGAATGCACACTGCCTGGGTAGTCCTGGCTGAGCTATTTCCAGCACAAGCGAGAGGTGATTAGAGCAGTAAAAAGCTCCCTTCTGTAATTTTTTTTTTTAAATGATACTGTGGGAGACACCAGCAAACCTATAGTGCAAGGACTAAGGGAACAGAGGTTAATTTTATTTCTCTGTCATTCAAATACTGTTAGTACAGGAAAAACTCACAGTCATAATCACATAAAATTCTGCATGTTAGCCACTTTTCTTTTACAATAAAGCACCTCTTCAAGAAAGACAAAAATGGAGAATATGGCATAAGCCATGATGACCTCATAAGCCATTATAGCTAAGGAATACACTTAATTCCCTTCTACGATAAATCTGGAATTGATCTTCCATTTATGTCCTCTTTTTAACAGCAGCATGGTTACAGCTTCAAGGCCATGAAATGATTGCCGTACGGATGGTAATTTTGTTGTTATTGCGCTTAATTTGGTGGGTAGACAAACTTCACTTTCTATTTCTCCCTTCCTAGCATCCTGCCCTGCACCTTGGATGCTGATACAGGGCAGCTAACCACCACATCTTGCTTGGTGGTGGCCAGCACTTGTGCTTTGTATCAGCTCTGACCATAAACTGCATGTCCCCCCTGCTATGGGGAGGCATGTTTGATGGGAAAGAAGGAGGTTGAGGACATGGCAGCTTTCCACGCTTGAGAGCACCCGTTCGCTGCAGGGGTGGGAATCAATGCTCCTTCTCCAGTGCAGGAGGAAACCCTTCCTGTGGCTCCTCTAGGCCCCAGTGGCAACAGAGATGGGGGGATCCCATGACCAAATTTGCAGTGAGTCCACTGAGTGCAGGTGCCTGACAGTGCTCCCGGCCAGTGTGACTTGCCTGGTGTTCCTCCCAGACACTGCAGGCACGGGGGATATCTGGAAACTGCCCAAACATCTCATGCTCCTGCAACCACCAGCTGGGCTCAGCTTTTTGAAACCCTGTATTAGTGATACCGTGTCCATAAACCAAGGCAGCACAGCATCAGGAATACAGATTATGGCATAATTTGCAAGTGAGACCTTCACGTAGAGTGGAAGAGCTGCATGCCTTTCCTCCTGAGCCTCCTTGCAGTGGGTGGGATGAGGGAATACACCCTTCTAGGGCATGGGGGCTGGCCAGCTCAGTGCAAGGACAGCCCTGCCTTTCCTCTTGGATGTAGGGCATTACAGGCACAGATGCTACATGAGCACTCAAAATCCAGGCACTGAACAGGGTTGCATTGCCCCACGCACCATCGAAGTGCAGATGAAGCCCCAGTTAGATCATACACAGAGTGGGAACCTCCAGAGGAATACAGCCAGACACACCAGCAGGGACAGGAGGGAGTAATGAGGCAGCGCAGTCAGCCTGCGCAGCTGCAGCAGCTGCAGAGTGGGGCCGAAGTGCTGTTTTCTTTTTAGCATTTGTCCTGGTTTCAGCTGGGATGGAGTTAATTGTCTTCCTAGTAGCTGGTACAGTGCTATGTTTTTGACTTTGGTATGAGAAGAACGTTGATAACTGCTGTTTTCAGTTGTTGCTGAGTAATGTTTAGTCTAAAGTCAAGGATTTTTCAGCTTCTCATGCCCATCCAGCAAGAAGGCTGGAGGGGCACAAGAAGTTGGGAGGGGACACAGCTAGGACACCTGACCCTAAGTGGCCAACGGGGCATTCCATACCATGTGACGTCACATCTAGTATATAAACTGGGGGGAGTGGGGGTGGGGGGATCGCCACTCAGGGACTAACTGGGCATCGGTCAGCAGGTGGTGAGCAATTGCATTGTGCATCACTTGTATATTCCAATCCTTTTTATTATTACTATTGTCATTTTATTAGTGTTATCATTATCATTATTAGTTTCTTTCTTTCTGTTCTATTAAACTGTTCTTATCTCAACCCACGAGTTTTACTTCTTTTTTCCCGATTTTCTCCCCCATCCCACTGGGTGGGGGGGAAGTGAGTGAGCAGCTGCGTGGTGCTTAGTTGCTGGCTGGGGTTAAACCACGACAGCATTGCAAAGGAATACTTTAGTGAAGGTTTAAAGAAGGATAACAAATGAGCTTTGGAAATATTTATGGGATGTTCATACAAAGATTAAGTGCAGCAGGAGAGAAAGCATTGGAAGGCCTGTTTGAACCCTTGCAAGGCAGACAATTAAGGCAAGCATCACTGACACAGCAGAGGTCAGTGAACCTATACCGAAAAGGTAACAGTGCTAGGCAGTGACGAGTTTCTGAGGAACGATAAAACACTGTCCCCTCCTAAACCACTCTCCCAGGATGATGCAATAGGACCTACTTTAACCCTTACAGTTGCTACAAACTTCCTGCTGCCAGTGCTAGCTCTTGCAAACTATCACAAGGTTCCTTATTACCCTTCAAAGTGACGTTAAAGAGAGCCTGAGATAATGACACAGATCAAAAAAGACAGGTTTGTTTAAAGAGTATTTTCACAGGCAATATACTATTTCAATGGGTAACAAAATCTAACAAACAGGAACCTGCATGAAGGTGCCCAACAAGCTCAGCTTTCATTCTCTGCATTTGAAATAAATGATTACATGGGCAATATTACAAATCAAGAGGCAACACCCAGGTACACTGGAACTTGAATGCTGGAGCAAAATTTTGGCATTGATACAGTCAAATCATGCACTGCCTGTGCCGAGTCTGGGGTTTTTTGCAAGTCTCTAATGAATAAATGGGACAAATGCAGTTTTCAGCCTTTACTCAGACTGACATGAGTCATTTAAAGATTTCAGTGGCTCCTCTGAAGCACACTTAGTGGGAGCTCAGACAAATAAACTGCTGATGTAGCCAATTAATGAAATACAGTCTTAAGTTTACTTGTGGGTTGAAATCAGTGCAGTCATTAATCTGTTTGAAGTGCTTTGCTGAGTTAGAAGCTAAGACTTTGTAAGAAGATGAATGAGGATTGAACTCCAGTAACATTTTGCATAAACTTGATAAAGCTTGGAAAAGTAGCTTTTCTAGCTGACATAAATGTCCACAAGTCTGTGGAATAAAAGTATCACTTGCAATATCTGCTTATGTCACTCATGAGTACTGGGAAGGCATGCTTTAATGTGCTTTAGTTCGTTAATGAGTGCAGCCACTTCCGGGGTGAAATCTAGGAAAGTGCTGAACAGAGCACAGCAACAGAACCCAATAATTCAGTAAAGAAAATAAAGATGACAAACTACAGGGAACTTTAAGCATCTTCTGAATATAATAGCCAAGATATGTATTTTGTTCTGGACACCTTGATCAGAGTCAACATGGGTTCACAAAAGGAAAGTCCCGTTTAATTTGATATCCTTCTATGACAAGGTCACTTGCCTAGTGGATGAAGGGAAGGCAGTGGATGTAGTTTTTCTGGATTTTAGAAAGGCTTTTGATACTGTCCCTCACAGCATCCTTCTGGACAAGTTGTCCAACTGTGGGATGAGCAGATTCATGGTGTGCTGGGTGAAGAACTGGCTGAAGGGCAGAGCTCAAAGGGTTGTAGTGAATGGGGCTACATCTGGCTGGCGACTGGTCACCAGCAGTGTTCCTCAGGGTTCAATTCTAGGGTCGGTTCTGTTCAATATATTTATCAACAATCTGGATGCAAGAGTTGAATGCACCCTTAGCAAGTTTGCTGATGATACCAAACTGGGAGGTGCTGTTGACTGTCTCGAGGGACAAGAGGCCTTGCAGAGGGATCTAGGTAGATTGGAGCATTGGGCTATGATTAATGGGATGAAAGTTAACAAGTCGAAATGCCGGATTCTGCACCTAAGATGGAGTAATGCCAGGCACAAGTATAAATTGGGAGAGGAGTGGCTGGAGAGCAGCCCTGCAGAAAGGGATCTGGGGTTGCTGGTCGACAGCAGGCTCAATATGAGTCAGCAGTGTGCCCTGGCAGCCAAGAGGGCAAACTGCATCCTGGGGTGCATCAAACACAGTATAACCAGCCGGTCAAGAGAGGTGATTATCCCACTGTATTCAGCGTTAGTGCAGCCTCACCTTGAATATTGTGTGCAGTTCTGGGCCCCCACAATTTAAGAAGGATGTTCAGGTCCTTGAATGCATCCAGAGGAGGGCAACAAAGCTGGTGAAAGGGCTGGAAGGAATGTCCTATGAGGAGCAGCTAAGGACTTTGGGCTTGTCTAGTTTGGAGAAAAGGAGGCTGAGGGGTGACTTCATTGCTCTCTGCAGCTTCCTGAGGAGGGGAAGTGAAGAGGAAGGTGCTGATCTCTTCTCCCAGGTATCCAGTGATAGGCTGTGTGGGAATGGTTCAAAGCTGCACCAGGGGAGGTTTAGACTGGACATTAGGAAGCATCTCTTTACCGAGAGGGTGGTCAAACCCTGGAACAGGCTTCCTAGAGAGGTGGTCAATGCCCCAAGCCTGTCAGTGTTTAAGAGGCATTTGGACAATGCCCTTAATAACATGCTTTAACTTTTGGTCAGCCCTGAATTGGTCAGGCAGTTGGACTAGATGATAATTGTAGGTCCCTTCCAACTGAAATAGTCTATTCTATGCATACTAGCATCAACAGAAAAATCTGTGTATCCTGCTGTATATAGAGACCTTCAGGAATGTATAATTTACCCTGCTGTTCTCTTTGAGCTGCATTAAATTCATATTTAGTTGTCTCCCTCAAGGCACTGTACATCTCTCTTACTCCTCCTTTCTCTGCTACACAATTTCTTTCTGAATCTCCTATTGCATATTTTAACCCATGTGGCCTTTGGCTGTAGCATTAGCAAACCTTTCTGACTACCCTGAAAGTTTCTCTCATCAGCCTTTTACTGAACCAAGAGGAGTCTGGAGCAGTGAGGATGCTCCTTTCTCTCAAGCCTATTTAGATCAAATAAGCACATGTGTTTGCTTGCACTTGCTAGTTTAGGTTCTCTGCTTCTGTTATTGCTGACTGCACTAAGCACTGCCGGGCAGGAGGCTCTGTCTAGTTTCAGGAAGGTGCCTTATGTTGTCATCACTAGATGAAAGAGCCTAAAGATTTGGAAAAATCCACCTGAGCACCTTTTCTAGCTCCTCCTGACCCTGCTATACAGAATTAGACAAAGCTCTGCAAAAGAAGAAATAACTCCTTTTGATGACACAGAAAGAACACTACTCTTCACTGATGTGTGTGTGGGAAAAAGATCCAAATTCTTCAGCCATATCCCTCTGTGTATTTCTATTAACATGTGCAACTGAGAGGAAAAACTCCCAGTATTGCTATGCCAGATACGTTGAATTGCACATACCTATAATAAACACAGCATCTCCATAACACTCTGCAGAAAGCAATATAACCTTTTCCCTTAACCTGTCTCCTCCTTGCATGCGCAAGGAGAGAAGATGGGTTTTGCAGGCTCTCCGGAGGTCTGAAATCTGGGACACCAGTGAAGGAGTGAGTCCAAGGTCAGTGAAGCGGTGCAGAGAGGCACTTGCCAGCACTCCTCCTCTCTTGACTTGAGCTTGAATCTTCAGTTGTCCAAACTATGCATGGCTTCCACCCAGCCTACATGCTCCCTGTCCTTTCTGGGCTGCCAGGAGCTGGTGAGTGCCAGGGAAGGAATCAAAGAGCTACTGAGATACGCAGCCAGACCTGTGAACTCTGAAGTGCTCCTATGCCCACCAATACAGACAGAAACACTTGTATAGGCACAGAGCCTTAAATAACCTGGTCCCCAGGTCGCTCAAAGGTTTGTGCATTAACACTGGCCAGCTGGATTCTGCTGTGCATCTGCACTTCTCCATGAGATTTGCCATGTAGTGAGGGAGTGACACTCTGAGAAACAGCCTCTGTGTCAGGGTGGTTTGCCCTCTGAAGGGACTCTGAAATCCCAAGAAATCTGTGCTTTAATAAAGGCTATTATGAAAGGGAGATCAAATTTGAAAAATTGAATTGAAGGTAGAAAGACACGCAATACTTTTAGGGCTGTACAACTAAAAAAAAAGTCAAAAAACCCCATAACCAAACATAAAGATTCCTGGTCAGATTTGCAAAATCTGTAAAGCAATAACAGGCATTCAACTCAGTGCACGGACAACATAGAGCAGGAATATTGCATTGTGTTATGTCTCTGCCACACTTGGGTCTACCTTTTTGGCTCCTGACCTGCTGCTGTTACCACTGCACTGTCTGAACTGCATGGCTGTAGATGTTTGAATTTAACTCAAAGGAGGTCTGTCAGAATTGTGTGATGTTTCTGAGTTTGACAGCCTGCACAATTCACGTCAGAATTTTCTTTTTCTGTACAGTAGTTGCTAACAGGAACATAACAACCTCCTACTGTTTTGTGCATGTTTAGTCTCTGAATAGCAGGAAGACATTGATGAGTGATGAATAGAAGCCTCTTTTTTATTGCTCTGAAACTCCATTAGTGTACTTGTACTTTAAATTATGGGACAGCATTTTCTCTGGCTGATATCCTGTGGTTGTGAACCTGCACATGGGATGCAACGTAAATGGGAGAAGCTGGACAGGAGCTAGATATAAGTATTTCCCATGCTACGAGTTCATTAGCAATGTCAAGAGCATGAAATCAAATTATTGCAGCTTGATTTTTCCACTCACCTAAAATTATCAGTCACTAAAAAATAGATTTGAATGCATTTGTCCAGGACCAGATGGGTTCAGACATCCTCAGAATGAGGGTACTTGATGCAAATGTAGTCAAGGTCATATAAGAGAGAGGCTTATTTGACAGGTCCATTCACAGATCTTGCCTAGTTCATACAGCTCCATTTAAGGACATAATGCTTTCTCACTTGGACTGAAGAGGGGGTTTTATCCTCTTGTTAATATTTTCTCCTTTATTATTTTTAAAATTTAACTGGTCACAGGTAAAAAACAACAACAAAAATTCAAACCTCCTAAACCATACTGTTTGACAGAATCTTTTCATGGTCTTTTTTTTTCTTTTTTTTTTTTTTTTTTACTTTTTTCCCCAGAATGGGTACAGTGGTTAAGTGGTTAGCAATAGCAATATTTCTCTGACCTGGTTTTGGACTGGGGGGGGGGGTCACCTACCTAGGAAGCAGTGGGCAGTACAGAATCTGTGCACTTTTGGTGCCTAAGCAGGAATCAGGAGGTCAACCACTACAATCCAGTCCAGGACATATTGGCAAAGCAGCTCTTCAGAAAAGACAAAAGATTTCTCTCTCTAGGTAGGGGGCATCTAGTAACATTCAAAGGATTTCTTCTGGAAAGAAAAAATGCACAAAGTTGTACAAGTTAAATCCAACTAGTTGCAATAGCCTGGTTTTGGATTAAATATCTGTTCATTTGGTTTGGTTGGGTTTTTTGGGTTTTTTTTTGCTACCCAAACCAACTTAGTTCTGATCTTAAAATTGGACAAATTTATTAAATGCTACATGTTCTGAATTAAGCAAATACAAGGAAAGTTAAATTTTAATTTGTTTTTCTTTTTTTCTACTAAAGCATATAAAATAAGCTACAGCTGTTTTGTTTTCAATTTTTATAAAATTCTGCCAATAACAATTATAAGCTCACTGAAAAATAGCAATGGCTGAATCTTACCTGTAGGGACCAAAAGTCTCTTTGGGAACACTCACAATCTTTTTCTTTGTGCATCAACCCTCAAAAATTTGCCAAAGTTTTATCAAATAAGATGGCAATATGTTGGGTTTTGGGACCTTTAAACTTCTTTGGTGAGTGTAACAAGTGCTGATAGCAGATTAATACCTCCGAAGGCTGCTCCGAAGTTCCTTAAATTCCCTAGGAATATAGTGTCTATATCATAGGCCTTGGCAGCAATTTTAGCTGCCCACAGCAATGCAGGACAAGGATGCAGAGCTGGAGGAGCTGGGCTGGGGGAGGCCCTCACACAAAACCAATCGTCTGTAGGACGGAGGATAAGAGGATTCGTTTCCATGTTCAGGCCATAACTAAGCAAGGAAACGTGGCAGCATTTTGTGATGGGGGTATTTTTCAGCTTCCACTACAAGAAAATAGGACCAAAAGATTTTGTTTTACTAGTGAAGCTTTATTGATTTCCAGCACTTGGGTAAAAAATGAAAGGAAGATTATGCAAATGGAGGCTCATCTGTTTTGTGTTCCAGTAGTGGCTGGAAATTTGGGTTTTAAGCATTGCGACCTAAAGGGACATCATCAAAAGTCCCTATTCTGGAAAAGAAAGAAATCAAATCTCTACATCTAATCATTTGTCCTCATCAGTCTTGTCTGTGACTGAGATGACATTTTTGAGTACAACATAAATACATTCTGCCCTTGTTATAAGACTCTCTGCTGTAATAGACTTTGATATAAATCTGTTCTATCATGCTTCCCTGTGCCATTAAAACTTACGACACCCTTGTTGCAACAACATTGTTTACAATATTCCAAAGTAACCTGCAGATATTGCTGTAAAGAGATATGTTTACTATTATTTTCATGTTTTCCCAGATTGCAGACATAATGTGATTCTGGACTCTAGATATTTAAATTTTAAAAAAGCAGGTTTCAATTTTATTTTGAATGATTGAACATTACTTAATTTTTCAAGTCAGATTCTTCACACAATTCCAAAAGCCTAAAATATAATTTATAAAACCATTGAGAGTGAATGGCAGGAACACTCTTATCCACCTCATAATTTACAAAGCTCAGTCATTTAGATCTAGATTGTGCCACCTTTACCTGCATCCCACATGTAAGTAATCTAATCTGAAGCATATGCCTCCACTCCCACAATTACGAGGAAGTGTCAGGGCTGCACCTCCATTCCCTGTACATTCCCTTTTGAAAATCAAGCTCTTGGCAGTATCTCGCACCTACATGCTTCTCATTCAGCTATAAATCCTAAAGTGTTATTAGCCCACTTTTATATCCTCTTATATACTTAGCCCAAATAAGATCAAGATGCAAATAAGAAACCTGAATAAGATCCAGGAGAAAAAAAAGACAATGAATACATTTTTGTCTATTTTGAAAACCTTTCCCTAAATATTTTGTTGGACTGACAAATCTTTTTTTAAAATGTGACCTTTTAAGAATTTCAGGCTTTAGTATGGGAGGGAAGGAAAACAGGTGCTCCCAAACCCACTGTGCATGAGAAGAGAAACAAGAATTTTAAAAGATGGGGAAATCTGCTTTCATTAGTCCTGCCTTTTTTTTCTTGGGGAGAAAGCAGGGAAATATTTCTGCTGCTTGTCCATTTCCTCTCCCCTTTCCATAACTGGCCACTGGAAAAAGATGAGGAGCAGAGAGTGGAATTTTTCAGGAAAACAAATTTTATTTTGTTAAAATTGACATCTTCTTGCAAAATGTTCTCCATGTGCCACAGAGTTCAGTGTTGGCCGGCTGTAGCACAGGCGTATGAAGCAAGTTAGGGAAGAAGCACAGTCACCGTGCAGCATTTCTCAGCCCTCCCCAAGCCCAAGGGTATCTTTCTGAAATAAACCACTGGCCACCTGATGGGATGTTCCCATGGTGGTTTTTCTTTACAACCAAAAGCAAATTAATTTCATGTTTTGAATGCTGTCACATTCCACTTCAATTGTCCCCCCTGTTTTAGGGGGAGGGGATCATCCATGCAGGGATTGCATAAGCAGGCTTTTTCAAACACATATGTGATGGATAAGGCATGGCCACCCTTCAGAAGTGCATTGACCATCTGTATCCCAGATGACCTCATCCAGGGGCTTGGAGGTGCCCAAAGCCTCACTCCATGGTGAAGGAGTGCACCCTTGTCTCCCCCTTCTTGGGGTACCAAGCCAGCTCCTCAGAGAGACAGAGCAGACCTGTTTTTCTCCTGTTTCATCTTTCTCATATGACTATGACTTTCAATTAAGGCATCAACATAACGGTGCAGGAGTTCACCCCAGGACCAAGCAAGCTCCATAAACCCCCTACTATGTGATGGGTCTGAAGGAGGGTAAAAAAAGTCTCTTTTAGACAAAACACGGAAAGGATGGTGCACAAATGGAAATGAAGTGCTGGTAAGGGCACACGAAAGGTGGGACCCATGCATGTTGCAGACAAAATTACTTATGGGCATGCTGTGACCTGTAGGTAGCATCGACCCTAGCCAGAGCTATGTGGCTGTGCTGTACAAAGCAATACATGTGGTAGATAGCACCTTCTACTTGACCTGATCACTTTGTTTGGGATGAGGTGCTCTTCAGAGCTGCTGTGACTGAGCTTAGCATCTCCCAGCCGCTTTCCATATCCCTAGCTACTCCAAAACCAGTTTCAGTGGCTGATCAGGTCGAACACCTAACAGTGCTGTTAACTCCCTTGATTTGTGGGGGGGAAATAATGGAGGGCAAAATTTGGAAGTCCTGTTCTATTTCTTCAGTTTGTAGCTGCAGAAGAAAGGCTCTTGGGCAAAAGGGTGTCTCCAGCTGGCTGCAGCCTGGTGGGCACCATGGCTGGCCAGCACCACCCAAAATTTCCTTTATCATACTTGAAGTCCCCCACAAAAACGGAAGGTAGGCAGTGAACACCAGAGAAGAATTGGCACCACTAAGCCAGTTTAAAATATGCTGCAAATATTTCATGAAGTGTCCAAAGTGAGATTTACAGTCACTATCCATTCAAAAGTATGTATAACAATATGTTTAATTGTATGTATAACAATAGCCAATCTCATACACTAGAAACTAGCAGTTTTTTCAAAGGAAATTCGTCTGCTTTCACTCAAAATCTGTCCACTGCTTATGATCACATAGTATCTCATAAACAACTCATTCCAATGTGAGTTCTGTATATTGGAAATGATGTATTAAACCTAATTCACATTATTTTGTGATACAGAACACAGAGACATTTGGTGGGTTTTTTCTTGCTGATTTTTCACATGTTAATGGGGCTGAGTCTGCACAGACATGTATGCATACAGGGTACATGTGTATATATAACCATATGATACTCTAAACAGGTTTTGAAATGTTTAGGAAAGACCCAGAAGCTTGATGGTTCACTTTCAAATCTGCATAATTTTCTTTTTTATTTAGAGGTCATGTTCTAGTTCAATCCCAATAATAATTGTATTGGGTCTGGCTGAGATGGAATTAATTTTCCCCATAGCAGTCCTGTGAGAGACTGAATTGTTATCTTGAGCTGTTTGTCTCAAAGATTGTTAGGTGTGAGAGACTTCTCAAGCCATTCATCTCAAGAATTGTGGACTGCTTATCTCAAGCCCTTTGTCTCTGAGATGGCCTGTCTAAGCAGGACATTCCTCCATAAGGACAATTACTAGGCCACTGAGGCATTCAGGAGAGGAAACAGGCTGAAGCCAACAAGCATTCAAGAATGTGGAGGCTACTATTCTCATGGAAACTGTAGTCTTTGAGATAAGATACCGGTTTCTGGTGTTGATCACGCGAAGGTCCTGTGATAGACGAAACCTGCAGCACATGAACAGTGCCTGAACAATACATATGTGCATACCTCATCGAACTATGCTGTATAAAAAACCATGGAGACAAGCCGTGGTGTGCACCCACCACCAAAGAATTGAAGACTGAGGACCAACGGGACGCCACTGGATCCACTATCCTTGCAACTCTATCCTGACTGCTTCCTTGATTTCTGCCTTTTCTTCCATTCTATCCTATCGCTACTATTTTCTACTTTTGATAATAAAAGTTCTTTTGGGTATACGGCATTTGACCTCGTTTGTGTCTTAATCTTGCTCTTGGGATCATATCGAAACCTTCCCCACATTGGATCGGGACATTTAAATTGGTGTCACGGACAGGATCCCTTGAGACGAGAGTGCCGTATTGTTTCCCAAATACGTGAGACCTCTCAGGAACATAAGGGGTGCGGGCTTGTGTTTGAAACTTTACGTGCTGCTTTCCTGAGACGACTGCTTCCCTGCTTTGTATAAGATGAGTGATAGTAAAATTGCCCCTTTGGGGAAAGAAGTTTTGTTTGATTTTTTAGAAAAACCTAAAGCGTGACCCTCTGTGCCTGGGGTAGACTGGGCTCAGGGAAATTGGTATAATCTGCAGAGCGTTGTTGATTGGATGGTCGCTTTACAGGAAGACGCTAGAGTGTGGTCAGGGAAAGGAAAAGCAATTGTCTGTGCCGTTCTCGGTGCCAGTCTGGCTGCAGCAGTGGATAGGGATTGCCACCTCACTGCAGAATCTCAAATTACTGAATCCCTCCAAAACCTTGTTCAGTCCCTTCTGGGACAAGTGGCAGGATTAAAAGCACAACTTGAAGCAGAAAAGAACCAAGTGAAACATTTGCAAATTGCTTTTAAGGAGCAGCTCCTTGCGGGTACTGTCCGTGAGGAAATTCCTCCAAGATCAGAAATTGGCTACCCCTTTAAGGACCTGCAGGCAGCAAAAGAGAAAGTGGAGAAGTTGGAGCTGCCTTCATTGTGACCCTTAGTCAAAACTGAATATATTGATGATGATGAGCAGGACCAGTTCCCCCAAGTTACAACTAAAGAGGTCCCCTATACTGCCACCGAGTTGGCAAAACTAAAAAAGGAATTTGGCCGAACCCCTAAGGAGTCAGAAACGGAGTATTTGTGGAGAGTATCGTTGTCGGGGGGGACACCAGATTCTGTTAAGTGAAAAGGAGGCAGAACGGTATTGGGGACCGGGAGTGTTTTTAACTACTGGGGATTGCCGTGCCCCCTGGTCTTTAACCCAACGGGCAGCCTATTGGGCGGGGGGTTTGAACCCCTTGGAGAGGGGGGATCCCCTTGCGATTACGGGGACTGTTGATCAATTAGTGGAGAGTGTGCAAAAGGCAGCTTGTCTGCAGATGATGTATGATGGAAAATTGAAGCCTACGCAGGAGTCCCTGATGATGATGTCGGTGGACCCTGAGCGAATGACTCCCCTTATACGGGGACTCCCTGATTCTCTGAAGCCGATTGGTATACAATTACAAGGAAAGATACAGGCGATGCCCCAGGGCGAGAGTGTTGCAGCTGCTTCAGGAGAATTCACCCCTGATTGGCACCGCCGCCCCCCAGATAAGAAAATGTGGACTTGGGGAGAAATGGCCCAGAAATTAATTAATTACGGGTGCAAGTATGGTCCCCTTAACCCTCCAGCCACCAAAACAGACTCCAGGGACTTCAGGCGGGCTGAAGTAAAAATAGTTCCACACCCTGGGAGTGATAAGAGAACACCCCTTGCTAAACCGCTGGGGGGAAGAGATATCCCAAACAAAGGTAATAGACTGTGGGTGCAGGGACACCAGAAGGGGATCCCGCGTGACTTTGACGTGCGGAAACGGACTCCACAATCAGTGAGATTGTAAAGTAGGTATGTTTATTCAGCGCTGGGCAGCACGGGGGGGTAGTCCCACCAAAGTTGTGTGCGCCTGACTCGGCAGTTCGCTTCAAATTTATACAGTCAAGTGTTACATATACATAGAGTTTCACAATACGCCTATACATAGGCATGATCTATCCCGCTTCATATTAAAATTAGTTCCAAGAAGTCACAAGGCCGGTCTTGGCTGGTGTTTGGGGCTGACTGCTGCTTCTTATCAGGGACTATCTCCTGCCCCAGCCAGCCTCAAAAATGCAAACATTAAGCATCACTTCTCATCCCCTTGGGCCAACAATGCAAATGTTAAGCACCACTTCTCATCCTCTTGGGCCATGTCTACCTCTATTGAAATTTCTTTAACTTCATTATAAGCTAGAGAATTATTAAACAGTTCTTATCTACATCCATATATCTACTTTATCTACTAAGGTTCCTTTGGCTCCCCATTTCAGTCCCCCCTTTTCTAGAAAATAGTAAATTCTTTTACTATATCCAACTCTAGTACTTCTAATGCATTGTTTCCCTATCTAGCATTCCTCAAAATATTTATTGGACTCGAGTTTTCGTTGCAACTGATTCTTTTTCCATTCGCTGTAGGAATCTCCTGTGCTTTGGAAACACCATAAGCTGCATCGAATTGTTGTACAAAGGATTATGAGCAGAAAAATGATTACTATTGCTGTCACAAACAGTTGTTTTGGCCATGTTAAATTTGGCAACCAGGAAGTTAGTTTTTCCCATATCTCAGAAAATCCCCATGATGTGTCATCCGTAGTGATAAGATGTAACTCCTTAGAAATTTCCCAAATCTTTTCAATATCTGTCTCTACTTGCTGTCTTTCATTTAAATAAGCACAACAGCTTTGATTTATAAGTACACACGCTTTAGGAGAAATATATCAGCATGGTTACGTATTTTAGATATAGGTAAGGGTTTAATGATTATGGTAAAGAATGGATTTGGGTAGGAGCTGTTTAATGATTATCTAACTTGTAATAGAGTTTTAATGGCAATAGACATAGTTCAAAGGGATGAGGGACAATGATTAATGTATATGTTGTTGTAACCAACTGAAGCAAGGGATAGTTCCTGATGAGAAGCAGGAGTCGACCCCAAGAACCAGCCAAGACTGGCCATGCGATTTGAACAAAAGCCAAAGGGCGACTGAGCCTGCGCAGGAGCAAGAGGTAAAGAGTTCATCGCGAGGAAGACATACAGCCTTCATCTTTACGACCACCACAAGGAGGCATTGCGCAGACTCAGTTAGGAGGGACTTAGGGAAATGACTTCTTGGAAATAATTTTAATATGAAGCGGGGAGAGGTCATGCATATGTATAGGCGTATTAGAAAATCTTATGTATATGTAACACTTGACTGTTTAAATTTGAAGTAAGTTGCCGTGTCAGGCGCGCATGACTTTGGTGGGACTACCCCCTGTGCTGCCCAGCACTGAATAAACATAACTACTTTACAATCTCACTGATTGTAGAGTCTGTTTCCGCACGTCATTATTCCCTCTGTGCATTCTCCCCACCAATCGATACGTAAACTCTTATGTGCCTCCCCGTTTGCACAAAGGTACCAACGCCCGTGTCCTGAGTTCAGCTGGGATAGAGTTAATTTTTACAGGAACCTGGGAGGTGGGGGGGCATAGCCGGGGCAGCCGACCTGAACTAGCCAAGGAGCTATTCCATACCATGTGACATCATGCTCTGTATATAAATGGGGAGCGGGCCGGGGGGAGGTCTCTTGACTTTCGGTGGTGGAGCGTCGGGTTCCTGGTGGTGAGCAGTTGCACTGTGCATCACTCTTTTTGTATATTCTTTCATTAGTACCGTTGTTGTAACCTGTTTCTGTGTTGTCCCAGTAAACTGCCCTTATCTCAACCCTCGAGGTTCCAGGTTTTTTTTTCTTTTCTCTCCTCCGTCTCCTCCCTATCCCACCGGAGGGGGGCGGGAGGAGTGAGCGAGCGGCTGCGTGGTCCTTTGTTACCGGCTGGGCTGAAACCACGACAGTCCTTTTTTGGCGCCCAACGTGGGGCTAGAAGGGTTGAGATAATGACAGATCTGGCCAGAGCGTGTTGAAACAAATTTGTCATACACATTTCTTATATTAGATAAATAGATGCTAGTCAAAATGTTGATTCATTTGTTTACATGGTGGCGTTTTGTAAGTTCTTATATGCTCTATGTATTGCCTGTAGTTACGTTTCTCACCTCTGGGAGAGTGATTGGGATTATCATTTTGCTGTACTGGGCAAAGTCGACTTGTGAAATGATTACATCACTGGTCATGAGGTTAAGCTGGTATCTGTATGAGGTAGTGATATCATTTCCATACTTCGGGCACCTTCTATTGGATTTTATTGGTAATTACACTCAATCCATGGGGAAGTTAGGGGGGGATACTTCCCCCTGTCCGTTCGCCTCCCTTCTCTCCTTCCGGCTAATTACAACAGCCTTTGAGAATTTTGAATATCCTTGGGATGCACAAGCGAGTGTGCTGTTAGTGCTATGCCTCCTGAATATGTTTCAGGTCTTGTTTAGGGCTGCAAAAAGGCTCTTTAAGAGTACCACCCAGAGATCTGCCCCAAAGCTGGATATTCATGGGTGGCACGGCATGTGGGAGGATATGGGCAGGTATCTAGAGAACTTCTCACCTCCAGTGGCTTGGAAGTTCACTCCCGAACAACTACAGAACCCTCATGAAGTGGTAGAATATTTGAAAGGAAAATGCTGTGGCTATTCCAAAGACGTACAAGTCACTGCACTGTGCTGGGCCCTGGCCAGTATTTACCAAACACTGCTTGATATTAGGCAGCACCCTCAGGGGGAAAAGGGGGAAAAGATGGAAAACAGGACAACAGGCACCGTGACTACCCCAACCCCGACAACAGGCACCGTGGCTACCCCAACCCCGGTGATAGATACTGCAGCTAAACCAGAGAACCAACCTGTGCCAGTATCAGTCGCCCCTGTACAGAAAAAGAAACACACAAAGAAATCAGTTCGCTTAGTGAGAGATGAAGATGAACCAGGGTCATCACGAGAACAGGAGGAAGAGGCAGAAACTGAAATAATTACCCGATCTCTATCCCTGAGTTGCGTGACATGCGAAAAGATTTTAGCCGCCACCCAGGTGAGCACATTGTTACCTGGCTGCTCCGATGCTGGAATAATGGGGCTAGTAGTTTGGAATTAGAGGGTAAGGAAGCCAAGCAGTTGGGATCTCTGTCTAGGGAAGGGGGCATCGACAAGGCGATTGGGAGAAAAACACAAGTCCTCAGCCTCTGGAGGCGACTTCTGTTAGGTGTAAAGGAAAGATACCCCTTCAAGGATGAAGTTACATGTCACCAAGGCAAGTGGACCACCATGGAGAGAGGTATCCAGTACCTGAGGGAATTAGCTGTGCTGGAGGCGATTTATAATGATCCAGAAAATGGGCAGTCACCCACAGATCCAGATGAAGTCCAATGCACACAACCCATGTGGTGGAAGTTTCTACGAAGTGCACCACCAACCTATGCCAACTCATTGGCAGTAATGTCCTGGAAAGAAGGCTATGGACAAACGGTGGATGAATTGGCTGTCCAACTCCGGCAATAAGGAGGAAGTCTCTCTTCCTCCCTATGGGCCTGTGTCTTGGCTGTAGAGGAATTGTCCCGAGAGTTCCAGCAATTCAAAGTGGATATAGAATCATAGAATCATAGAATCATAGAATCATTTCGGTTGGAAAAGACCTTCAAGATCATCGAGTCCAACCATTAACCATGCCCCCTAAACCATGCCCTGGAGAACCCCCCACCTGTACAGGCCCGCATTGCAGCTATTGGGAGTAAGCACTCCTTTGCCCAAGAGAGAGGAGAGAGAAAGTACACACGACGGGCTAACCTGTGGTTTTACCTGCATGACCATGGAGAGGACATGAGGAAGTGGGATGGAAAACCTACCTCAGTCCTGGATGCACGGGTACAGGAGTTGCGAGAAAAAGCAACCAGAAAAGAGGATTCTTCTTGGAAAGCTGCTGCTCCAGTTTCCCGTGAGCAGTCCCCCAGACGCAGTAGATGGGCTGATCCCATTTCTGATCCTCTTGAAGGGACTTCTGATTCACGTGTGCGAAAAGTGAGTAACGGATATTCTAACCAGGATTAGAGGGGCCCTGCCTCCAGCCAGGTGGAGGAGAGGGACAACCGAGTCTACTGGACAGTGTGGATTCGATGGCCTGGCACATCAGACCCACAGGAATATAAGGCTCTAGTAGACACTGGTGCACAATGCACCCTAATGCCATCAAGTTATAAAGGGGCAGAACCCATCTGTATCTCTGGTGTGACAGGGGGATCCCAAGAGCTAACCGTATTGGAAGCTGAAATGAGTCTAACCGGGAATGAGTGGCATAAACACCCCATTGCAACTGGCCCAGAGGCCCCGTGCATCCTTGGTATAGATTATCTCAGGAGGGGGTATTTCAAGGACCCAAAAGGGTACCGTTGGGCCTTTGGTATAGCTGCATTGGAGATGGAGGAGATTGAACAGCTGCCTACCCTGCCTGGTCTCTCTCAAGACCCTTCGGTTGTGGGGTTGCTGAAGGTTGAAGAACAACAGGTGCCAATTGCTACCCTGACGGTGCACTGGCGGCAATATCGCACCAACCGAGACTCCCTGATCCCCATCCATAAGCTGATTTGCCAATTGGAGAGCCAAGGAGTGATCAGCAAGACTCACTCACCCTTTAATAGTCCCATATGGCCCGTGCGGAAATCTAATGGGGAATGGAGACTAACAGTAGATTATCGTGGGCTGAATGAAGTCACGCCACCGCTGAGCGCTGCTGTGCCAGATATGTTAGAGCTTCAATATGAACTGGAATCAAAGGCAGCTAAGTGGTATGCCACAATTGACATTGCTAATGCATTTTTCTCCATTCCTTTGGCAGCAGAGTGCAGGCCACAGTTTGCTTTCACTTGGAGGGGCGTCCAGTACACCTGGAATCGACTGCCCCAGGGGTGGAAACACAGCCCCACTATTTGCCATGGACTGATCCAGGCTGCACTGGAAAAAGGTGAAGCTCCAGAACACCTGCAATACATTGATGACATCATTGTATGGGGCAACACGGCAGAAGAAGTTTTTGAGAAAGGGAAGAAAATAATCCAAATCCTTTTGAAGGCTGGTTTTGCCATCAAAGAAAGTAAGGTCAAGGGACCTGCACAGGAGATCCAGTTCTTAGGAGTAAAATGGCAAGACGGGCGTCGTCACATCCCTATGGATGTGATCAACAAAATAGAAGCTATGTCCCCACCGACTAATAAAAAGGAAACACAGGCTTTCTTAGGTGTTGTGGGCTTTTGGAGAATGCATATTCCAAATTACAGTCAAATTGTAAGTCCTCTCTACCAAGTTACCTGGAAGAAGAATGATTTTAAATGGGGCCCTTACCAACAACAAGCCTTTGAACAAATTAAGCGGGAGATTGTTCATGCAGTAGCTCTTGGGCCAGTCCGGGCAGGACAAGATGTTAAAAATGTGCTCTATACTGCAGCCGGGGAGAATGGCCCTACCTGGAGCCTCTGGCAGAAAGCACCTGGGGAGACCGGAGGCCGACCCCTGGGGTTTTGGAGTCGGGGATACAGAGGATCCGAGGCTCGCTATACTCCAACTGAAAAAGAGATATTGGCAGCATATGAAGGAGTTTGAGCTGCCTCAGAAGTGGCTGGTACTGAAACACAGCTCCTCTTAGCACCCCGACTGCCAGTGCTGGGCTGGATGTTCAAATGGAAAGTCTCCTCTACACATCATGCAACTGATGCCACATGGAGTAAGTGGGCCACACTGATCACACAACGAGCTCGCATAGGAAACCCCAGTCGCCTAGGAATTGTGGAAGTGATCACGGACTGGCCAGAAGGCAAAGATTTTGGAATGTCGCCAGAGGAGGAGGTGACATGGGCTGAAGAGGCCCCACTGTATAATAAACTGCCAGAAAATGAGAGGCAATATGCCCTGTTCACTGATGGGTCCTGTCGCATTGTGGGAAAACATCGGAGGTGGAAGGCTGCTGTATGGAGTCCTACACGACTAGTTGCAGAAACTGCTGAAGGAGAAGGTGAATCGAGTCAGTTTGCAGAGGTGAAAGCCATCCAGCTAGCATTAGACATTGCTGAAAGAGAGAAGAGGCCAGTGCTCTATCTCTATACTGACTCATGGATGGTGGCAAATGCCCTCTGGGGGTGGCTACAGCAATGGAAGAAGAGCAACTGGCAGCGCAGAGGTAAACCCATCTGGGCAGCCGCACTGTGGCAAGATATTGCTGTTCGGATAGAGAAGCTAGTGGTAAAAGTACGTCATGTAGATGCTCATGTACCCAAGAGTCGGGCCACTGAAGAACATCAAAACAACCAGCAGGCAGATCAGGCTGCCAAGATTGAAGTGTCTCAGGTGGACCTGGACTGGCAACATAGGGGTGAGCTATTTATGGCTCAGTGGGCCCATGATACCTCGGGCCATCAGGGAAGAGATGCAACATATAGATGGGCTCGTGATCGAGGGGTGGACTTGACCATGGACACTATTGCACAGGTTATCCATGAATGTGAAACGTGCTGCAATTAAGCAAGCCAAGCGGCTAAAACCCCTGTCGCATGGAGGGCGATGGCTGAAATATAAACAGTGGGAGGCCTGGCAGATTGACTATATCACACTCCCACGAACCCGCCAAGGCAAGTGCCATGTGCTTACAATGGTGGAAGCAACCACTGGATGGCTGGAAACATATCCTGTGTCCCACGCCACTGCCCAGAACACTATCCTGGGCCTTGAAGAGAAAGTTTTATGGCGACACGGCACCCCAGAAAGAATCGAGTTGGACAACGGGACTCATTTCCGAAACAACCTCATAGACACCTGGGCCAAAGAACATGGCATTGAGTGGGTATATCACATCCCTTATCACACACCAGCCTCCGGAAAAATCGAACGATACAATGGACTGCTGAAAACTACATTGAGAGCAATGGGGGGTGGAACTTTCAAACATAGGGATACACATTTAACAAAAGCCACCTGGTTAGTTAATACTAGAGGATCCGCCAATCGGGCTGGCCCCGCCCAACCAAGACTTCCACGTACTGTAGAAGGGGATAAAGTCCCTGTAGTGCGCATGAGGAGTATGTTAGGAAAGACAGTCTGGGTTAGTCCCCCCTCAAGCAGAGACAAACCCATCCAAGGGGTTGTTTTTGCTCAGGGACCTGGGTACACCTGGTGGGTGATGCAGAAGGATGGGGAAGTTCGATGTGTACCTCAGGGAGATTTGATTTTGGGAGAGAATAGCCAGTGAATTAGGCTGTATGATATTTAACTGCTAAATAACCTGGCAATGTATGTCATTGTATCTATAGTGTCTATATGCCATATCAAGGGTATTACTGTAAGAATTACCCAAAATGACTGAAGGATAGACTTTGAAACTGAGCCAAGTACAACAGTGATAGAACTTGAACTGGTGCCCAGCAATTTCCTCAAGATCAGCCTCTTCGACCTGCAGGCCAAGGGTGTGGGTTGCACCAAATGTACCGGCCACAAGTTCCAGAGGCAGCATACAACAACCTAACACCTCACACCATCTCTCTTATCCTGAAGAACTGTTACAACAGATGGAGCCCCAAAGTCATGGACTAAATAAAATTGATGGACACATTGGAGGGATAGCCCATCGACTAAGGGAATACTATTTGTGTGTGTGTGTGTGGGGGGGGTGTCCATATACATATTTTATATATATATATATATAAAAGACAAGGAAAGTGGTAGTAGTTGATTGGAAAATGTAAGATCTGGGCATGATGTAGATGGTATAGAATAAGGGGTGGATAATGTCCTGGGTTCAGCTGGGATAGAGTTAATTTTTACAGGAACCTGGGAGGTGGGGGCATAGCCGGGCAGCCGACCTGAACTAGCCAAGGAGCTATTCCATACCATGTGACATCATGCTCAGTATATAAATGGGGAGCAGGCTGGGGGGAGGTCTCTCGACTTTCGGTGGCGGAGCGTCGGGTTCCGGGTGGTGGGCAGTTGCAGTGTGCATCACTCTTTTTGTATATTCTTTCATTAGTACCATTGTTGTTGTTGTAACCTTTTTTTGTGTTGTCCCAGTAAACTGCCCTTATCTCAACCCTCGAGGTTCCAGGTTTTTTTCTTTTCTCTCCTCCGTCTCCTCCCTATCCCACCGGAGGGGGGCGGGAGGAGTGAGCGAAGGAGCGGCTGCGTGGTCCTTTGTTACCGGCTGGGCTGAAACCCCGACAGCCCGTCAGGGAGATTACAATTGGACGGCTTCCGAGGAGGAGGAAGATAACAACTCCCTGTTAGATTTCCCCATCCTGTATTAGCTGTCCCTGTAGAGTGTGATTCATTACATCGAAAGCAAGTTCCATTCAGTGTCCCAAGAAAACTAGAAGTGTTGGCATAATGGGGGCGCATCATTACGGGGTCTCCCCCTCTGCCTCTTTCCATGTCTTTTAATCTCTAAGACCAATTGTATCGATCATTATCATGTGGGTCTCTGCTATCCAGATCAAGTTTATACTTCACTATAGTTCTGGAACCATTTCCATATAAACAAGTATAGTTGGCAGTTCTATTCAATAGTGTTTTAGTGCTGTTTGTTCTGAGGGGGATGCCAATAAACGGGAAGGTTTCTCCTTGTCTGGGTATTAAGGTACACATCCAACAGCTTGATACATTCATATCCTTTGCTAGCTCCTGGTTATATCTGACAAACAGGTTTTCATCCCACGCCTTACACAGAGTCCCCACAACTCCCCATATTACCGCTTAAAAACTAAATGTCCATCGGGTTTTGTGGTGACTTTCCATGGAGTTTTGGGTGTCTTTTTCACTCTGGTGTGATGAATCCAAGCGTCCTGTTCCTTGATTCTGATTGCAGTAAAGGAGGTGAGTAGTACTTGGAATGGTCCTTCCCACTGTGGCTCCAGGGTTTTTTCTGTAAGAGACTTTATATACACATAATCCCCAGGTTGTATATTATGTACAGGCCCATCCAAACCTCTCCCTCGAGTTCCTACCACATGCTTCCTGATTTTATTAAGTTGCTTACTCAATGCTACCATGTAAGAGGTCACAATCTCGTCCCCAGCTTGCACAGACACCCCTTTCTGTATTTCATAGGGTCGTCCATACAACATTTCAAAGGGGCTCAGTCCTTCCCTCGCCCTTGGTCTTGTTCGTATACGCAGAAGGGCTAAAGGGAGAGACTGAGGCCATGTCAGATTTGCTTCTTGTCCTAATTTCACAATTTGCTGTTTGATTAAGTGGTTCATTTTTTCCACTTGACCACTTGACTGGGGGTGATATGGAGTATGAAGCTGCCAATCTATACCCAAATGGCGGCTAATTTGTTGTACTATTTTTGAGACAAAAATGTGGTCCTCTGTCAGAGGATATGGTTGCTGGAACCCCAAAACGTGGTATTATCTCTTGCACCAGTATTTTAGTTACCTCCCGAGCTTTAGCCGTTCTTGTTGGGAATGCTTCTGGCCAACCTGAAAAGGTATCAGTCAATACCAATAAATATCAATACCCCCCTTTTCTTGGAAGTTCTGTAAAATCAATTTGCCATTGTTGTTCAGGCCCATTGCCTTTTCCAATCTGGCTCATTTCTAGTTTGGGGGTATTCTTAGGATTAATCTGAAGGCAAAGATCACACTGTTGAGTCACCTGTCTCACCGTGGTGTATAAATTTCTAGCCACAATTTCTCTTATCAAATGATTATACAGAGCCTCTGTCCCCCAATGTCTTTTCCTATGCTCCTCCCGTATCAAATGCCACAGTAAGCAAGAGGGAATGATTAGTTTTCCCTGTGGGGTATGAGCCCACCCCTCTTCATTATATGACCCTTCTAAATCTGTAATAAGCTTCTGATCTTCCCTGGTATATTCTGGCTTACCTTTCAGGGAGAGTTGTCTATCGGGAATTAAAGCTCCTTCTATTTTTACCTTTGTTTTGGCCACTTGTTTTGCCTCTCTGTCCGCCAGTTGATTCCCTTTCTCCAAATCTGAGCTCACTTTCTGGTGTGCCTTAATATGCATAATCTCTACTTTCTTAGGCAGTTGGACAGCCTCCAGTAGCTTCAAAATCTCTTCTGCATGTTTGATGTTTTTCCCTTGGGAATTCAATAGTCCTCTCTCCTTCCAAATTGCTCCATGTGCGTGTACAACTCCAAAGGCATATTTTGAGTCTGTATAAATGTTCACAACTTTGCCCTGGGCCAATTCCAGGGCGCGGGTTAGAGCAATTCTTTCTGCCTTCTGTGCGGAGGTGTTCATGGGCAAAGCCCCTGATTCTATTACCTCTTGGCTGGTGGTGATGGCGTATCCCGTATGTCGATTATTATTTAGGACGTAATTGCTTCCGTCCGTGAACCAAGTTTCCCCGTTTTCCATGGGGCTGTCTTTCAGGTCTGGGCGGCTTGCGTATGTTGCTTCGATGGTTTCCAAACAGTCATGATGTACCGGTTCTCCTGTGTTCCCGCTGAGAAAAGAAGCTGGGTTGACAATGTTAGTGACTACAATCTCCACATCATCCTGCTCTACCAATATAGCTTGATATCTCAGGAATCTTTGTGGAGAGAGTTAATGTCCACCCTTTGCTTCCAGTACTGCTGATACTGTGTGAGACACCAAAACAGTCATTTTCTGGCTCAGAGTAAACTTTTGGGCTTCCTGTATGTTCAGTATTACAGTTGCAACTGCCCACAGGCATCCAGGCCAACCTTTTGCAGTCGTGTCTAACTGCTTAGAGAGGTAGGCAACTGCCCGTCGATATGGATCCAGGTTTTGTGCTAATATTCCCAGGGCAATGCCCTGCTTCTCGTGGGAGTAAAGAAGAAACGGCTAACTCACATCTGGGAGTCCTAAGGCCGGGGCCGACATCAAAGCCTTTTTCAGTAGCTCAAAGTCTCGTTCGGTCTCCTTGTTCCACTCAAGGTGTTTCTGCTCAGTGGCTGTCAGCACATACAGTGGTTTAACAAGCAATCCATAATTATAGATCCACAATCGGCACCACCCCGTCATTCCCAGAAAAGTCCGTAACTCTTTCACTGTCTGAGGTCTCTGGGTTTGGCATATCGCCTCCTTACGGGCCTGTCCCAAAGTTCTTTGTCCCGCACTAATTTCATAGCCCAAATAATTCACTTTGCGTTGCATTACTTGTGCCGCCTTCTTGGATACCCAGTACACCTGGAGTCCCAGGAAATTCAGCAGACTCACCGTCCATATTATACAATCTTTCTCTGTCTTGGTGGCGACCAGGATATCATCCACATACTGCAACAGCTTTCCCTCCTCAGACGGGGCTTCCCAGGATTCTAAGTCTTTCGCAAGCTGATTGCCGAAAATGGTGGGACTATTCTTAAATCCTTGTGGCAACACCGTCCAAGTGAGCTGGGTCTTTCGACCACTCTTGGGGTTTTCCCATTCAAATGCAAATAATTTTTGGCTGGTCTCATGGAGAGGGAGGCAAAAGAAAGCATCCTTCAAATCGGCTTTCGGCCTTCCTTGATCCTAACTTCAACAGGTGGAGCACTTTTCACTCTTCCAGGTGCATCGGTAGCCTGTACCCCCGGGTACACTTGGTTTAAGATGTCCTCATTAATGCTTCCTTGTAGGGGGACACTGGTTAAGGTTAGGCTCAATATTTGAATATATTGCTGATCTTTTACCTCCAGAGTAATTTCTCCCTTTTCGAATACAATTTTTGCTCCCAATTGTTTCAACAAGTCCCTTTCCAAAACTGCCTTTGGGGAGTTGGGCATATATAAAAATTTATGAATGCCCCCTAATTTATATTCCAAAGGTTTACAAAAATATGCCTTCTCACTTTGGCCAGTCGCTCCTTTCACCATGACATAATCATCTCCCAGGGGCATCAAAGCTTGGTTCAGAACCGAGTATGTTGCCCCTGTATCTACCAAAAATTCTACCTCTTGTTGTGTTTTCCCTAGCTTAATTATAAGCAGTGGATCCGCTAGGGTAGATTCCCCAGGTTCCCGTCAATCTCCCTTCACATGGGCTACCGTTCTTCCTTTTTGAGCCCTCTGATCCTCCTTCTTGTTCCTTGGGCATTCCTTTTTCCAATGACCAAATTTCTTACACAAAGCACATTGATCCTTGTCCAGTCGGGGCAAGTCTCGTCTAGGCCCTCTTCCTCTTTCTTCCTGGATAACAGCCATTAATTTCCTTTGCCCTTGCCTATATCCTTCTTCTCTGTTGCTAAATACTCTCCATGCTTCATCCAACAATATTTCTAAATTCCTACCCTCTGTAGGGCGTAATTTTTGAAGTTTGCGCCTTATATCCCCTGTAGATTGACCCAAAAACAGGGAGACCAATTGTTGTACTCCATCCTCTGACCCAGGATCCAGCGGCGTGCTGCGGCGCATTACATCCCTCAATCGATCCAGGAATTCGGATGGAGACTCGGAAGGACTCTGTTTGACTGCATATAAAGCTGACCAATTTATAATTTTGGGGATTGCCCTCTCCATTCCTTTTGTAATCCAATCCTGATACCCCTGCAATCTTTCCATATGTGCAGATTTATTAACATCCCACTTTGGGTCTTGGAGAGGGAAATATTCCTTAATGTCCCCTCCTGTAATCTTATAATGATCTTCAGCTAGGTTCCCTGCTGTTTTTAAAATCAGCTGTTTCTCTGTCTCAGTCATATATTCCAATAATAGCTGTATATCTTTCCAATCAGGGTTATGCTGTTTTACAATAAATTGGAAATGCTTAGTTACTCTTACCGGATCACTCCTATAATCTTTTGCAACCTTTTTCCATTCCCCTAGGTCAGCAGTAGAAAAAGGTACTTTGATTAACATTGTCCCACCATCTGGCCCCACCGCCTCTCGGAGAGGTGCTTGTAAAGCTGTTGAGGTAGTTTTCTTCCTAGTACGGGAAGATACTGGGCTGTCCGGAGGGGTTGGAGTTCTATCCAAGTCTGCATCCTGTTCCTGTGGTCAAGGGGGAGGCTTAAACAAATCAGTTAGATCTTGTTCTGGTACCTGATGAATTTTATTTGTCTTTGTACATCTTTGTCCAATACTACATGCCGAACAGCACCGCCTCAGTTTACCTCTAAGCTCCTTGTTGTTTTCTTGCTCAAGTGCAAGCACCATGGGGTCCTGTGGGGGTACCATTCCACAGTCCCTTTGCCACTCCGGATGGTTTCGGAGGGTGAAAAACATGTCTGCATACGAAACCTCATCCCATTTTCCTTCTCTCCTTAAAAACAGCATTAGTTGTAATAGAGTATTATAATCTATTGACCCATTAAGTGGCCACTTAGCGTCACCTTCTAGCTTATACAACGGCCACCATTGATTGCAATGTTTAATAAGGTTCTTTTTATTTTCCGTACCTCCGGTCCCGACAATATCTTTCCAGTGGGCAATTACACAACCTAGAGGACTCTTCCTCAATGTTCTCCCTTGATTGTTTCTCATTTTATAACTTCTCCTTTTAATAAGCTTCCATGCAAATTGTTTCTTACACCTCTTTATAGTCTTCTCCCAGTTGTCCTCCCACACGTCCCGAATTTCCGGGATTAAATTTTCCTTTCCACACACCAATTTCACTATTTCGGCTACCTTTCCAACCACAATCAATCTCAACTGTATACGTAGCCCGTCCCCTCTTATCCCAGGGAGTCCAAACCCGACACTCAGGGCATTCAATATCCCCTCCACAATCTATTTGCAACCTCTGTTTGCACCACACGCATTCCAGGACATATGAGGGCATACACTCATTTCCTGGATGTAAAAGACACCATTCAAATACCCACATTTATGCAATGCACCATACAGGGACTTTCTTATACCAACACCACAAAATGATATAAGATAATCAAACTCAAACTTACAATTACAATGCTAACATATAAATTCAAGTTCCAAATCATCAGGGAGTCACACTTTGTTCGTCTCCGTCTGTACCCCTTGTGGAGTTATGAAACTGTGGATCAGAACTCCACACATGCTCCGCAGCTGAGCTGCATCTCTTTTACTCAAACATTCAATTCACAGTTTTAGACATTTACACATTAACAAGCATATATACACATATAAATCTCAACATAACATTTCCACATACTCAAAAAAATCTTTAACATTAAATTTCCAAACATTCACATCATACAATCATCGCTCCAGTTGACAACCTTTCAGCAGCTGCAAAATGTACCAAGCGCAATTGCGAGGGGGTCCACTTACCCCAAAAATGTACCAAGCGCAATTGCGAGGGGGTGTGCTTACCCTTCTTCTGCCTCTTATATACCAGTCATTGACAGGTCCGTCCTGGCTCCCGATACTGGGATGCAGCGGTCACCCCGGATTTGCTCGATCTACCCCCAAGATCGCTGGCGGCCGCTCTATCGGTCAGCAAATCCCCCCCTTGTTACCATACAGGGTACCCTCCTCCCATACGGGGACTACGCTGCACGCCAGATTTCTCTGCGCGATTTTCCAGCTGCCCCGGCCCGTACTTTTACAGGCTCCCTTTGTGAAACATACCATTTGGTCCGCGGCTTCAGGAGGTTGTTGTCTGCTCCCGCGGTGAGCAGCTGGCAGCGGAGGCTCCTCCGAGGAATGTGCTCGGGGCGCGCCTAGGGGCGTCCGCTCCGCAGTCGGTCCTGCAGCCGAGCAGAGAGTCTCCTGGCTGGCTCGCCAAACTGACGTGCGGAAACAGACTCCACAATCAGTGAGATTGTAAAGTAGGTATGTTCATTCAGTGCTGTTGAAAATATTTTGATAAAGAAATTAAAATCTAATTATATGAAAGAGTTTGGTTTGATTAAGAAGTAAAAAATTGTGAAGCATAGGTATGGGAGTGTTAAGTTTGAAATGTAGTCATAGGAACTTAGGAACTTTAGAAAATGTACTATGTGTAACCAATAGAATTCAAGTATTGTCTAAAATCAGTTAACCACAGAAACTTTGACAAAGATTTGTTGGTTTGTAGTGTTTTGTTTTAGGAAACTAGGGAAACCGTTATGGACACCAGTTTGCTGCCTGGAAACCCCTTACCCTTCCCACCTCGATCTAATTATCGAGGATTCCGATCAGTAGAGTTAAAAGTGAGATTAACCAATGATTGTTTTAACATAAGAATATTAATAAGATGGTGTGACTGAAGGACCAATTATTAGAAAGGTTACATTTAAGAATAGACATAGTATGCATTTTTATGTAAACTAATATAGATGATGGTGAGAATCGTACTGCGCAGAATCACAAGAGAGGTCAAGAAGCGGACAAGTGAGGAAGACTATGGAAGACCACCAGAGGGCTTCTGAAGACCACCAGAGACCTTCGCTGCGCTTGCGTAAAGGACATTTACATATGTTAATAGTTTCCCGGAAAACTAATGATTATGTATAACATTTCTCGGAAATCTAGTGAATATGTATAACAGGTGTGCATTTAACCTGCATAGTTAAACCAGACAGATGCACACGATAGGTGGAGCGATCCCCCGTGTGCCCAGCGCTGCAATAAAGGAGTGCCTGCTTCTTAACTTCTCATTGCTGTTAAGGAGTTTTATTCCGGATTTCGGCAACAGTGCTGGGCAGCACGGGGGGTAGTCCCACCAAAGTCGTGTGCGCCTGACTCGGCAGTTCGCTTCAAATTTATACAGTCAAGTGTTACATATACATGGAGTTTCACAATACGCCTATACATAGGCATGATCTATCCCTGCTTCATATTAAAATTAGTTCCAAGAAGTCACAAGGCCGGTCTTGGCTGGTTTTTGGGTTCGTCTGCTGCTTCTTATCAGGGACTATCTCCTGCCCCAGCCAGCCTCAACAGTGCAAATATTAAGCACCACTTCTCATCCTCTTGGGCCATGTCTACCTCTATTGAAATTTCTTTAACTTCATTATAAGCTAGAGAATTATTAAACAGTTCTTATCTACATCCATATATCTACTATATCTACTAAGGTTCCCTTGGCTCCCCGTTTCAACTTAATGGACGGGATGCCAACAGACAAATTGGAAAAATTGGTAACAGGGTGGCCTGATAAATCAGCAAAAAGAAAAGTGGATTTTGAGAATACTACTCCCAGCGCACCCTCCCTGATTGATTTATCAGAACCAAATGCCACCCAAAAGCTGGCGGGGAAACTAGATCCTTTGCCTTTCGGTGGTGAGCGGGGGGGCGAAGGTTGGATGTATATCAGACAGCTCACTGAAAACAGCCGGGGTGATTTACTAATTACAGGCGTTGTGGGGCCAAGACAAGTCCCGGTCACCTTTTTGGTAGGTACCGGAGCTCAAATTTCAGCTATTAAAACCAAAGACGCTGCTAATTGTGGAATTACACCCTCCAAACAGCGGCTTTTTGTGGCAGATGCATTTGGCATTGTTCAGCCACAGGCATTAGCAATGGTCAGCCTGCGTTTGCCAGGAGAAGATAGTGCCACTACACTGACAATGGTTGTGGGGGAGTTTCCACTTAACCTTTTAGGGCTCGATGTTTTAAAGGGAAAGACCTGGATTGATAATAAAGGGAGACAGTGGTCATTTGGCTCTTTCACAATAGATATTCGGCTGTTACAAGCTGTGCCACTGCTTCCCCCTTCAAAACTTACAAATGTTAAGCCCTACCCGATACCCTTAGGGGCCAGAGAGGGAATAGTGCCTGTGTTAGAGGACTTAAAGGGACAGGGTATAGTGATTCCAACCCATTCTCCTTTTAACTCCCCGGTGTGGCCAGTGGGAAAAACTAATGGCAAGTGGAGATTGACTGTAGATTATCGCAGACTTAATGCAAATACCGGTCCATTGACAGCTGCGGTACCGAATATTGCTGAGCTTATAGCTACAATCCAGGAACGAGCCCACCCAATTATGGCAACAGTGGATGTTAAAGATATGGTTTTTATGGTCCCCCTGCAAACAGAGGATCAAGACCACTTTGCATTTACTTGGGAGGGTCAGCAATTTACTTTTACCCGACTCCCACAAGGGTATAAGCATTCCCCCACTCTAGCTCATCATGCGTTAGTGCAGGAGCTAGAACTAATTCAGACAGAGGAGGGGGTCAGTGTTTATCAGTACATTGACGACATTCTTGTGGGAGGGGATGAAACAGAAAAGGTTCAGAAAACTCAGGATAATATAATTTCTCACTTGGAAAGCTTGGGGCTGAAAATTCCACCAGAGAAGATACTAACACCCTCAAGCGAAGTAAAGTTTTTAGGAATTTGGTGGAAGGGAGGAATGACATGTGTGTCCCCCGACACCCTTTCCTCATTGGATCAGATTAAAATGCCAGAGTCAAAAAAGGATTTGCAGCACGTACTAGGATTACTTGTGTTTTGGAGGAAACATATCCCTGATTTTTCAATTATTGCAAGACCCCTGTATGACTTGTTGCGAAAAGGGGCTCAGTGGGAATTGGACTAAGCCCCACGAAGAGGCATTGCAATTGCTAGTTTTTGAAGCAACTGCCCATCAAGCTCTCGGTCCTATTCACCCCACAGACCCTGTCCATATTGAATGGGGATTTGCCAAGAGCGGGCTATCAATACATTTATGGCAAAAGGGCCCCGAAGGACCCACTCGACCTATTGGGTTCTATTCTCGCAGTTTTAAGGATGTGGAAAAAAGATATACTGCTTGGGAGAAGGGTTTGTTTGTAGTCAGTTTAACCTTGAGAGAGGCTGAACGGACTATTCAACAACAGCCTATAGTGCTTAGAGGCCCGTTTAAAGTAACCAAGACAGTTTTAGCAGCAACTCCACCCCCTGACCGGGTGGCCCAGAGAGCCTCTGTGCGGAATGTTATCCGCCAGTCTTAGTTGAACTCCCCACGGTGGGAGCCATACCTCTGGCACTGGAAACCCCAATGAATAAATATGCTTGGAAAGCAAAAGATGCTCACGGAAAAGAACATAAAATCAATACCAGGTGGATTATTCCATCCTTCTAATAACAATTTACTTCCGGTTCCTTAGAACGAACCGAGTCTGTTATTCTTTTCTCTTTCAGGTGAAGACTCTGGAGCCTGCCTAAAGGAATACACGAAGCTGTTGATTGTCTGTGTGGTTTTATGAGTGATTGCTTTGTTAATATTTATAGGATGTTTGGCATACTACCGCAGTCATTGTTTTGGTCGACCATTGTCGCCGCCTTTAATATCTGGGGAAAATCCTGTGTCCCCCTTTTCAGCTTGGGGTGGAAAAATGAATTTATGGCTCTAGGCCAGCAAGTGGCCAACACTTTTAATCTGACTAATTGTTGGGTATGTGGTGGGCCCTTAGGTTTGGAAAGCTGGCCATGGACTGCTGTCCCTATTTCCCCCAAATGGTTAGTGAGTAATTACAGTGAGGTCAAAAATGATTCTTACTGGGGTAAAGACACACAGCCCTGGACAATACGATACCCAGTCCAAGGTGAATATTGTCTGAACCGAACACAGAAAAATGGTATTCCCATGGGAAATAGCAAGTGCAACTGGACCTATACTTATGGCAATCATTGCCTCACTGACAGTTGTAAACCAATTGATTGTTCAAAACATAGGGCAGCCATGTCCCTGCCAGAAAGGGAATGACCAGGCATATTGTCACCTCTTGAGTTCCAGATCTCCAGATTTTGTGCCTCGCTGGCCCGGATGGGCTTGGGTGAATCAAACAGGAAACAGTTTTCCCATTTTTGGTCTTCCACTAATCAGTCTAATAACCATCTTAGTGTTACCTGCTTTTGCCACCGCGGTTCTGGTGCCTGGAAATGCAGACTCACTGATAAAACATATTGTTGTCTCCCTGATGGGACTCAAATTTGGTGGTCAAGTGATATTAAAGACCACTGTCAGGGACATTTGAGTATAGGTCCGGATGGACTTCCTATCTGTTGGGGCACCACAGAGGAAGTGGGAAAAAGTGTGGACAGGTTGTTGATGAACGGTCCATCACATCATCCTCTAGGAGTAGGTAATTCAACATATTTCCAATCACCACAGACACCTACCGGTTTGTTTGAAAATGGTGCACGAGCCTTAAAGGGTCACTATTGGGTGTGTGGCCAATGTGCCTACAAACTGCTACCAGCAAATTGGACTGGAGTGTGTTATGTGGGGGTAATTTGCCCCTTGTTTTTTCTGCTCCCAGAGGATGAAGGGGATGGACTGGGTGTTAAGGTATATGATGATCTCAATCGATATTGGCAGTCCATTGATACCTCTATAGCAGGTGGGAGTGGTCAAACCTGGGGCAAAGACAAGTGGACCCCTCAACATATCATACAACATTATGGACCTGCCACCTGGAACCCCAACAAGTGGGTTAGCAGTGCTCGAGAACCTATCTGTAATCTAAATCGCATCATCCGGTTACAAGCTGTCCTAGAGATCATTACTAATGAGATAGCCCATGACCTTGATCTATTGGCGGATCAAGCCACACAAATGCGAACAGCAATATTACAACATCGCATGGTTCTCGATTACCTGCTAGCCGAGGAAGGAGGTGTTTGTGGTAAACTAAATGATTCTAACTGTTGTTTAAAAATTGATGACAGTGGGAAAATTGTTAAGCAAATTACTGCGGGAATACAAAAGCTGGCCCATGTTCCTGTCCAGACATGGAAAGGCTGGGACATTGATATGTTTTCCTGGCTCCCTGGTGGTCCATGGGTTAAGCGAATCTTATTTTACTTGTTGTGTGGTTTTGCCATGTTGTTGTTCTTACCACGTATCATTCCATGTTTTATACAATTGATTCAACGTGTTGTAACTAATATGCAATTTGTAACTACTGTTTCACCTGACGGTGTTAAACAAATTCGTGCTGTGCGTCGAACCATGCCGTTGGTAGTACAGATTGTATGAAATGCTCTTTTCTGGCCTTTTCTATATAACTATCTTTTCTCAAAACCACCATGGGTCCCGAAGCAATCTTTGAGCCACGGGGTGGTGTAAGAGACTGAATTGTTATCTTGAGCTGTTTGTCTCAAAGATTGTTAGGTGTGAGAGACTTCTCAAGCCATTCATCTCAAGAATTGTGGACTGCTTATCTCAAGCCCTTTGTGTCTGAGATGGCCTGTCTAAGCAGGACATTCCTCCATCCATAAGGACAATTACTAGGCACTGAGGCATTCAGGAGAGGAAACAGGCTGAAGCCAACAAGCATGCAAGAATGTGGAGGCTACCATTCTCATGGAAACTGTAGTCTTTGAGATAAGATACTGGTTTCTGGTGTTGATCACACAAAGGTCCTGTGATAGACGAAACCTGCAGCACATGAACAGTGCCTGAACAATACATATGTGCATACCTCATCGAACTATGCCGTATAAAAAACCATGGAGACAAGCCGTGGTGTGCACCCACCACCAAAGAATTGAAGACTGAGGACCAACGGGACGCCGCTGGATCCATGGTGGTGACTATCCTTGCAACTCTATCCTGACTGCTTCCTTGATTTCTGCCTTTTCTTCCATTCTATCCTATCGCTACTATTTTCTACTTTTGATACTTTTGATAATAAAAGTTCTTTTGGGTATACGGCATTTGACCTCATTTGTGTCTTAATCTCGCTCTTGGGATCATATCAAAACCTTCCCCGACATTGGATCGGGACAAGTCCTCATAGTACTGTGCTCTGTATTAGTAGCTAGAAAGGTGTTGATAACACACCAGTGTTTTGGCTACTGCTGAGCAGTGCTGGCACAGCATCAAGGCTGTCTCTCCATCACCCCCCTCACTAGTAGGCTGGGTGTGGGCAAGAGCTTGGGAGTGGACATAGCCAGGACAGCTGATCCAAACTGGCCAAAGGGATATTCCATAACATATGATGTCATGCTCAGTATATAATCTAGGGGGAAAGCTGGCCGGGGGCTGCTGCTCGGGAACTGGCTGGGCATCAGTCAGTGGGTGGTGAGCAATTGCATTGTGCATCACTTGTTTTGTATATTCTAATTCTTTTATCATTTTCATTATTATTATTTACCCTTCCTTTTCTGTCCAATTAAACTGTCTTTATCTCAACCCACGAATTTTACTTTTTTTTCTGATTCTCTCCCCCATCCCACTGTGGGAGGGGGAGTGAGTGAGTGGCTGTGTGGTGTTTAGCTGCCTGCCGGGTTAAACCATGACAGTGTTTTAATATTTGATTTTTATTTCTCATTACCCTGCTCTGATTTGATTGGTAATAAATTAAACTAATTTCCCCAAGTCGAGTCTGTTTTGCCATGATGGTAATTTGTGAATGATCTCCCTGTTCTTATCTCAGTCTATGAGCCTTTCATTAATTTTCCCTCCCTTGTCCAGCTGAGGAGGGGGAGTGATAGAGCAGTTTTGGTGGGCACTTGGCTGTTGCATTAAAGGGTAAAGAAGTTTGGCAGAAAATAAACCCCCTTGTGTTCCAGCTTATCCTCAGATGTCAGAGGGGCTGGAGGCAGCTAGATTTAGTTTCTGAGTAATGTCCAATTCAGCACTGTAAGTCTGGTTGCATCATGATGACGGATGCATTTAATAGCACACTGCATTCTCGGCTTAGCCACGTTCAACGCACGACAATTACCAGACTTAGGGAGTTTGGTTGCATTAACAAACTATCAAGACTAGATTAATGAGCAGTGCAGTTTATTAAAGCAACAGTACAGGTTCTTTTGGATTGCCAGTGATAAATACACTGTCTGCAAAGCATATGCAAATGATAATACAGTCGACTACAAGCGCATTAAATTATGAAGGAAAAGAGCTCTAAAGAATTCTAAGTTTCGCAGGGAAGCTCTCGGTACAGCCGAGTGTTCGAATCTCACCCAATAGGCGTCCCTATGGGGGGGAAGAGAGGTTCAGCCCTTCGACTGATCCCAGAAGGCAGCGATGTCCTCCTGACTTGTCTATGATGGTGTCTTCCCTAATAGTCTTCCTCTTTTTGAGTCTTTTTATCCTATTTTTCCTTTTAGGTGGAGCTTGAGTGACTCTAGTCATACATACCTTTCCTTTGATTGGTATAAAGTTCTCTCACTTTGCTTTTAAAGGCACATGGTAGAGAAAATTCAGAGCACATGCTCAGTGAGGGGTGGTCACACCTTGGAGGTGGGTAACTTTTGGGATGGAGGTGTGTTTTGGTATTATAATGAGCAAAGTTCACCCAAAGGACATGGTGTTGCATGTCAGTACCCCAGAACTGGGCACTTATGATATAAATGAGAAGTAGGGCATTAGGTCGACAGAACCCCCATTATTTTACCTCCTTGCTTCAGTGGATTCAATGCAGGGACCAACTGTTCTTGGTCCAGTAGTTCCAGTTCCTTATCCCTGCGATCACAGAGCCTGGCCATGGCATCTCCACTCCGCTCCGCCCTCCGTGTTGTTTCTCTTAGAGTCAGCATACCAAGCTCCCCTGGTGTTGCTAACATCTAAGGTTGCAGGTTATGTTGCTTAGGGAACTACCACGGAACCAATTCTTTACTTGTCCACTGCATTCCACCCTGGAGGTTCACCTTCCTTTGAGTGGGGGTGTGTCATATCAATAAGTCACCTCCAGCAATCATTCCACGCTGGCATCCAGCCAGGGTCAGCCCACCACAATAATCAATCAACATAAGCCCCAGATAAGGGCTGCCTGATGGCTCTATATTAGAAGAAAGCTCTTCTTCATGCATGTTTTAAAAACTTCACCATTAATCTTGCCATGAAATCTCAGTTAAACGATCGTGGAATATTACATCAAAGTTATCCGGTGATAAGCAATATGTGACTTATTTTTTGACAAGTTCTAAAGCCACCATGGTGCTACCTGTGCTGTGAGCTTGTACCTTCCCAGCTGCACCTAGCTGGGACAGAGGAAGAGAAGAGTTAAGGAGCAAAGGGAAGGTTGTCCTCAGAGCATGTCCAGATGAGCCAAAACCCAGGAAATACAGGGAGACCTGGAAAGACAGTCTGTTCTTGGGAGTTTTAAATCAATGTCCCCATGTTGGTAAGGAAGAACTGGGACTTTGGAAAACTCTGAATAACTCAAGCTTCCATATATATTTTAACTATTCAGTGGTTTAGGGCAAGGTCAAGGCAGAGCAGTACTGCTAGAGCAGTAATGCACTGTCAGGTTTCCTTTGCCTTGTCCCTCACTGAGGGGCTCAGTTTTTCCTCCACCTGCCCAATGTTAGCTCTCCTTGCTCTATCAATTGCATAGGAGCAAGATTAAGTCTCCAAAGTGTGCCCTTCTATGACATTTAGCCTCCTACACAGACCAGAGATATTTGAACACTCTTTTCCTGTAATCAATAGGAGGTAGTGTTAACTCTTTTCTCTTTTTGGCCACCTTTTATATCATGGGAAACAAATCAAAACTTGCAGCTCTGCAATGTCTAGATGTTGTACCTTAGGTAAAAAGAAAGACTTCCTTCCACAGTTGCTCTAGGATTGTCTGTGAAGGGGTACAGTGAAAACTGGGCAATGAAATCCCATGTCTCCCAGAAGGTCATAATTAAAGCAGCTTTGGACACCATTTTTCAAGGTAGAAGGGTTCTGGAGTCAAAAGATCATTTTCTTTCAAAATGAAAAGGGGAGAGAGACACTTTTTCTTTTTTACAAACATTAAGTGAAATATTTTGTCAACATTTTCTGCTGTATAAATATAAAATCATTACTGACAGTCTTAGCAACTTCTTTAGGTGCCAGAATAAAAGGTTTTAACTAACTAAAATGGTCTATGACCCTTCTAAGAAAGGTGCCAATAACGTCTTTTATTAAAAAAATCCAAGTGATGTATATTTTAAAACAAGTTTGTTTCAGCTGTTGTCTTATAGAAACAATTTAGAAATTTCAAAATGTTTCTTCCTTCTACCTTCCTAATGGTTTGAATGGGATTGCAGTTGTCCTGGTTTCAGCTGGGATAGAGTTAATTGTCTTCCTAGTAGCTGGTACAGTGCTATGTTTTGAGTTCAGTATGCGAAGAATGTTGATAACACTGATGTTTTCAGTTGTTGCCAAGTACTATTCAGACTAAGTCAAGGATTTCTCAGCTTCTCATGCCCAGCCAGCGAGAAAGCTGGAGGGGCACAAGAAGTTGGGAGGGGGACACAGCCAGGACAGCTAACCCAAACTGGCCAAAGGGATATTCCATACCATGTGATGTCATGCCTAGTATATAAACTGGGGGGAGTTGGCCTGGGGTACAGATCGCTGCTCGGGAACTAACTGGGCATTGGTTGGCAGGTCAGTGAGCAATTGCACTGTGCATCACTTGTTTTGTATATTCCAATCCTTTTATTATTTATTTATTATTGTCATTTTATTATTGTTATTATTATCATTATTATTTTCTACCTTTCTGTCCTATTAAACTGTTCTTATCTCAACTCATGAGTTTTTTTTTCCCAATTCTCTCCCCCATCCCACTGGGTTGGGGGGAGTGAGTGAGCGGCTGCATGGTGCTTAGTTGCTGGCTGGGATTAAACCACGACAGCTGGACAGGGGAGAGAAAATATAACAAAAGGCTCATGGGTCAAGATAAGGACAGAGGGATCACTCACCAATTACCGTCACAGGCAAAACAGACTTGACGTGGGGAAATTAATTTAATTTATTGCCAATTAACACCAGAGTAGGATGATGAGAAATAAGAATAAATCTTAAAACACCTTCCCCCCACCCCTCCCTTCTTTCTGGGCTCAACTTCACTCCCTATTTCTCTACCTCCTCCCTCTGAGTGGCACAGGGGGATGGGAATGGGGGTTGCGGTCAGTTCATTAGGCATTGTCTCAGCCACTCCTTCCTCCTCACACTCTTCCCCTGCTCTAGTGTGGGGTCCCACCCATGGGAGACAGATGGATATCTGCTCCACCATGGACCTCCATGGGCTGCAGGGGGACAACCTGCGTCACTATGGTCTTCACCAGGGGCTGCAGGGGAATCTGGGTGCCTGGAGCACCTCCTCCCCCTCCTTCTTCACTTGACCTTGGTGTCTGCAGAGTTGTTTCTCTCACATATTCTCACTCCTCTCTTCTGGCTGCTGTTGTGCAGTAACTTTTTTTTTCCCTTCTTAAATATGTTATCACAGAGGCGCTACCACCATCGCTGATTGGCTTGGCCTTGGCCAGCGGTGGCTCTGTCTTGGAGCCAGCTGGAACTGGCTCTACTGGATATGGGGGAAGCTTCTAGCAGCTTCTCACAGAAGCCACCCCTGTAGCCCCCCCGCTACCAAAACCTTGCCACACAAACCCAATACAGGAGCAAAGGAAGTACAATCAAGGAGTTACAAACTCAGTAGTGAGGAAACTCTGGAGCACAGCTCTCCATGCATCTTTGCCCAAAGAATATTAACAGGGAAAGTAAAGGTGCTGTTGTGGCACCTGTCATTTTCTGTACAGTACCAGCAGCACACCATAGCATCCTGATTGAACTTTGTGGTAGTGATAATATGACATTTTACTTCTCTGTCAGTAGTGCAGCTGTAGCATCAGGCAAACATTTGGTAAAGACTTCACATGTCATTAGCTGTTCTGGAGTGTAGATAGGTTTCCTTGTCAGCATTCCTAGCAAGGTACTCAGCTGTCTAAATTCCCCTAGCATAGAGGGGAGCACGTACACCATTGTGCTGGTAAGTAAGTGCCCCAGGCTGGTGCAGCCTGCTGCCCCTGCCAGAGTCTCACCATCCCCCACTGGGCTTCTCCATGAAATGGCCCCAGTTTGCCTCCATCCGGGGTCAAACTTTGGCTTCATGCCCAGAAGCGTGTTGGAAGAGAAGGATTTCCACAGCAAAAAGTAGCCCAAACCCTAATCTAAATGCTAGTTTTATGTATAGGCTGGTAAATGCAATTAGCAAATTCCCAGTGAATCTTCTGGGAAGCCCCTGGAGAGCGCCAAAAAAAGTGTTAGTTTCACTAAACTGCGGTGCAATCCAGTAAGGCCATTTTGTACATTCCTTAGGCAGCATATTTCCACTGGAGTCAGTATAAGCATTGCCGTTTACAAGAATAAGCAGAAGGAACAAACTATATTTTTTAAATGCAAGAGCCCTGGACCTCCTTGTGCTAGGTTCTGTAACAGCACAGAGAGACAGTTAGTACCTCAGAGAACATGGTAAAATAGATGCAAGACTGCAGAAAATTATGAAATAGAGGAAAGACTGAAGATTGCCTGCAGAAAGAAGCAGGTCCGATGGGGTTTCCAGCATCCAGAGAAGCAAAGCAGATCTTGCAAAAGCTGGGACTGCAAAGACCAGGGCAAAAAAAACATCAGCCACTGCCACTGAACAATATTCCCTCATGACTCTCTGCTTCCAGCTTGGGTTGAGCCTGACTTGCGTGTTTCCTTCCCCAGGCCAGCAACTGGCTATGGGGCATCCAGAGCTGCCCTGGGGAGGGAGATATGAGCCCCAGCCAGCAGCATTGTAGATTAAATAGCTTCCCTCGAGCAGAGTGTGCTGCTTCTCTCGTCCCATTTTCTGAATGAAATGGGTCGTGGGAGTACTGAGAAGTACTTCTGCTCATAAAGCATTTGCCATGGAGGGTCTGAACCTTTACCTTGAGTAAACAGTAAGATATATGTATGTCCAGTTTCTTCCCCTCAAAATCCTTTCCTTGAAATGGTCTGGTGCTTCCATGGCCAGTGCAACCAAACCCCAGCAAGCATGGGGTACTGCAGCAGCAAGCATGGGATACTACAGTGTGAACTCCCATTGGGTGTAGGTAAACCTGGAGCCCTGGATTTATTCCCATTAAGGTTGACTTTGCCCCTCAGCCGCTAGAAGATTAATGATGTTTTAGGCTTGTGAGCATGTGTGTGTGTGAGAGTGAGAGCACAATAGTATAAAGGCACAAGAAATATCTGGTGTGCAGTCTTGTGGAATCTTATGTCATTTTCATATGAAGGGTGACTTAAATCTACCCTTGGCTAAAATTATTAGTTTTTATAATATTGCTATTTTTATTACTTCAATTTCAGCCTGACTAGGAGTCCAGTCTTGGAGTAAACCTCATTTTTCTGGGTGCTGGACAAACACGCAACTATAAGGTTCCTGCCTTATCATACTGGTGGCCCTAATTCCCAGTTTGGGGGCAATGCATTGCCTTACCCCCCAGTTCCAGAACCCAGAGGTGGATGCCTTTCAGTCATGTAGATGTGGCACACACACAAAATATGTTATAGGCTTCAGGTGAAACTTAAACTGAGCTGCAGGATGGCAGAGAAGAGATCTGCATCTTTGTGTGTGAGAACATCTTCAAAACCAGGGCTCTGAGTAACTAGGTAAATGCACCCCCTTCGTGTGATGTTTGACCATTGCTTAGCACACAGATTCTAGGGACAACACACATATCTTAACATGCCAGCATCACTTACATCCAGGGAATTAATCCTTTTTAAAGAAAACCTATCCCTGTGAACCCAAAACCTTGGATCTTTAATATTGAACTAAGCAAGTATCCTTATGCAAACAATTTTCAAAAGTAGAAGAGCCAGCTTTTTTCCCCTTCTTCCTCTCCTCTCCGAGTCATACTCTCATATTCCCTCTAGTGCTCGCTCACTCCCACACCACTCAGCCAAAGGTAGGGAAAACTCATCTCCTGTGTTTCAAGAAGCCCCTCTGCAAGCCACAGGACCCACAAGCCCTGATTTCCCATGGGCAGACATCCCACAGCAAAGCCTCAGCTGCCTCTTTTCCCTTTCTGATTTTAAATCCCTTTCAAAATCTCCTCCACTGCTTTCAGACCCTGCTGGTGCCCCATCTCCAGCTGGGCTAGTAGAAACCCACCTTGTGGCTGGGTCTGGGGTAGGGATGTGTGGCCAGTAGCTGTGTACTGACTGCTTACAGCAAGGACAAGGAAAAGGATAGCCATCCTTTCTTCAGCAGGGCAGGGGGAGCATCAGCTGGATGAGAGGTGCAGCAGGAGAGGAGCCAGGGGGGACGATGACTGTGCCATGCTCCCCAACTTTCCTACTGAGCTGCGGGCCGGTGGGCTTGTTGCAGCTGGAGCCATGGGGAAGCCAGGTCTGCAAACAGCTCCAGCAGATCCTCACAGAGGCAGCATGAACAGGACTTGCAGCTCAGGCAGGTTTGCACAGAAAAGGCAAAGTTCACCATGCGGATTGTCTGCACTCTTATTCCAGAGTGCACAACACAAAAGTATTGCCAGATTTTACATATACATGTATATATACCCAGATGTATATGGATAACAAAACACCATATTTTCCACTGCCCTCGCTTTCAGAAACAATGACATTGTTTTGGATGAAATTTAAATAAAATAGCAGCTTGAGGCAGATATGCTTGGCAAAAAGAGAAGCAACTGGAAACAGACTCTTACAATGGAAAATATTGTGCAGGCACCTTAACGGGAGGTGCCACCAGCTCTGCCTGAAGCCATAAATTACTCATTTCAGCCCCTGTATCTCACAGGAGTTTCACAGGACTGGTGGCACAATGCCTGATGGGGATGGGGCAGGTGATGGGTGCCCTGCTGGGGGCAGGCTGTGCTGGGGCGCTTGAATGCCAGGTGATGGTTTTGGACAGGGAGGCTTGGGCACCCCTGCCCTGGTGATGCCCAAGGGCTGGCTGCTGCAGCCGCCCACCCCTTGCAGACAGAAACCTCCCCAACCTGCAGTGGCACTGGGCAGCACAGCTTTTCCTCAGCTGAAGCCATCCAGAGCATTTATTTGATCATTGTCCTGCTGCTGAGAGCTGCCATGCCCTCAGAAGCCCCAGTCTGTGCCAGGGACTCAGAAACATACATTTCTCCTCTGTGTTGTACACCGGAGTTGACACATCTTCTGCTTCACCAGCAGCTGCTTGCATTGCAGCATCCTGCAGCTTGGGTATGTTCAACTCCTCCAAGCACCCACCAGAAATGTGAAATGAAAATGGAGCTTGTCAAAGCACTGCTGTGGGACCAGGAACAGGTTCTGCTTTATGAAATTAAATGGATGCCCAAAGGCATCTTGAGCTGATTCTGTCACCAAATCCTGCCTGCCCAGCACATGGGGTCTCAGGAGGCTGTGCTCCACTCAGCACCAGCACTGCTGCCCTCAGCATCACCATCTATAGCTGCAGCTGTGATTTTTCTACAGAGCTGGGGGCAGGTGAGTCACTGCAAAACAGCAGAGGAGTGAGAGAGGCCAGGCCCATGCTCAGGTATGCCCAGGTAAATCCAGGTCTCCACTGCTTTCAGGGAGCTCTCCTGGCAGCCAGAAGCCACCATTTCGGTAGCCTGCAATAGGGAATAGGCAACTGTCCCACAGGCAGCCCCTCTCCAGGGGCCACTGGGTGCACAGGTGTGAATCACTCTTGCCTCAGCAGCAGGAAACTGGAAGCCACTGGGACAGAGATAGTGACAGAGACATTGCAGTATGCCAAATTTCCAGAGGCTCTGCGTGCAGTGGTACAGAGCTCCCACACCTCTCTGTGATGGCATCTGCAGGGCTTTGCTCTCCGGAAGGGGAAGATGGGTGGGTTGCTGTACTGCTGTTGTGGTGAGCTATGCTCAGGCACCACACAGGAGCGAGACATGCTCTCAGGCAGCTCAGAAGGAGGAAGGCTTTCCTGACCGAGAGCGACCCCAAGGTCTCCATCACCCCCTCGTCACCCTCCACATCACAGCAGGTGCACAAAGAGGTAGAGAACAGTCTGGTCCTGCACCCCGGTGATCCTCCACCTTTCTAAGAGGATATCTATGCCATCATGTTACTCCACAGCTGTCTTGCTCTTAAGACCATCCAGACAGCCAGGAGGCCTGGAGGGAGGAAACCCAGGCATGGGGTGGGGACTGGCCTGAATTTGAACCTCAACACTACAGGCAGTGAGGACGCAGTCAGTTCCAGCCACATGGCACAACAAAAGCAACTGCATGCTTGGGCATAGCTAACAAAAGACAGTAGAGATTTCACCTGTAGGATCATTGCGCTGGAAGCACCTGGAAGCAGCTCTCAGGGTGCCTTCAGAATTATAGCAGAAGATGTTCTGAGTTCCCAGGGAGCAAAGATGACAGGAATCACTTTCTTTCCTGTCTCAGTTGTGTAGAGTACATGCATTACACAGCTGCTACTTTACCCCATAGGATCAGACCTACCAAGACATTTAGGTACTAACTTCCTACTGAGTTCAATGCCAAGTTGGATATGCAAACAAGAAGGAGTTTGACTCCAAAATTCCCCTTTGGGTCTGACTTTTAGCTTTGAACTTTCTCATTCCAATGTTAGTCCATTTGCTTCAGCCTCACATCTCTGGAAATATTATAAATAAAGACTCAGAGGAAGAAAAAAACCTTGGATACACTCAGCCAGTTGTGCAGTTCTCCCACACAGGCACACATGTACCTTAGAGGTAATCAGTTGCAACACTGTAGGGTGAAATCCAGCCCTGGATTATCTTAGTACTACATGTGGTAGCCAGTGATGATTAAATTAGCCAATGCTTTTTAAAAATCCAGCCATACATGCTTGACATTGAATGTCTGCATTAGTGAAGACCACAGGCTGTCTATTCAGTGTGCAAAGCAATATCCTTTGTAATTCCTTCTAAATTTATTGCTTTTAATGTCATAGAGACCTATTGTTCTCATACCGTGGGATAGGGTCAGAAGGGAGGAGCTGATGAGTTCTCGCTGTGCCCTTCAAAATTTGGAAAGTCTCACTCAAATGCTTTTTAATTATGCTCCTTGCTTGGCTAGAGAAAGGCTTCTTTGGCCATGGCTTTTGCAATTTCTCATCCTATGGGACATTTCTAAGCAGACCAGTTCTTTTTCCTTAGTAGATCTCGCTGTACCTTTAAAGTGGGATTAAGTGGCTCCCAGGTCTTATTACCCCTCAAAGTGGAGATGAGAGACTCAACAGAAGGACAGCCTTTGAGATGCACAAAGGAGAAGTGCTAGAGGCACGTTCAGGTAAGCAAAGCGGGACAGCAGGAGTGAGCCCCTAGCTCTCCTCCAAGCAGTGCTGCCACAAGAGCAAGGCCATGCATCACATCTGTGCAGCACTGGAACAGAGAGACCCCAGGTAGCTCGAAGCAAGCTTTGGCACCAGAGGTGCCAGGGATGCCACTTCGCTGCTCTTCCTGGGCTAACTTAACTGAGGCTAGGCAATTCACCACACTCACACTGTACTGCACTGGAGATATATTATTTTCCATCACCTGCTAGCCCAACAGAGATTACCCTCCACCAAATAACAGGTCACAATAGGAGGTAAGCTTCCCCCATTGTACTGTACCAATGCCATTGAAAGTCTCAGGGGCTATTCATAAACCCAAGGCACTTCTGCACTGGGCAAGATGCTTCACTCAGTGCCGTGTAACGTAGCTGTTGAGATTAATTAGGTGCACAAAGCAATGGACTTGCTCCCAACAGCAGGTTATCAGGGTACGAGCACTAAATTGGCTGCACAGAAGTACACCTCTGGGACAAGACAGCTGGCCAGGTCTGTGTGGTGGCACTCTTTTGGCTGGAGTGGTAGCAGTAGGTGCAAAGATATGGGATGTGGGTGAACAGGCCAGCAGTATCACTGGATACTCAAGGCTTCTGGGTATCCTGGGCTTGTTCATACTGTACAAATGCAGTTTTGTTATTCCCTGACTCCCTCTGTGCTGATTAGGAGTTGCACAACCCGTTGCACTCAGTTTGTAGTTGTAGATATATCATAAACCTGGTCCTGTACTTCTCTTTCCTCAACTCTTACCAAAATTAGGCCTGTGTGGCTGACACTAGCAGGTATGTTGTTTTCTGCATGGTTTCAGGACAACCGATGTCAGCAGTGAGGCAATTTCAGTGTGGCTGGGTACTGGCTGCCATGGTCTTAAATCATGCAATGCCTCCTTTGCCAATGTAATCCTGGTTGCTGAGTTCAAGTCAGCTGGGACAAGGTGAGTAGGTATCTAAGCATGCATAAAGGCAAATGGGAAAAGCCAAAATAGGTTATAAATGCTCCAGTCCTTATAAAAAATTAGTCTTTTAGGGCACTTTGATTGCTTAACTCTGGAAGTATGAGAGCTCCCATGTTAGAAAGGAGGTTAAATGACTTGCCCCAACAGTCAGGCAGAAGCGAGGTCAGGATTACAGAGCCGGGTCCCCATCTTGCCAGCCGACAAGCAGGCCAGTAGGCCATATTGACACTAAAATTATACATTCCCCTTTTGCCCCTAGAGCTTTTTGCTAGAGCAAGATAATTAAGCTCTCATTCATAGAATCATAGAATCATAGAATCATAGAATAGTTTGGGTTGGAAGGGACCTTTAAAGGTCATCTAGTCCAACCCCCCTGCAATGAGCGGGGACATCTTCAACTAGATCAGGTTGCTCAGAGCCCCATCCAACTTGACCTTGAATATTTCCAGGGATGGGGCATCTAGCACCTCTCTGGGCAACATGTTCCAGTGTTTCACCACCCTCATTGCAAAAAATTTCATCCTTATATCTAGTCTAAATCTATCCCCTTTTAGTTTAAAACCATTACCCCTTGTCCTACTGCTACAGGCCCTACTAAAAAGTTTGTCCCCATCTTTCTTATAAGCCCCCTTTAAGTACTGAAAGGCCACTATAAGGTCTCCCCAGAGCCTTCTCTTCTCCAGGCTGAACAACCTCAACTCTCTCAGCCTTTCTTCATAGGAAAGGTGTTCCAGCTCTGATCATCTTCATGGCCCTCCTCTGGACCCGCTCAAAAGGTCCATGTCTTTCCTGTGTTGGGGGCTCCAGAGCTGGATGCAGTACTCCAGGTGGGGTCTCATGAGGGTGGAGTAGAGGGGGAGAATCACCTCCCTCGACCTGCTGGTCACGCTTCTTTTGATGCAGCCCAGGATACAGTTGGCTCGCAGGAGCGCACATTGCTGGCTCATGTCCAGCTTTTAATCCATCAGAACCCCTAAGTCCTTGTCCACAGGACTGCTCACAATCCCTCAGCCTGTACTGATACTGGGAGTTGCCCCAACCCATGTGGCCTTGTGCCATGTGCCTCATGAGGTTCACATGGGCCCACTTCTTGAGCTTGTCCAGGTCCCTCTGGATGGCATCCCGTCCCTCAGGCATGTCAACCATACCACTCAGCTTGGTGTCATCTGCAAATTTGCTGAGGGTGCACTCAATCCCACTGTCTATGTCGTTGATGAAGATGCTAAATAGTACTGGTCCCAATACGGACCCCTGAGGGACACCACTTGTCACCGATCCCCATCTGGACTTTGAGCAGTTGACCACTACTCTCTGGATGCGACCATCCAACCAATTCCTCATCCACCAAAAAGTCCACCCATCAAATCCATATCTCTCCAATTTAGAGAGAAGGATGTTGTGGGGGACCATGTCAAAGGCCTTACAGAAGTCCAGATAGATGACATCTGTAGCTCTCCCCTTGTCCACTGATCTAGTCACTCCATCATAGAAGGCCACTAGGTTGGTCAGGCAGGACTTGCCCTTGGTGAAGCCATGCTGGCTGTCTCAAATCACGTCCCTGTCCTCCATGTGCCTTAACATAGCTTCTAGGAGAATCTGTTCCATGATCTTCCCAGGCACAGAGGTGAGGCTGAAAGGTCAGTAGTTCCCAGGGTCCTCCTTTCTACCCTTTCTACAAATGGCTGCAATGTTTCCCTTTTTCCAGTCACCGGGGGCTTCACCTGACTGCCATGACTTTTCAAATATCATGGAGAGTGGCTTGGCAACTGCATCAGCCAATTCCCTCAGCACTCTGAGATGCATCTGTCAGAGACTGAAAGAGTTAATGTCTCAAACATTTTGGTGGGGCAAGTTCTGCATAATGGCGAACTCTGCATAACAACAAACCCTGCCTAGCAGCAAACCGCATGGAAGTGCTTGAGGGTACACAGTTCTGTGTTCTGATACGCTGAGCAGGACAGCTCACCATATATGACCAAAGGTCAAAGAATGGTCATGCCTGCAGGGAGGGAGAAGTTAATCCTCAAATGACCCCCAAGCCCACTGACCCATTCCCTGAAGGTTCTGGAAGCACAAACCGCGCATGACACCTAATTAGCCTAATGAGTTCGAGTGCCCACCCGAAGGAGGGGCAAGGAGATGATAAAAGGACACAAACTGAAGTCCCACGTGTGCGTGCCCTCAGGAACTGGACCCTTAGGCTGGCTGGACCAACGCTGGACCCAGGACCGGTGAAATCTTTCTCTTTTCCCTCTCTTTCTCTCTTTTTTCCGTAATCTGTACACCTCATCCCTTTGGACATAAACCATTGACCAAGCCTGGGACTAGGAGTGGATCCAGCCGCCCCTAGGCTCCTCACTGAGAAGGAGTCTAGAAAGCAAGGGGGTCCACTCTGAACCTCATGACTCAACGGGAGGTACCACACCTTATTTTCTTCCCTGAACTGATCCCCAAATAAGCAAGGCCTGTAGTATACGTTTGGTGATGTATGGTTAGCACGTTACACAGTTTACTGACGTAGTTTCATGCCAATTCTTGTTGTGAGCATGCCAGTTCTTGTTGTGAGCAAATAAAAGTTGAGTTTTGTGAGTTAAAGTATCCCTGGTGTCGTTTCACCTTAATCCTGACCTGGGAATTGGCGAACCTGAGTCGTCGTCCTGAGAAATTGGGACGTGACATTTTAATTGGCGTCACGGACAGGATTCCCTGAGTAGAGGGCGATCAGATGGGAATACCGACAATCCACCTGATTTATGGGCATGTAAGGTTGGGAAGTGACTTCTCAGCTATTGGCTGGGAGAGGTCCAAGCAGTGGCAAGCCATGGCTGCCCAGCAAATGCTGGAGCTTGACTGCTTTCCCCTTTCTGAAAAATTGGAAGAATATAAAGTGTGTCCCACCCCACCGGGGATGATACGGGCTCACAATAATTGGCATGATCCTAAATCAGTGGCAGAAAGAATTACAGTATTAGCAAAAGAGCAAGAACAGAGACCGGGGAAAGGAAAGGCAATGCTATGTGGAGTGTGGGGAGCCGCTCTAATGGCAGCCCAACAGTATAGGAGTGTAAGCAAATCTGCTGAGGAAGAAAGTATAAAATCTCTCCAAGACGTAGTGAGGGAGCTGCAAAATCAATTGGTGGAATAAAGGGCTAGAAGGGAAAGAGCAGAGACCCTGTTAGATGTGGAACGCAAGGAGAATCACCAACTTCGTACCAACCTGTTTGACTTATGAGATAGGGAGAAAATACTGTGTGAGGCACTTAAGGACCAGAGCATAGCTAGACACTCCAATTCTGAAAGCAAGGCTGGGTTTCCATCCCTAGCAAAGAGAGACGAACGAGAGTCCCGAAAACCCAAACCACTTTACCCTTTAAAAGATTTGGAAGATTGTAGGAAAACCTTGTCTCTTAAGGAAGGAAAAGTGGTATTATGCCCTTTGATAAAAACTGAGATAACAGACACTGGGGAGGAAGATGAAGAGACTGTGGTAAAACAGATACCGTATTCAGCCTCAGACTTGTCTAAGTTCCAGGAAAAGTTTAGCCACTAGGCGAAGGAGACTGAAACTGAATATGTGTGGAGGGTGTCACTGACAGGGGGAGACTGAATCATGCTATTAGATGATGAAGCCCAAGGATATTGGGGGCCGGGGGTGTTTCTCACAGTAGATGACTCTAGAGAACCCTGGTCACTGACCCAAAGGGCGGCTTATTGGGTGGGAGGTTTAGACCCTCTAGAAAGAGGATATCCAATCAGTATTGATACCCCCAATATTGATCACTTAACTGAAAGCATCCAAAAAACTGCCTGCCTCCAACTTATGCATCATAAACGATTAATCCCAAGGTAACCATCCCTGATGCTATTGGTAGCCGATCCTGACCAAATGACCCCACTTATAAGGGGCTTGCCAGACTCCCTAAAATTATATACAATTCAGTTGCAAGACCAGTTAAGGGATGCCCTCAGTCCCCAAGCAGGAAATCCTGCTAGGCCAAGAACAGGCAGAACCCTAACCTGGGGTGAGGTGGCCCAGGAATTAATTAATTATGGAAGGAGAATGGGAGTCAGGAGGAATTTATTATGGGCTGAAGGAATTGAGAGGGGAATTCCCTGAGATTTAATGGAGGGGATGCCCGCCATGGCACTGGAGAAGCTTGTCCATGCGTGGAAGGGAAAGTGGGAAATACCCCCAAAAGAAGGACCACCTACTCGAGATATTACTAGGGCAGAACCTAAAGCTAGCCTGCAGAAAAACACTCCCTCAGCCCCAGAGGGAGATCTAATCGACTTGAAGTCGGGAAATGAGAAGTGCTGCCCCCAGTAAGTGAGCCGGGGGATGGCGGGTGGGTCTATATAAGGAGGCTCACAGAAAACAACCGAGGGGATTTAATGATAACTTTCCCCCTTGGTCCCCTTAAAACACCCGTCACCTTCTTAGTAGATACCAGGGCTCAAATGTCAGCACTTTGACAAGATGTTGCCAACTACAAGGGGATAGTTGCTGACAAGAAACAAATATGAGTAACCGAGGTATTTGGAAAATCTCAGCCCCAGGCAACTGCTCAAGTTAAGTGCTGGTTGCCAGGAGATGAGACTGCAACAGAAACTATCATGATATTGGGACCACCACCAACTAACATTGTGGGACTAGATTTGCTGAAAGGATGAGCCTGGGTGGACTCGAGAGGAAGAGAGTGGGTGTTTGGTCTCCCCACCATGTCTGTGTGGCTATTGCAGCCTGCACCTGAACTACCCCCTTCTAAGATTGCTAATGTGAAACCTTACTTGCTCCCCTGTCGTGGTTTAACCCTAGCCAGCAACTAAGCACCACGCAGCTGCTCACTCACCCCCCCCGCCCAGTGGGATGGGGGAGACAATCGGGAAAACAAAAGTAAAACTCGGATTGGAATATAAAAGTGATGCATAATACAATTGCTCACCACTCGCCGACCGACGCCCAGTCAGTCCCTGAGCAGCGATTCCTCCCAGCCCCATTCCCCCCAGTTTATATACTAGACATGATGTCACATGGTATGGAATACCCCGTTGGCCACTTTGGGCCAGCTGCCCTGGCTGTGTCCTGTGCCAACTTCTTCTGCCCCTCCAGCTTTCTTGCTGGCTGGGCATGAGAAGCTGAAAAATCCTTGACTTAGTGTTACGGATGCATGACTAACCAAATCCAACAGGTGTTAAAACTCAGATTTATTCTTCAGCAAAAGTTAGTTAGAAGTCCGGTAACATTTTATAAAACCACAGGCTCAATGATGTAAAGAGAATTATTACTACACGGCCGACTTAAGAATTCCCAAGATTTAAAGTGATGGCTCAAAACGCGTGTATCACTCACCTAAAAGCTGAGGGCTCTCTCCCTCGAGGAGTTACCTCGGGCGGTGCCCCGACCCGAGGGGGAGTCCCCGACTGCAGACCCGCTGCTCCGAGGAGGACTGCCAACATGTCCTCCGGCAGGACCCCGTTTATACCCCTGTCGAATCTGACCTGTGGTCATTTAATTCTATTGGCTAGGAGGATCACCTTGGTGTACCTGGCGCATCTCGATTGGCCAGTTCAAATTTCAACCTGCAGCCTCCAGGGTTTCCTTTCCCTTCTCCCTTCCTGGAGAAGTTTCATTTCCTGCTGGCAGGATGGGGGGGGTGGGATGTACTGCCACAATCCACCCCGTGACCACAGTCATGATTCGACTGGTTTCTTTGGAGTGGTGGTACAGTCACCTCTTGCCTCCAAAGTTAAAAGGGGGTGCAGTTTGGTGAGTTTGACGCTCATTGTGGGTCATCGTTCCCTTCTGGTCTAGAACTAAAGTGGAATATCAAACACAGGAATATCCAGTGTATGGACAGTTTAAAGGAGTATACTTAACCGTTAGTACAGGCTTCACTACCAAGCATTTGATAGAACTTATTGCAATATAGATTACAGTAATCACAAACACAAGCATTATTAAAGATTAGAGAAGGCTGGTCGCCCACCCTGTGAAAGAAAATCTGAACATATCAAAACTTTTCCCAACCAGTTGGTCCCTGGTGCAGAAGCAATTGCCTCCAAGTCTCTTACCGTATTCTCTCGTTGATTTAGTCTTGAAGCCACATTGACACATTTGGAGTGAACACAGCAGTTGTCCATTGACATGTTCAAAACTTTACATATACCCTTCTCTTTCTTTGGCATCTAATCCAATACAGCCCAATTTTTGATAGTCATTTTACCGATATGTTATAACCGATTGTTTGAGAGTCCCCAAATTGTTAGATGTAGCGTTGGCTAAGGCTGATAGCTGTAAACTCAGTTCTAGGGTGCTCTATTGATGTTCCTCGAGTACCATACACAGTTGCCCCCATGGAATTTCAGGGCATAGCGTAGTACCATTCCAACTCCACCCCGTGATCCCATGGGTTAGTTGGAGGATATAGTCACATCTGGTGTTTCATACTGAACTAGTATTTACTGCACTTGGTGACCAACTATAAACAACATGAGTATAACCTCCTCCCCCATCCAATCTGAACCTCCAACTATAATTGTTACATTGCTCTCATGCGAGGTCAAGGACTCGCGATATATTAATGTCCATCATTTTGCCACAACATTATCATCCAGATCTTCACCATCCACGTCTGTCACCATCATCACTGTCAGCAAAAGGACTGGAATGACTTGTTCCTTCATGGTCCTGTAAAAAAGCACAAACTAGGCCTCGGTCTTAAAACCGGGTCACAGGGTTAGAAGTCCGGGATTATCCACCGGGCACTGATGTGGTGAGTCTTTCCACTCCCATGAGATGGTCTCAGAAGACCAATGTAATCAACCTGCCACGTGCTCCAAAGAGCCTTGCCTTGTCTGATATGCTGGGCCGGAGCTTGGTTTGGGTGATTAGCTTTAAGCCTTATTCAGCATTGTGGGCAAGCTGTAAGAATTGCTTCACAGGTTTTCATAGACACTGGCCAACCCCGAGATTAGCATTCATAATAGAAATCTGCTTTCCCTGAGTGGCCTCGTTTGATATGCAACCATTCTGCTAGTCTATCCCAATCTTCCTTCTCACTGGTGACCATCCTGATTTGGGCCAGGTGGTCCACCTGCTGATTCCATTTCGCAGCTGGGGTTCCATCCTGAGCATGTCCCTTCACCCATCCCACCTTTAAAGGTCAGGACCTCCCTATTGCCAGGAGACGTTGCCAGTCCTCTGTCCTCCACACTTTCACATGACCTACTTCCCACTTACTAGATTCCCACTGACATATCCACTCTGTAGCACCCTTAAAGGTTGCATAAGAGTCAGTATGGACAATGGTAGCACCATTCTCTACGGCCAGTAATAAAGCCCGTAGTTCTCCTACTTGTGCACTACCTTCACCCTCTTCTTCGACTGTCTTCCCAGTACCAATCTCCAACGCCACTGCTTTATATTGCCACTCTGATCCCACTCAACAGGCAGATGCATCTGTGAACCACACTCCCTGCACATCTGAGCCTGCCATGAATTCGGGTGCCTCCTCAATCGGAGAAGGTTTATATGGTTGACCCAGCAAGGCTGGGTCAGGGTTTACAGGTTGCTGTAGTTTGAAAACCTTAGTCAGACCCTCTTTTAGTGGGAGCAATTGGCTTATCCCTTCTAGGTATGCATACCATTTCCTAACTGTGGCCTTTTGGGCTACTCCCTATGGAGGAGGTGACCCATTGAGGATTGAATTTAAGAGAGGGAAAGGACACTGTACTATAACATCCTGTGAGGTACACAGCTTTTCAGCCTCTTTAACTGCTCTAGTGAGGGAGAGGACCCCCTTTTCCCAATCTGAATATTGTCGCTCCATTTCTTTGAATGCAGTGGAGGAGAATAATAATGGTCTAGCTGGTCCCTGTGGTCCCTTTTGAAACACGCCACAGTATGAGGCATGTTCAGCAAATCTCCATTCCACCCTTAAAGGATCTCGTGGGTGCAATGGACCTAGTCTCTGATAAGCCTTAAGCTCATCTTTCAGAGTGTTAAGGGCTAACGTATGTTGCCAAGTTGTATTGGGTCTGGCTGAGATGGAGTTAATACTCCCCATAGCAGCCCTCATAGCACTGTGCTCTGCATCAGTAGCTAGAAAGGTGTTGATAACACACCAGTGTTTTGGCTACTGCTGAGCAGTGCTGGCACAGCATCAAGGCTGTCTCTCCAACATTTTTGCCCCCCCCTCAATGGCAGGCTGGGGCAGGGCAAGATCTTGGGAGGGGACATAACCAGGACAGCTGACCCAAACTAACCAAACAGATATTCCATACCATATGACGTCAGCTCAGATATAAAAGCTAAGTAAAGGGAGACGGAGGGGGGGCATTTTTGTCTTCCGGAGCAACCACTACGCGTTCTGAAGCCCTGCTTCCCAGGAAGTGGCTAGACATCGCCTGCTGATGGGAAGTAGAGAATAATATCATTTGTTTTTTCTTTGCTTTCGCGCGCGACCTTGGCTTTCACTTTATTAAACTGTCCTTATCTTGACCCACGAGCCTTTTGTTATATTTTCTCCCCCCTGTCCAGCTGAGAAGGGGGAGTGATAGAGCGGCTTTGGTGGGCACCTGGCATCCAGCCAGGGTCAACCCACTACACAAGTCCAATCCCATTTCTGTTTTTTCAGAGCAAGTCATAAAGAGGGCGGCCAATCACCGAAAACCCTGGTATATGTTTTCTCCAATAGCCCATTCTTGACTAACAGATTCCAGATGGCCTCAGCCACTTGTCCTACCCATTCCTTGTTGTCCCCACCAACTAGGATATCATCTATATATTGATATATGTGGACACCTGGGGGTATCTCCACAGCATCAAGGAGCTTGGCTAAAGCATTGTGAGCGATAGTAGGGGAGTGCTTGTATCCCTGGGGAAGTCGATTAAAGGTGCATTGGGTCCCTTTCCAAGTGAAGGCAAACTGGGGCTTGTCCTCTTCCCTTAGGGGAACCATAAAAAAATCATATCTTTGACATCTAAAGCAGCCATCCATGGGTGGGCTGCAGCCTGTATTGCTGTTATCACTGAGGTGATACTTGGGACGGCAGAAATTAATGGTGGGGTATTACTGTTCAGTTTTCTATAATCAATTGTTAGTCGCCACCTTCCATCTGATTTACAGACTGGCCAAACAGGAGAATTATAAGGAGAATGTGTGCAACTGATGATCTCTCTTTTCTCCAGATCATTAATCACTTCCAAAATGCCCCATTTGGCCACAGCTGGAAGTGGGTATTGAGGGACACAGGTTACCTTAGATTGCGGTAGTGCAGGAGCAACCTGCAATGTTCTCACATGAACAGCCTCTGCCTCCCTGCCCCCAATGCTCCACACCCTACCATTGGGTAGATACCATTGTCTGCCTGCCAGCACATCAAACCCCAGTATATTTCCCTCATAGGGGCTTAAAGCCACCTCCACAGCTGTCATTCTTTTTCCCCCCCAGTAGCCAAAGTTGGGTTCGAGCTATGGGGCATTTTTCTGTCGCCCCTGTTACTCCCCTAATGTTTATAGCCTTTCTTGATGGCCTAATTCCCAGCTCACTAGCTTGTTGCTCATTTAAAACACTAATTTGGGCTCCTGTATCAATTAAGAATTCCAAACTTAACCGTTTTGGGCCCACAGGAATGTGTATATAAGGCTCCTTATCAGCAGACCATTGGCAGGTATTCACCATGCGGACTGGGCGGCCTAAACCCCAAACCGCAGCTCCTAGTTTTTAGCCCTTCCAGTTCCTCTCGCAGTGCCGCGAAAGGGTCCCGTTTCTCTCCCCGAGGGGGCGGGGTTGCTGGCGCTTCCCTTTGGTCTCTAGGTTTCCCCTCCAGCAATCCCACCCCCGGGTGCCGCCGGCGGACTGCCCGTGCAGCACGGCTCGGGCTGTGCCTTCCGCCAGAGATCGTCCCTTCCGGGATCGTAGCTCCAACCCGACGGCCCCCGAGTTCGACACCGCTCGGGGCGGGGTTTACAACCGGCTGGGCGGACCTTCCTGCTGCCCTCCGTTAACTCCGACAGTCCCTTTTCCCAGATAGTAACAGATTCTCCTCTCTTCTTGGGGTCCACACCCCCAGCCCAGTAAGCTACTCGGGACGTTATCGACTGATCACCTGCTGGTCCAGCCCTCAGAAACACTCCCGGTCCCCAGTAACCTCTTGCTTCATCATCACTTAACAGTATCTGATCCTCCCCCGTTAGAGAAACTCTCCACAAATACTCAGGTTCGGTTTCGCCCGGCTTGCGCGAAAACTTAGCTTGCAACTCGCCGAGTTCGGGTCCCAACCAAGGGGCCGTGCAAACAGCGCTCCGGGGGCTCCCACCGTGCGGACCCGCGTGCCCTTCTGTTTCAATAAGGGGCCACACGTCCCTTTCCTCCAAGTCCACTTTCAGACAATCTATTTCCCCTTGCCTTTTAGCAGAATCACTCTTTCGGTTCTGTGCTTGAATCAAGCAGGCGCCCAGGAGGGCACACACTGCCTTTGCCATCTCGACAAGTTCCGCGGCATAGTTCTACTCTCTCCACGACCGCTGCTGGGTCGGACCACTTCTCCTTCGCCCAGTCCAGACCTGGGGGAGAAGGGCTGCAGCCGTGCCTCTGTAATAATTCCTCTATTAACACCATCCTGCCGACTATGCCGAAATGTTACGGATGCACGACTAACCAAATCCAACAGGTGTTAAAACTCAGATTTATTCTTCAGCAAAAGTTAGTTAGAAGCCCGGTAACACTTAATAAAACCACAGGCTCAATGATGTAAAGAGAATTAATACTACATGGCCGACTTAAGAATCCCCAAGATTTAAAGTGATGGCTCAAAACACGCGTATCACTCACCTAAAAGCTGAGAGCTCTCTCCCTCGAGGAGTTACCTCGGGCGGTGCCCCGACCCGAAGGGGAGTCCCCGACTGCAGACCTGCTGCTCCGAAGAGGACTGCCAACGTGTCCTCTGGCGGGACCCCGTTTATACCCCTGTCGAATCTGACCTGTGGTCATTTAATCCTATTGGCTAGGAGGGTCACCTCAGTGTACCTGGCGCATCTCGATTGGCCAGTTTAAATTTCAACCTGCAGCCTCCAGGGTTTCCTTCCCCTTCTCCCTTCCTGGAGAAGTTTCGTTTCCTGCTGGCAGGATGGGGGGGGCGGGATGTACTGCCACACTTAGTCTAAACACTACTTAGCAACAACTGAAAACATCAGTGTTATCAACATTCTTCTCATACTGAACTCAAAACATAGCACTGTACCAGCTACTAGGAAGACAATTAACTCTATCCCAGCCAAAACCAGGACATCCCCCTAGGGGCAGGAGGGGGGATCACTTCGGTGATAGCTGAATTATGGGAGCAAGGGATAGTTGTCCCCACACACTCACCTTATAAATCCCCGGTGTGGCCAGTCCATAAACCCAACGGAAAGTGGCGATTGACCATTGACTATCGGCGCCTGAATGCCAACACAGGCCCCTTGACAGCTGCGGTGCCTAACGTAGCTGAGCTAATTGCGACCATACAAGAACAAGCCCATCAAATTTTAGCAACTCTCGATGTAAAAGATATGTTCTTGTGAGAGACTGAAAGAGCTAATGTCTCAAACATTGTGGTGGGGCAAGTCCTGCTTAATGACCAACTCTGCATAACAACAAACCCTGCCTAGCAAGGAACCACAGGTGAAAAGAAGCCCATCAGCACCCATCAGCAAGGGCAGCTCCCTGTTCTGATGTGCTGTTGTCATATGCTGAGCAGGGCAGCTCACCATGCATGGTGAAAGATCAAACCATGGTCATGTCTGCAGGGAAGGAGAAGTTACTCCCCAAACGACCCCCAAGCCCACTGACCCATTCCCTGAAGGTTCACAAACTGCTCATGACACCTAACTAGCCTAATGAGTTCGAGTGCCCACCCGAAGGAGGGGCAAGGAGATGATAAAAGGACACAAACTGAAGTCCCATGTGTGCAAGCCCACCAGAATTGGACCCCTCGGCTGACTGAACCAACGCTGGACCCAGGACTGGTGAAATCTTTCTCTTTTCTCTCTCTTTCTCTCTCTTTCTTTTTTTCTGTAATCTGTACACCTCATCCCTTTGGACATAAACCGTTGACCAAGCCTGGGACTAGGAGTGGATCCAGCCGCCCCTAGGCTCCTCACTGAGAAGGAGTCTAGAAAGCAAGGGGGTCCACTCTGAACCTCATGACTCAACGGGAGGTACCACACCTTATTTTCTTCCCTGAACTGATCCCCAAATAAGCAAGGCCTGTAGTATACGTTTGGTGATGTATGGTTAGCACGTTACACAGTTTACTGATGTAGTTTCATGCCAATTCTTGTTGTGAGCATGCCAGTTCTTGTTGTGAGCAAATAAAAGTTGAGTTTTGTGAGTTAAAGTATCCCTGGTGTCGTTTCACCTTAATCCTGACCTGGGAATTGGCGAACCTGAGTCGTCGTCCTGAGAAATTGGGATGTGACAGCATCTCATCAGGTCCCATAGACTTATGTATGTTCAGATTCCTCAGGTGGTCTCAAACCTGATCTTCTCTTACAATGGGAGGTACTTTGCTCCCCTGTCTTGCAGTCCATCCACTCAAGAGGTGTGGGAAGAGAAGTTGCCAGTGAAGACTGAGGCAAAAAGTTGTTAGTACCTCAGCCTTCTCCTCATCCATTGTTACCAGTATGCCAGTGTTGTGGTTTAACCCGGCAGGCAGCTAAACACCACACAGCTGCTCACTCACTCCCCCTCCCACAGTGGGATGGGGGAGAGAATTGGGAAAAAAAAAGTAAAATTTGTGGGTTGAGTTTAATGCAGTTTAATGCAACAGAAAAGGAAAGGTAAATAATAATAACAATAATAATAATAATAATGATAATGATAAAAGAATTAGAATATACAAAACAAGTAATGCACAATGCAATTGCTCACCACCCACCAACTGACGCCCAGCCAGTTCCCGAGCAGTGGCCCCCGGCCAGCTTTCCCCCTAGATTACATACTGAGCATGACATCATATGGTGTGGAATATCCCTTTGGCCAGTTTGGGTCAGCTGTCCTGGCTGTGTCTCCTCCCAACCTCTTGTGCCCCCAGCCTACTTGCTGGTAGGGTGGTGTGAGAAGCTGAAGAGTCTTTGACTTCGTGTAAACACTGCTTAGCAACAACTAAAACATCAGTGTGTTATCAACATCATTCTCATCCTAAATCCAAAGCACAGAGCTATACCAGCTACTAGGAAAGAAATTAACTCTATCCCAGTTGAAACCAGTCTTGCTCATCAGGGGGGATATGCTTGCTTTGACCTTCCTTTTCAGGCTGACGTACCTGTAGAAGCTCTTCTTATTAATGTTTGTGTCCCTTGCCAAGTTCAGCTCCAGCCACGCCTTGGCCTTACTGACCCAATCCCTACACAACCAGGCAGCGTCCCTATACTCTTCCCAGGTTCTTCCTTCTGGCTATCCTCTTTTAATGAAATGGTGCACATAACACAGCTTGGTATTTATTAATGCTAATGTGTTTTTAAAACAATTTGATGCAGCAACGCACCTTTCACTTGCGTGGTTGCAGTGCATGTCCAGCATCATTCCCAATTTAATGATGCCATGCATCTCAGGTCACTCTCCTTTAGAAGGCAGTCTGTAACATAAAATACAGCAGCCTCCATTTGCAGTCAGGTCATTGTGAATGAAAAGCAGGTCCAGGCTTGAACTAACAAGAGCAGATGCCAGCTTCCCCCTCTCTATGAAGTGCTGATGGTGGTTTATTAATTTTTAGAACAAGGTCACAAGTTTATTTGCCTGTTGAATCTGAGTTAGTGACCTCGCATCTTGTAGGCAAGTAAACACAAGCTTTCAATATCTGACACTCCCAATGTTTCTTAATAAGGAGAAGCAAAAATGTAAACCTCAAATTTACGAGCCAGCTGAGGTTGCATATTAATACCTCGGTTGCTTGAGCTGAGATGGTTTGATTAGAGCAGATCAGGTCTCTGTCACAAAGAGACCATAGCAGTGAAAATCATGCTGGCAGCTGGTGGCAGAAGAGGAGGGCTGCAGTGCACTGAGCAGGACCCCAGGGCAAACATAAACTACCTCACTGGTAATTTTTAAAGATTCTGGTTTCCAGTTCAAACACTCTTGAAGTGACTCTGCTGCTCAGGATATGTCCTTGGGAATGTCTCCATGGGCTGATGTGAGAGGCTACAATACAGTTTTCCTTTCCTGGGAGAACAGGTTCTGGCCCAGAGACCCCTGCCCTGATCGGGATGGGGCCTCTGAAAGGTCTCTGGTCCCCTGCACAGCCCAGATCAGGGCTGGTTCTGGAGGACTGGAGGTATTTTGAAAGCATGTGAGGTCCAACTCCAATGATATGACATTTGTGACATGAAGAAACAGCCTTCACATGAAGGGGTATGCATTGCCACATTACAGCTGTAGGGTGATGTGGCCACACAGGCAGCCAAGACTAGATCCTGCCCCGCATGGTCTGCTGCCATCCCCTCCAACCCCAGAAACTGTTGTGGCTTTCCCCCAGCTGCAGACCTGGCCCCCTGGCTTCATCCTGTCTCTGAAGGGCAGAGCCAGCTGCCAGCAGCAGCTCTATCCCTCGCCCCCTTTGGGGGCGAGGGTGTGGGGGCACAGCCCCAAGGGCAGCCACATGCCTGGGAATCATCATGGTCTCCTTGCTGCAAGGGGACAGTGAGACCCTCCAGGACATCTCACCGCTTTGCCAGGGGTTGGGGTCAGGGTGGATGTGGGACCCCGGCAGGCTTACTCAGAGATGCCCTGCTTGGAAATAAACCCCGTGGCAGCTCCCAGCATGCCAGTCCTGCTGGCTCATGCACAACAGGAGCACTGAGCAGCAGGTGAGTCCTGCTGCTCTGACAGTATGGTTATTAATAAAAGACAGGAAAACTAGCTGAGATGGTTTATAAGCTGCATGGGCCCAAATCTGGCTCATATTACTCAGGGGAGCAACTCCATCAAGGACTGAGGAGTTGCACTTGCTGAAGCCTGTCCTGGTTTCAGCTGGGATAGAGTTAATTGTCTTCCTAGTAGCTGGTACAGTGCTATGTTTTGAGTTCAGTATGAGAAGAATGTTGATAACACTGATGTTTTCAGTTGTTGCTAAGTAGTGTTTAGACTAAAGTCAAGGATTTTTCAGCTTCTCGTGCCCAGCCAGCGAGAAAGCTGGAGGGGCACAAGAAGTTGGCACAGGACACAGCCAGGGCAGCTGACCCAAACTGGCCAAAGGGGTATTCCATACCATGTGATGTCACATCTAGTATATAAACTGGGGGGAGTGGGGGTGGGGGATCACTGCTCGGGGACTGGCTGGGTGTTGATCGGCAGGTGGTGAGCAATTGCACTGCGCATCATTTGTACATTCCAATCCTTTTATTAATACTGTTGTCATTTTATTAGTGTTATCATTATCATTATTAGTTTCTTCTTTTCTGTTCTATTAAACGGTTCTTATCTCAACCCATGAGTTTTACTTCTTTTCCCGATTTTCTCCCCCATCTCACTTGGTGGGGGGGGAGTGAGTGAGCGGCTGTGTGGTGCTTAGTTGCTGGCTGGGGTTAAACCACGACAGTAGTATTGAGCAACCCTGATATTTTATTTTTCAGCATGTACAGAGATCATGCACACCCGGATGGATCCTCACATCCTGGTCCTTTTGAGGACAAAAGCAGAATTCCAGGAGGTTTATGCTAGACAGCAATTTTTATGCAGGGAACTGAGCAGATATTATCTCTTCTGACTTCAGCCATGAAATTAGAAGCCCATTTCATCTCACTGCATCCAGGGCAGGATTAGAGGCTGTGCCATGGAGGGAACAGACAGGTGCTTCCAGGATAAATCAAGGATATTCCCAAAACCCCAGAGAATCCCAACATCTCTCTCTCCACAAAAGCACAATTATAAAAAGGGGATGTGAATGCTAAGAGGAAATGCGAAACATTCAACCATGACTAAATTCCAGTTCCCTCTCTTGTTATAAACTAATGCTATTCATTGGAGGGCTTTAAGTTGTCTGCTCCATTTTTTTACTTAGATTGTGTGTTTCAGTGAGTTATCACATTTTGGTGCTTTAAGACTCTCTGCTACAGCTGTAGTGTATTTCCTAGAAAGATTGCAACAGCAACTTTTTTCATCACAAAGGAATGATTAGTGGCATAACCAGAACTCAGGAGGCAAGACATAATTTAATCATACCAGACATCTCTTTCCCACTTGGACTGAAAGCTTTTCATTTTCTTCATTTCCTTTCAGATTGCAGAGCCTGAATAACAAAGCATTAGAAAGGAGAACAAGTCCTTGCGTGTACTTGACACCTGCTGTCCCCATCCCCATGTTTGCAAGGTGACTTTCTGGCCCTAGCACTCTCCTTTCACAGGCAGAAGTTTTATGATTTGGGGGCCAAGTGCTTTTAATACTTAATGTTCCCAAAGGGATGCACATGGCAAGTCCCCATCCTGCTGCACTTTGCAGTTGTGACAAGGTTTTGCAGGTAACTCCTCATTAGATGTAATACTGCTACCCACAGGAGGGAAAAAACAGCCTGATCTGTTAAAGAACCAGTCATGAGAGGTAGAAAAAAATGGGTTTCCAGATGTTTTCACCAAAAATATACTCATGGGCTTTTTGGCAATTATTCCTTTCACCAAGAAAAGATGATGATGTGCTGTAATAACTCACCCAAGGAAAACGTGCATGTCATGACAAGACAGTGAGTTACCCATTAACTGAAGTGGCAACAAGGCAGCCCACAGATGGGTGGGATTACTGGCTGCTGAGCCCCTCTGAAAGGTCAGGGACTAATGTCGTATATAACATGGTGGGAGCTACTAGATTCACTGAGGTGAAATGCTATTACAGACTAGTACTTTACGGATCCTGCATGGCTCGGGACATTAGGCCACAACTCACTGGCAGAGGAAAATACATTGATCTGAGAGATCCACACTTCTGAAAGATGCTTTAGTTAAGGTACCACAGCAAAATGCACTTAAAATTCAGAGCAAGTAAATACAAATACTTTTGCTCTGCACCCCAAGGACTAGTAAAACTGCAGTCAAGGCATTATAAAATCACAGGAACAAATTGGATGGATTAATACGAGACTGATTGTGGTGGTGTGCTCCCCCCCCCTCCCCAACCTGACCTGTATTTCCTGTAACCCTGCTCAAGCGATAACCACCAGTGGCAGTCATAATGGATGCGTCTGGTCATGATGGCTGCATCCAGCTCAAAGTGGATTCAGGGGAGACAGATAACAACACAATAGCCAAGGGCTAATTTGAGCAATGCGCCCACCTAACCATGGTGCTGGTCGATGTCTGACTCAAGCCAAATTTGGAAGAAGCTAACATCTGTAGTCGGTATGCAAATATGACTGTGAGTCAATCATCTTACTCCATAAATAGTGGACAGCCCGGGGCCCGTTGAGCTCTCCTGCATGGCAGCGGGCTGCACGCCAGGATCTCCCGTTGAGTAGGGATGCCTCTCAAGGTTACCCCTCGAGGTTGAGAGATTCCTTGCTGCAACAGATTCTCAGTACGTGATTAATAGCATGCTAAACTTTGAAATCTTAGCTAAGTGATATCAAGGATTGATTGTGCACATATAATCCCTTAGACATAAACCACTGACCAAGTCTGGGACTAGGTCTGGATCCAGCCACACCTAAACTCCCCTCTGAGAAGGAGTTTAGAATGCAAGGGGGTCCTTTCTGAACCTCATGACTCAATGGGAGGGTCTCCCTGACAGTTTTGTCTGACCCTGTCCTCTATGCAGTAAATATCAAGTGAACCTTGCCATCAAATCTTGTTAAACCACTGTCACATTTGCTATCAAACTTTGTTAAATCGCTGGTTTATATCAATAAACATATTGCTACTTCTCTCTTATGAGTGAAGTGTATCACTCCATCCGTAACACCAAGCTCGTTGGGGGGGGACTCATGCAGGTTTTGTACTGGAGACAGCATCCTCCAGGCCGTGCAAAGAAGCCCCCTGCTAACAGGAGGTGCTGGATGATGGCCGGTGCCGGATGGCATCACCCCGGCAGGAAAATAGCTCCTATCTGCCAGGGAGATGCAGGGAGGGATGCTCTAACCCACAGCTTCCCTGCAAATGGAGGTCCCCCCAACCCCCTGCTCCTCTCCCCAGCGGTTCCTTCTGCCCCCATGTGCCCTCCTGACTGTGGGGTCTGTCCCTGCGGGGTGTGAGGGTCAGGCCCCTGTCCTGGTTTTGGCTGGGATAGAGTTAATTGTCTTCCTAGTAGCTGGTACAGTGCTATGTTTTGAGTTCAGTATGAGAAGAATGTTGATAACACTGATGTTTTCAGTTGTTGCTAAGTAATGTTTAGTCTAAAGTCAAGGATTTTTCAGCTCCTCATGCCCAGCCAGCAAGAAGGCTGGAGGGGCACAAGAAGCTGGGAGGGGACATAACCAGGGCAGTTGACCCAAACTGGCTAACAGGGTATTCCATACCATGTGACGTCATGCCTAGTATATAAACTGGGGGGAGTTGGCCTGGGGGGACCACCACTCGGGGACTGTTACATTTTAAAAGAAATCAAATCTGATTACAACTGAAATATTAGGAATATAGAGTTGTGGGGTGTAACCATAGTAGATAAAGAACTTAAAGAATGTGCAGTACTGTACTTTTAGCTGATTATTGTTGGCTTGTATTTTCTTTCAAGAAGCCAAGAAGATTTGCTTCTTGGAAACTCCCTACCTTTCCCATTTTGATAACAAACTGAAAGACCAATCATTGAAAAGGTTGGATTTCAAAAGAGAACATAGTATACATTTTTATGCAAACTAATATAGATAGTGATGAGAATCATACTGCGCAGAATCAGCTAAAAGAGGTCAAGAAGCGAACAAGTGAGGAAGACTATGAAAGACCACCAGAGGGCTTCTGAAGACCACCAGAGACCTTTGCTGCGCCTGCGTGAAGAGACATATACATATGCTAATGATTTACTGGAAAGTTGATGATTATGTATAACATTTCCCAGAAACTTAATGAATATGTATAACAGGTGTGTATTTAACTGTATCGTTAGACAAGACAGGTGCACACGATAGGTGGAGCGATCCCCCGTGTGCCCAGCGCTGCAATAAAGGAGTGCCTGCTTCTTAACTTCTCATTGCTGTTAAGGAGTTTTATTCCGGATTTCGGCAACAGTTTTGGCGACCCAGATGGGACCTTGCGAGTGAGACTGGACGAGATCGAGTGGTGATCGAACTCCAGCCGGCACCGAGGGATTCTCGGGGGGGAACCATCGCTCTCGACTCGCAAAGCTCCTCGCAACGTTCCCTGGAGAAAGGGTAAGGCACTTCTTCTCTGGAATCTGTTCGGATAGCCTGCCCGTAAGGCGCGGCGAAAGCTTCGCAGGGTTGGGGCTCAGAGGGTACCCGTCTGTGGAGAAGCCTAGGCGTCTGCCCGTAAGTCATAAGCGAAAGCTATTGCTGGGTTGGACATCTGTGTATCTGGGATAAGTCTACCCGTAAGTCATAAGCGAAAGCTATTGCTGGGTTGGACATCTGTGTATCTGAGACAATTGTCATTTGCATTTATTTGGTATTTGATATTTGGTATTTGATATTTGATATTTGGTATTTGGTATTTGGTATTTGGTATTTGGTATTTGGTTATTAATATTTGGAACTTTGATAATTGATATTTGATGTATTTGGTAATTGATATATAAGCATAATGGCATTAGCCAAATTATTTAAGAGTAAGAAAGAGTATGGGAAATATAACCACTGATGAAAAGATACCAAAAACATCACCATTGGGATGTTTATTGGCACATTGGAGTGAATTACATGATGATTTATGTAAGAGTCAAATGATTGAATATTGTAATCATTGGTGGCCTTTGTATGTTTTGGAAGATCAGGAAAAATGGCCAACGAATGGAACTTTAAGTTATAATACTATATTACAGTTAATGTTATTTTGTAGGAGAGAGGGTAAATGGAGTAAAGTGCCATATGTGGATCTGTTTTTTTATTTGAGGCAGAAAACGGATTGGCAAAAAAAAAAAAAAAAAATACAAGTTAATTAGTCGAGACAATTTAGTGATAACATTAACTTCAGAAAATAAGAAAACTAAGAGTTGTTGTTCAGCTTGTGATATTAGAAAAAGATACATTAAATGTATGGTAGCAAAAGAAGATAAAATGGAACTAGAATTAGAAATAACCCCACCAAGGGAGGAGCAGGATCTCTCTCCCTCACATTCACGGGAAAGGAGTATTGAGTCAGGGAGAATAATTTATTGGATAGTACTGAAAAACAGATGGTAATAAAACTGGAAAAACACAAGCAGAGGCAACACTTATGAATGGAATGCTTTCTGGAACTTTGGAACAGAGTTTTCCTTCGAGAGATCCCCAGTGGGATCCAAATGACCCTGTACACAGGAGAAGGTTAACTCGATATCAAAAATAGGTATTGTATGAAATAAAACATGCAATGCTGAAAGCTTTGAATTGGTCTAAATTATATGAAATAAATCAAGATAAAAATAAATCTCTCTCTGTGTTTTTGGAAAAATTGAAGGAAACCACTAAAAATATACTGATTTGAAATTGGAGACAGAAGCAGAACAACAATTGGCTTCGATTTTTTTTATGAAGCAGTCAACACCTGATATAAGGCAAAAAGTCCAAAAATTGGAAGGAGAGGATTCAAGAAATTTAAATAAAATGTTAGAAACAGCATGGAAAGTCTATAATAATTAAGAGAAGAAAGAAAAAACAAAAAAAAAAAAAGAAAAAAAAAAGATCAGAGACAGTAGATTAATAGCTGTCTTAACAGGGAATGCAGCAAGAGGAAGAAGACGAGCTCGGGGAAGAGGAAGTTTTAGAAACTTTGGTAACTGGGAACCTAATACACCCCTCGGAATGAATCAGTGTGCATATTATAAGGAAGATGGAGATTGGAAAAGGGATTGCCCCAAAAGGCAAATAAGTCAACAAGAGGCTACAAAAATGATGACTTTAAATGAATGAAAGAGACCGGAGGGGAACCCAGCTGAACCTCTGGTTACAATTAAGCTGGGAAATGATAAAGTTGAATTTTTTAGTTGATACGGGAGCAGTATATTCTGTTTTGAATACTTACAAAGGGAAATTGGAAAATAAAACAGCGAACATAATTGGAGCGACTGGGAAACAGGAAAATAGACCATTCTTTCAACCCCTTGATTTAAAATTTGGAAATAAAGCAATTACACATGAATTTTTGTATGTACCAGAATGTCCGATACCCCTGTTGGGTCGAGATTTGTTATCCAAATTGAATGCACAGATAGCTTTTGAGGGAGAAGAAATTCTTTTAAAGATACCAGAATCAAAGACAGGAGAAATATTGATGATACAGGAGAAGGTTAAGATTCAGGAGATGCCACAAGAAGTTGATGATGCTGTGATCCCTACAGTTTGAAACACAGAGATACCTGGAAAATCTAAGATGGCACAACCTGTAAAAGTAGAACTGAAGGAAAATGTGAAACCAGTGAAATTAAAACAGTATCCAGTTAAACCTGAGGCTAGATTGAGAATCAAGAAATTAATTGATAAATTTTTGGAATATGGAATCTTAGAGGAGTGTGAATCTGAATATAATACTCCAATTTTACCAGTGAAAAAGCCATCAGGAGAATATAGATTAGTACAGGATCTGAGGGCAATAAATCAGATAGTGAAAGACATACATCCTGTAGTGGCCAATCCATATACACTTTTAACAACTCTAGGGGAGAATCACCAGTGGTTTACAGTGCTTGATTTAAAAGATGCTTTCTTTTGTATACCCCTGGAAGAAGGAAGTCGAAAATTATTTGCTTTCGAGTGGGAAAATCCAAAAACAGGACGAAAAACACAATTGACATGGACAAGATTGCCACAAGGATTCAAGAACAGTCCAACAATATTTGGGAGCCAATTAGCAAAAGAACTTGAGATGTGGAAACGAGATGGTCCCAAACCTGGACATTTACTCCTACAGTATGTAGACGACATATTGATAACAACAGAGGAGAGACCAGCGTGTATAAAGGTAACAATTGATCTTTTAAACTTTTTGGGGTTAAGCGGATACAAAGTCTCTAGAACTAAGGCCCATATACCAAAACAGACTGTGATATATCTGGGTTTTGAAATCTCACAAGGGCAAAGACAGTTGGGAACAGACCGCAAAGAAACAATTTGCAGTATCCCGGAGCCGAGAAATACCCACGAATTGAGAACCTTCTTGGGAATGACTGGGTGGTGTCGGCTATGGATAATGAACTATAGTCTGTTGACTAAACCTTTATATGAAGCTCTTAAAGGTCCACCATTTGAATGGGGTCCAGATCAGCAGAGAGCTTTCAAGAATCTAAAACAGGCCCTGATGACAGCACCAGCCCTGGGACTTCCGGATCTGACTAAAGACTTCCAGTTATTTGTACATGAGAAACAACACCTTGCACTGGGAGTGCTGACTCAGAAGATGGGAAGTTGGAAGTGACCGGTTGGATACTTTTCCAAACAATTAGACTTTGTAAGTAAAGGCTGACCTGCTTGTTTGAGAGCAGTAGCAGCCACTGTGATGATAATACAGGAGGCCCGAAAATTGACTTTGGGAAGGATGATGGTGGTATATGTACCACATATGGTGATATCAGTGTTAGAACAAAAGGGGGACCATTGACTCTCCCCAAACAGAATGATGAAATATCAGGTAATTTTGATGGAGCAAGATGATGTACTTTTGAAAACCACTAATTTGACTAATCCTGCAGTCTTTTTAAGTTCTATACAGGAAGAAGGACAACTGGAACATGATTGCCTGACTACCATTGAGTATGTATATTCCAGTCAAGAGGATCTGAAGGATGTACCTATGGACAATCCAGACTGGGAATTGTACACAGATGGTAGCAGCTTTGTTGAAAATGGAATCCGCTATGCAGGATATACGGTAACAACTGAAAAATCAGTTATAGAAGCCAATGCTTTGCCAAACACAGCTTCAGCTCAGAAGGCTGAACTAGTGGCTTTGACAAGGGCTCTAGAATTGAGTGAAGAAAAGAAAGTGAATATTTGGACTGATTCGAAATATGCATTTGGCGTGGTCCATGTCCATGGGATTTTATGGAAGGAAAGAGGACTATTATCCTCTCAGGGGTCCAACATTAAATATAAAGAGGAGATTTTACATTTACTACAAGCAGTTCAGAAACCAACTGCAGTAACAATCATGCACTGTAAAACACATCAATCAGGGAATATAAAAGAGATTGTAGGGAACAGATTAACAGATAAATCAGCTAAGGAAACAGCCAAAAGGAATACCTTACAAATGGCATTAATTCTTACAAAAACTATTGTAATACCAAAGGAAAAAACCTAAATATTCAGAAGAGGATGAGAAATTGGGAAGATTATTAAATGCAAGGAAAAATTTGAAAGAATGGTCAGTGACATACAATTTTACTAAGATTGTAAGATGTGACTTTTCCTATTCGGCCCCGGTCACGTCTCACCAACTTTTACAATCTAACTACATGTTGATTCATGAATTACTACCTATACCCATCGGAATGAATCTCGCTTTGGTAAAACAGTTACTACAACACAAGGATCTAGTTGAGATTTTAGAAAAAAATTAGGAAAAATGGACAAAAAACCCCTTAATAACTGTTCATAACAATGTGAAAGAAATACACCGAATTTTTGAAAGAATACAAAAAGATACAGAACATAAATGGTAGGACACACTTTTCGGATGGTCACCTACTGCTACAGACATCCTGAACAAGTTGTGTCACCCCATCGTGGTTCTTTTGATATTGGTTTTGATCAGTTTGACTCTGTCAGCAATATTATATATCCTAACTTGGAGAATGATGAATCGGCTAACACGTTTGACTCGTGAAACTTCTTTTAATCACATGATCGTCCAAGCTGTTGCAAAACAACAAAATGAACAAAGAAACCCAGAACCTCCTCCAATATATAGTAACTGATCAGTAGAATTATAGTGAAAGTATTGAAGTGATTTTCAAAACTTTCAAAGGGGGGAAATGTTACATTTTAAAAGAAATCAAATCTGATTACAACTGAAATATTAGGAATATAGAGTTGTGGGGTGTAACCATAGTAGATAAAGAACTTAAAGAATGTGCAGTACTGTACTTTTAGCTGATTATTGTTGGCTTGTATTTTCTTTCAAGAAGCCAAGAAGATTTGCTTCTTGGAAACTCCCTACCTTTCCCATTTTGATAACAAACTGAAAGACCAATCATTGAAAAGGTTGGATTTCAAAAGAGAACATAGTATACATTTTTATGCAAACTAATATAGATAGTGATGAGAATCATACTGCGCAGAATCAGCTAAAAGAGGTCAAGAAGCGAACAAGTGAGGAAGACTATGAAAGACCACCAGAGGGCTTCTGAAGACCACCAGAGACCTTTGCTGCGCCTGCGTGAAGAGACATATGCTAATGATTTACTGGAAAGTTGATGATTATGTATAACATTTCCCAGAAACTTAATGAATATGTATAACAGGTGTGTATTTAACTGTATCGTTAGACAAGACAGGTGCACACGATAGGTGGAGCGATCCCCCGTGTGCCCAGCGCTGCAATAAAGGAGTGCCTGCTTCTTAACTTCTCATTGCTGTTAAGGAGTTTTATTCCGGATTTCGGCAACAGGACTAACTGGGTGTCGGTTGGCGGGTGGTGAGTAATTGCATTGTGCATCACTTGTATATTCCAATCCTTTTATTATTATTATTATTGTTATTTTAATATTGCTATTATTATCATTATTAGTTTCTTCCTTTCTGTTCTATTAAACCGTTCTTATCTCAACCCACGAGTTTTACCTTTTTCCTTCCAATTCTCTCCCCCATCCCACTGGGTGGGGGGGAGTGAGTGAGCGGCTGCATGGTGCTTAGTTGCTGGCTGGGGTTAAACCACAACAGCCCCACACCCCATGGACCCCTCATGCCTTTCCCTCCCCGGCTGCCCGTGCCTATGCAAGTGGCATTCCACAGCGCGTGCCTCCCCACATGCCTCTGCACACCTGGACCACCTGAGAGGCCAGCCTGGGGCTTTTCCCTTGCCAGCACCCCATCAAACACCCTGGGAAGCAGGGACCAGTCAGGAGTCTTCTCCAGCACCCAGCCCAAGGCGATGCACAAATTCAGCAGCAACTTCTCACTCTCAGGGGACAGTGGGCTCCAGACCCTGCGTGTGTCTTGGGAGGACACTCTGCATAAATAACTCCCCTTAGCTGCAATATAGTGAGGCCAAAGGTGAGCCATACCAGCTCCTACCAGAACTAGTTAAGTTCCCTGCCTTAAATATTCATTTGCCTTCTGTCCTTTTCACTCCAACATCCTCAGACATAATTTACAGAGGGATTCTTTTGATTTGAATTAAATTTAAACTCCTTTTTTTTTTTTCCCCAGCAGTGTGAATTTAGAAGCTTATATCTGATTCTCCGCTGCATGGCTCTGATTTTACAACTGCATAGCTCAACTGATTTTATTCTTCCCTGAGTTATGAGGCTCACTGGTGAATTTATGTCAGGAGAATACACCAGCCTGCTACAGTCCCAGTGAGAAAGCCTTAACTCACAGGGCTGCAGCTCACAGTTTTAACTCCAGATTAGACAGGGAAGGAATCTTTTTGTCAACAAGTGAATCTGTTAAATAGCGAATTTTGAAAGAACTGGGTCAAATTTGATAACTTTCAAAGGAAAAAAGTCGCAAAAGTATACCAAGGCTCAAGATTTTTGTGGGTTTTGACATTTGGGGATTTGTTTTAGAAATGCTGCACCATTTTCATTTGATGTTGAAAAACAAAACTATTCTACTCCTTATTTTGAAACACCATTCTCCACTTTAAAACTGTGCCACCCTAAAATGGGAAAAAGGTTTTGGAGGTCTTTAAGCAACTTCAAAATGAAACTGAAATATCTTTAACAGGTCAGTCAGCATTTTGGCATTAATTCAGTGAAATTCTTCAAGCTTTCTTATTGTTTATTTGGTGGTTTTCCCACCATTTTTGTTTTGATTATCCACATAATTACAAAGTCTGTTTTTCACCCACCCATACTGCACAAGTCATAGGCAAACAGGCTTCAGTTCAGTACAACTGCTCTGGGCTAAAAATGGTGGTACACGGTAAAAGCCCAAGCCCTCACTGTGGGCACCTGAACTTGCCATTCACCCCAGAGTGTTAGAGATTACCAGACCACAGGCACAGAAATCCTTTTTGGGGTACCCACAGCTTTTGGCTTCCCATGCAGCCTTGCGATGACACCATACCCCAGCCATGCCATGGATCCCGAGGAACCAGCATGTTTGTTCATCCCCCATCTAGTCTTGTAGGTAACCAAGCAGAATTGTCTCTGACTGCTGAGCTGTTCTCATCTAGTGAATATATCTGTATTTAGCCAATTCTTTAAATTTTCTGTTATGCCCTTCAGTCTAGCTCCTAAGTCCACTGCCTTATGGGTTCTTCTCTTTACCCATTAATTTCTTTTCAAAGAATACTATTTATAAAATAAATTCAGCCTTTGTATAGTTAGCCCTGATTGTGTTAGGGGAGCTGTGTAAAGTCACTGGTGGTCATTTATGGAGAACACCTGCCTTGTCTTATTCACATAAGAAACAATATGGGTCTAACACAAAGCTCACTGCAGCCTTTCCGTCATCCTCAGACAGCTTTGCATTAGGCCTGTCTTGAAGAGCAGGCTCTCATCTGCTCTGCTGAAGCATTACTGGAGTCGGGAGTTTTGGGAGAGGGCTTTTTGGTGAGGTTTCTTGACTCTCAGTGAGGGTGATTTTAAACTGGCTGTACGTGAGCAAAATAAAAATTTTTTTTAAGTGTACCTGTAATGGACTACATCTATCACTCATTTTATAGCCTTGTAAATTAAAGGCTTTTAACTATCAGACTATTGAGGAAAATTCACTCCAACTGAGTGTTAATGCATTCCAGTCATCCAGACTGAGCTTTCAAACCCCAGTACAAGGCTCTGTGTGGCACTGGTCTCTGCTCAGTGTGATGTGAGCGTCTGGACAAGGATGTGCTGGTATTTCTGTGGCCATCCTGGAGACAGAAGTTGCTGCAATATTATATTTCACTGTAATAGTTACCCTCAAATAGACATGTGCTCCATGTTGCATCAGCTTGCTGCCAGCACAGGGTGGGCAGCCGGGGCTGCAGGAGGAGGTGAATTTGGGTGATACCTGGAGGCACAGCACCTGGGAGCTAGTGATGCAAGGCCTATAAGATGGGAGCCTTGCTTTTCATCGGAAACTCATCAACGTGTGATCAGAAATAGCTGTCTGGTCAGCGGCAAAACACGGGAAATACTCTCTGCTCTTCCCTATCTGGATTACAGGGAATTGCAAGAGGATGTTGGGTCCTGCCACAAATAGGTGCAAACAGGGACAGGCTCACACCTGAGGGAGAGAAGGGTTCAGGGCATCCTTGTGATGTGCGGAAATAGCTACCAAAGCACAGTGATATTTAGACTCTGTTGCTGCCAGTAAAGCTGCGAGCTCAGAAGGCAGCCAGCATTTCATATTCACAGTCCTCTTGGGGCTGCAATGGGGGAGGGAGAAGGAGCAAAAGGAGTATGTCCCATGTCCCCAGCCACACTCTGCCCCAAAAGGGGGCCCAGATTTGAAGCAGGTCCTGGGGCTTTGGGGTGATGTCAGCTTTTGAAGTGCTGCCTGGGACTGCCTTGCCCTGGTGCCCAGATCCCACACTGCTGCCCCAGAGGCTACTGAAATGCCAGGAGGTCAGGCGCTGGCTGCATTGCCCTGAGGCCCAAGGGGTCAGGGATTGCTCCCTTGCCCTCACCAGGGACATGGAGAGACAAATTTCAAAGATGGTGGAGGGGCCAAAATATCATGTTACAGCTCTTGTCCTCACTTGCTGGCTGTACTGTTTTCTCCCTCCAACCCACGTTGCAAAGGCCGAGAGGGGCCCCTCTGCTTTCTCCCCCCCTTTTCAGATGACAACCTACCCATCCTTGCTCTGGCGCTTCCTGAAAAGCAGAGGCTCCAGCAGTACATCTGAACCACAGAGCCAGAGGAGAGTCATCTGTGTGCAGTAGCACAGGGCCATGGCTCATGGGAAGGAACAACATCTCAGCCATGAAGCAAGTGGGGGTCAAGACCTGGTCCTAAAAGTCAGTGCAAGCAAGAGCCACATGTAGCTGTTGCTGGGGATTTGCAGCTCCTCCTTGAGCATGGGCAGCAGCTGTCGAAGGAGGATCAAGACAAGGGGGTTTCCTTCATTTTCTCCTCTGTCTCTGTGCTCAGTGGCCATAGTGCAGCTCCCCAGAAGAGCTTCAGGCTGGCTGTATGAGAGCAGAGTGAGCTCAGCTGACGGTTTTAAAAATGAACTCAGTGAGGTGAAAAGATCATTTTTCTCTCCTGACATTTTCAACTACTTAGTTGCTTAATTTATCTGTTACCAGAATGTTTCCCTATAAGCACCAGCAATTTTGCCCATTAGCAATTAGTGAGAACAGTTATTCTACTGAACTTTGTGCAGTTGAATAAATAGATTAATACCCATCCCTCTGAGTATGACTACATGAGGCAGATTCCCAGCTAGAGCAAGCTGACTTAGCGTTATTCACAGTAACATTTTACTTTTATATTTAAAAAGCAATTTGAAAAGGATATATCTTTTTTTTTCTTTAAGAAGAATGACTTTATCTCATCCTATTTGGGTATTCTAGCAACCACATGCACTTTTGCCATGCAAATAATTTCAGTAGTGATCCAGTGAACAGATAAATTTCTGCCTTGCCCATATTCTGGCTATTGAAATACACATTTTTAGAAACAGCAGCCAGTAGAAATCCCCTGAAATATGCCAGGCTATAGTGACCTTTAATGAAATCACCTTCACATTACATCTTCCGGCTCCAAAATATCATAACAATTTTAAAGAACTTCTAATGAAATTACATCACAAGTAATAACTACACTGGGCCATTAAAACTCACCAATGGAAGATTCATACCACAAATGCGATATTGTAATTAGAACCATTTTATCATCTACAGATAAAATACCCATCTTCCTCCAGAAACTAAGCAATCGGGTCCTGTCTTTCAAAGACTTTGCAATACAGAAAATTCAGTGTTTACAAGTTAGCTGTTCCTGTATAAAGAACAGTAAAAGACTAAAAAGGAAGGCTGACATATACTTTAAAAGAAAAGGATTCTTTAGAAACGTCTACAGAAAAAAAAAAGCAAATTAGAGAAAATTCCCTTTCTCTGAGTTTTCCCTTGTAGTTTTGATGAGGCATTTATAATCATGTCCCCAAGAACCAATTGTGTTATTTTAAAACTGTTTCAACTTTGTGCAAACATGCATGGATTCTGTCACTAATTCACAAGGTTTCCTTTCCTAAGTGCTCCCTTATTACAAGAACATTGCCTTTTTTTCCTTTTCTTTTTTTTTAAAAAAAAAGGATCCTTAGGGCTGCAGAGAACTGCATGTGATTTTGATTAAAGTCAGGAGCTAGAGAGGTCAGCCACATCTGTGTTTATGTCTGTGATTACAGAACAGTTCTTCTCTGCCATCGCCTGTCAGGCAGCACAGGTGAGACAGAAACTTGTGTGTGTGTGGTTCCAGCAGAGAAACATGAGATAATTGATCAGATATCTCACAGCCCAAGGTGCAAGCCAGCCTAAGACACTTCTGCTGTTAGCTGACCCCGCTCATCACACTCAGGCATCTGAGGGCAGCCACTGGGTGCCTGACACCTGTAAGACATTCAATCCCTGTGCTGCCCGGGGCAAGGGGGGCACATGCTGCTTCTGCTGCACACACATGCCTGACTGCCCCAGTGTGGACCCCATGCAACTCCTGGGGGTCCAGGCACCCACCTCCACCCTGGGCCATCCTGCAAGGTTGTCTGGGCCATGTCACCTCTGTGGCCAGTGGAGACACTGAAAGCAAATGGAGATTTTACAGCTAAATTTAGGCAGCTATGGAAGCTGACCTGACCCTCTCCACCACCCCCTCCACGAGGTGCTTAACAGGCGGTACAAGCCCACCCTGCTCCCTTTGGGGCACTAGGTAGAGGAGCTCAGCCTCCACCCAAGGGTGGCTTCTCCTTCAGGTGTGGAGGAAACAAAGTCAGGGGAGGCTGCAGGCACACAGAAAGGATAAGTTCAAAGTCTGGTAAGGGACGTGGTAAGTGTGAGTCCACACGCAGCCCCCCTCAAGAAACTGCCAGAGAAAGCCTCAGCGGGACAGGTGGTGGCCTGGCAGGAGCATGCCTGGCTGGACCCCGGCCCTGGAGATCCTGGCATGTACCAAGGGACCTGTGTTATGCTGGGTCCTCCTCTCCAAGTGTGGTTCAGTCACCTCTAAACAGAACATTCACACTATTAATAGCTACTCACTGGAGCATGAGGGTATTTATTTACAAGCAGCCCATATTATTTTAACCCTTAGCACTGGGAGTCACTCTGTGTCCTGCCTCTCCTCGACATTGTCACGAAGGTGTAACACAGGTATAACATGAAAGCAAATAACACTCTTCCATGGATGAAAACTTTTAACAGAAAGCCCCAATCTCTTCGCTCGGCAGCAAAGCGCAGTGCACGCACACAGCAAGCTTATTTATTTTTAAGGAAAGTCACCTTTTCCAGAGGGATGTGAAAGGTCATGAACGGAAACTGTGAAAAGCAGCTCCTGGGAGAAGCACTTCACTGCAGAAATGGGCCTGCCGCAGCCCGGGAGGGAGAGAGGGAGAGGAGCATCTGCTCTCCTTGAAGGCAGGGAGGGCTTGGAGAGGCAGGACATGGTTATTTGGGAATTTGGCCTTCTGGGGACCGGGCAGCTGCAGGGGTTGTAAACCATTTGCTCCTGACACTGACTCCCCTCTCATCTCAGAGATGCCAATGGGACACGCTCATAAAAGCAAAAGCGATCCTGATCCTCATCTTCACCTCCAGGCAGGTGCACGTCCCAGCTGAGAAGCAAGCCTCGCCTCCATACAAATGACATCTTACAGAAAACGTCACTGCAGTGGCAAAACAAGGGGATACCTTCATGGCAACTGGGGGTCTTTTCACACCATCTCTGTAGCGGGCCCCATGATTTCTCCTCTGGTCTCACCAGCACGAGATCAAACAGCTCCCTGTGCCTGTTGCTGGCATCTTCAAAGGAGAAGAGCTGAGGTGTGGGGGAAATCACACTGCCTCATGTGGGGCCTGAAGACCAGGAGCATGCCCAGCAACTTGCCATGCTCTGGGAGCTACCACCCATCCTGAAGCAGCGAATTTTACATTTTCAACTTTCTGCTCCATAGCCATAGTCATCTCATAACTCACTGCGGTGATGCAGATAGATATACACTGGATTTTGACCTAACAAACAGCTGTTACTCACTTTAAGCTCCTTTTATATGTCAGCTTGTTCAAAACATGCTAACAAGTACTAGTTTCCTGAGCTAATTATTTAAATAGCTTTTCCCAGTTGAGTCTATCCTCTCTACCATCATTAATGTTTTTGGCTGTTCTGGGAGAAGGTCTCTAACACAAGAGCATAGCTGTGCTGTGCTGCCTCTGCTGTGATCGCCCCGGCTGGTGGGAAGGGCTACAAGGTGTTTCTGAAGACAATGTGCTTTGCCCTGTGGTGGGTCAACCCTGGCTGGATGCCAGGTGCCCACCAAAGCCGCTCTATCACTCCCCCTCCTCAGCTGGACAGGGGAGAGAAAATATAACAAAGGGCTTGTGGGTTGAGATAAGGACAGGAGAGATCACTCAACCAATTACTGTCACGGGCAAAACAGACTCAACTTGGGGAAAATTAACTTAATTTATTACCAATCAACCAGAGTAGGGTAATGAGAAATAAAACCAAATCTCAGAACACCTTCCCTCCACCCCTCCCTTCTTCCCAGGCACAGCTTCACTCCCGGATTCTCTACCTCCCCCCCCAGCGGCGCAGGGGGACAGGGAATGGGGGTTACAGTCAGTTCATCACATGTTGTCTCTGCCGCTTCATCCTCCTCAGGGGCAGGACTCCTTACACTCTTCCCCTGCTCCAGCATGGGGTCCCTCCCACGGGAGACAGTCCTCCACGAACTTCTCCAACGTGGGTCCTTTCCACGGGCTGCAGTTCACAAACTGCTCCAGCATGGGTCCCTTCCACAGCGTGTAGTCCTTCAGGAGCACACTGCTCCAGCGTGGGTCCCCCACGGGGTCACAAGTCCTGCCAGAAAACCCACTCCAGTGTGGGCTCCTCTCTCCACAGATCTGCAGGTCCTGCCAGGAGCCTGCTCCAGCATGGGCTTCCCACGGGGTCACAGCCTCCTTTGGGCACCCACCTGCTCTGACGTGTGGTCCTCCACAGGCTGCAGGTGGATATCTGCTCCACTGTGGACCTCCATGGGCTGCAGGGGGACAACCTGTGTCACTATGGTCTTCACAACGGGCTGCAGGGGAATCTCTGCTGTGGCGCCTGGAGCACCTCCTCCCCCTCCTTCTTCACTGACCTTGGTGTCTGCAGGGTTGTTTCTCTTACATGTTCTCACTCCTCTCTCCGGCTGCCATTTCTGTGCCCACTGCAACTTTTTTTTTTTTCCCCTTCTTAAATATGTTATCACAGAGGTGTTACTGAGACAAGGGGAGTCAAAAGAATCTCAGCAGATATAATAAAGGGGGATGAAAGATGATGTTTAGCGCTTACATTGTTGAAATTAGCTGAGGTAGAGACAGTCCTTGATAAGAAGAGCTGGTCCCAAGAACCAGCCAATGAGGCAGAGACAGTTCCTGATAAGAAGCAGGAGCAGGCCCCAAGAGCCAGCCAAGACTGGTCTTGCAGCTTGGGTGAATACCAAGAAACCACTGAGCCTGCGCAAGAAAAGAGGTTACTAGCGATGACGGAGTCGTCTATCTTCATCTCTGCGACCACCAGACGACCACCATAAAGAGGCACTGCGCAAGCGCAGTTGAGAGGAGACTATGGAAATGACCTCTCGGAGCTAATTTTAATATGAAGCGGGGATAGGTCACGCATATGTATAGGCGTATTGTGAATATGTAACACTTGACTGTATAAACTTGAAGCGAACTGCCGAGTCAGGTGCACACGACTTTGGTGGGACTACCCCCCGTGCTGCCCAGCGCTGAATGAACATACCTACTTTACAATCTCACTGATTGTAGAGTCTGTTTCCGCACGTCATTACCACTATTGCTGATTGGCTTGGCCTTGGCCAGCAGTGGGTCCGTCTTAGAGCTGGCTGGTATTGGCTCTGTCGGACATAGGGGAAGCTTCCAGCAGCTTCTCACAGAAGCCACCCCTGTAACCCCCCCCGCTACCAAAACCTTGCCACACAAACCCAATACACGCCCCCAGAGAGCAGAGTCAAGGGCCTCCTCTGCTGTCGACTGATGGAGACTTTTCTGTGGTCCAGGATGTGCGAACCTTGGTACTGAAGGCCCAGCTAAAGGGGAAAGGAAAGGTCGAAGGAAAAGAAATGGGGGGCCATACACCTGTTTTGAGCCATACTTCAAAGACTTTCTAGTGGCACCTCCTTCACAAGGCAGAGAGGCAACATGGGCTTCCTCCCTTGTGTCAGGAGCCAGGAAGGGACTTGGAAAAAATAAATAAAGGAAGGTGCTGTTGTTGGAGGCCTCAGACCTACCCCCATGGGAGTCATCGGTGTGAGGCCCTGCAGCGTGACACTGAGGGCTCAGCTCCCCTTACTCAGGCCCGAGTTACTCCTGCTGAAGAGCAGAAACCATGGTCTGGCCCTTTCATCCTTTGCTCCTCTGGCCATAGGGACAGCCAACAGGCTATGGCTTTCTTATAACTATTTCTGTGGTGTGTCCTTTAAGCTAAATGTTCCCCTGGTCCTTTTCCCTGTTCAACCTGAAATGCCTCCCCACAACGCTGATGAGATGATGTTTCTGGAAGCATCGTGTTTCAGCAGCAATAAACTTAATGAATGAGTAAGGCATAAGCCATATGTTCAGAAAAGGTTTAGGTAAATTTGGGGAAAACCTGTCCCTGTGGAAATGTCCTTTTCCTTACTGTAACTGCTGCAGTGTGCCCAAAGTTGGTTTGAATTCCTCCAAGCCTTGGAGCTGAGTGTGTCCTCCTGGGCACCAGCCTCAGGTGGACAAGGGCTGTGTGTAACGCACACCACGAGGTGTGTGTGGCTCTCATTCCAGGTGTGTCACTGGGCCACATTGACTCCAGCTGTAGCTCGTCCACAGGCCCCTGCAGCAGGGTCCTCTCTGTGGCTCCTGCCCAACCTGGGCCTGTCCCCAAGCTTAAGGAGGTCCCCATGCAGAGGCAGAGGCCACACAGGGAGGGACTTGCAGACCCACTAGCAAGGCTGGCCTATCTACCATGTACGAAGTAACAGCATCTGGCTTTGCTGAGCCCGGGGTGGAAAAGGTGAAGGAGAATAACCTAGATCAGGATCACCCACAGCTTCTCAGACACATCCCTGACAGCTACTGAGAATCGGACAAAAACTCTGCAGTGGTGATTTAGTGATGACTATCAGGAGCAACCTGCTGAGCTCACTGAAGACTGAGAGGACCTCCCTCTCCCTTGAGTTCAGTGTACGTTGATGCTCACTCCTCATCTGGGGTGGCTGCATTTGGGTTTGGTTCTTTCCAACAAAAATCCCAGTGGAAGACCAGAGGAGTAAAGTGAAATGGCAAATTAAGCCTTTAATATGAAAAGCTCAGGGTGGTGAAGCGGTGGAAGTAAAATGAACACACACGCAGATGAAACACACATGTTACTGAGCATGTCTGTGTTGGCCATTCCACACAGAAGACTGCAGGCACCTGCAGATATGTCTGTAGGATAATCCTCGGAGATGCTGGACAATGTTATTAGAGTATCTTTTTTGCAGATAAAAGAAGGGGATGCCCTTATATCATTTGGTAGCAGCATTTTCATCATTCCCCACATTTTATGTAAAAGAAATGCTGCTCATGATTTATCACCATACTTTATATACACTACCTCTTAAAGGCACATAAGCTCTTTTTCCTTAGCTTGCATTACTTAGCTACTGGTTGTTCTGCAGTCTGAATTTACCTTAAAATCTCTTCCAAATTATAAACATTTGTTCTGTTTTATTGTTTTTCCATGAATATAAATGTCTTTGCTCACAGTGCAATTCTGTCCACCTTTGGCATCCACATTTCTAAAAAGGTGCTGAAAATCTGAAGATATTGCAGGTAAGAACTGTATAAATTATTTCAGGCCTGGAAGAAGAGAGGCACAGGGAAAGGCTTCAGGAGTTTGATTTGCACACTTTAGTAAAGCAACATTCACTGCAGCTCCTTTAGGCAGTGAAAATGCTGAGTCCTAGAGGCCCTTTTAAGCTCAAGGAGAAAGGCACAGGCAAAACTAGTGGGTGGAAATTTCAGAAGGAAATGCAACTAAAGAACAGGTCACCATTTTAAACAGTGTAGGTGGCAACTTTTGGACAAGCTATCAAGGAAAGTGATAGCTTCTTCTAATCAAGAGCAGGTAGCTTTTCAGAAAGTTAGAAGAACATGTGGATAGCATGCAATGTCCTTCATTGTTGTGGTCGGTTGACCTTGGCTGGCCACCAGGTGCCCACCAAGCTGCTCTATCACTCCCCCTCCTCAACTGGACAGGGGAGAGAAAATATGATGAAAGGCTTGTGGGTCGAGATAAGACAAGATCACTCAGCAATTACCATCACGGGCAAAACAGACTCGACTTGGGGAAATCAATTTAATTTATTGCCAATCAAATCAGAGTAGGATAATGAGAAATAAGAACAAAATCTAAAAACACATTTCCCCCACCCCTCCCTTCTTCACTCAACTTCACTCCCGATTTTCTCTACCTCCTCCCCTCAAATGGTGCAGGGAGATGGGGAATGGGAGTTGCGGTCAGTTCATCACATGTTGTTTCTGCTGCTCCTTTCTCCTCACTCTCTTCCCCTGCTCCAGCGAGGGGTGCCTCCCATGGGAGACAGCGCTTCACAAACTTCTCCAGTGTGAGTCCTTTCCATGGGGTGCAGTCTTTCAGAAATGGACTGCTCCATTGTGGGTCCTCCACGGGGCCACAGGTCCCACCAGAAAACCTGCTCCAGCGTGGGCTCCTCTCCACAGGGTCACAGCTTCCTTCAGACACATCCACCTGCTTCGGTGTGGGGTCCTCCACGGGCTGCAGGTGGATATCTGCTCCACCATTAACCTCCATGGGCTGCAGGGGGACAACCTGTGTGTCACCATGGTCTTCACCATGGGCTGCAGGGGAATCTCTGCTCCGGTGCCTGGAGCACCTCCTTCCCCTCCTTCTTCACTGACCTTGGTGTCTGCAGAGCTGTTTCTCTCACATATTCTCACTTCTGTCTCCCAAGTGCTGTTGCATAGCACTTTTTTCCCCTTCTTAAATATGTTATCACAGAGGTGATAACACCATCACTGATTGGCTCGGCCTTGGCCAGCGGTGGGTCCGTCTTGGTGCCGGCTGGAACTGGCTCTGTCTGACATGAGGGAAGCTTCTGGCACCTTCTTACAGAAGCCACCCCTGAAGCCCCCCCGCTACCAAAACCTTGCCACATAAGCCCAATAAAAGTGTAGAGAAAATAGAAGAGTCTGGAGGAAATATCCTTTTCTTGCTTCAGCCTTGGTGGTTAAAAAGCACCTATTCTGCAGATGTGAAAACCAAGTTCAGACCTACCTCCTTGACACCTTCTCATGCTCACTGCAAAGCCCTGGAAAAATTCACCAGGTAACACCTCTGGTTTTGCACCAGAAAGGAAGACAGATAATTTTGTAAAGGTCAAATACTCATATCTGAATGCCACAGGCAGCCTCATCTGCTCATCTTACTTATTATAAGAAATTAATAAAACCATTACCTCATCAAGCCTATTCTGGACAGATGGTTATCTCGCTAAATAGATGGCTTAACAGAGTAGATTGGCTTTGTGCTGAGGCAGGAGTCCAGAACACTTTTGATCTATCATCTAGAAGCTGCTGCAACCATTTTCCCTCCCTTCTAGGAACAGCAGGGCTTTTCTGTTTGGGCAGGTAATGATGGAAAAGATTGTCCAACAGAAGCAGGCACTTGGTTCATGAATAACATGGACATTAGATACTTCTGCAGCAAAAATTAGAAGCTACCACACCAAATCTGTGATTTAGGATCACCAAGAGGAGATGTTCTTTGGTTCTTTGTTTTTATAGTTCTTTAATGATCACAGGTAAATACAGTTGCAACTATTTTCTGATGCTGCTCCTTGGAACTATAATTTTTAATTCCTCTCCAACTCCTGATTTTTTGGCAATACAAAGAAGTAGCTAGACCAGGAGTTAAGGATTATGAGATAAGCATTTATCTCACTTGGTGCCATGTCGGCTTGTTCTACTTTCAAATATTATTTGCTCTTATGCATGCTGTTCTTCTGCCGAAGCTGAAGACAAATTACTATTCTTTTTCCAAGAAAGAAAGCACTGTGACTTGATTCCAATTAACAGTGTGGGTTTAAAATATAATCTTTGTATTGCTCCTTTTTTTTTAACTGCCATTTATCTCTATTGTGTACTTGTCATCTATTACTCTGTACCCTTCCAACTTTTTTCTCTGTCTCTGAAGACATACTTGTGGTAGAGATCTTGAGCAAAACATGAATTTTCAGGCTCTTGTCTGAAAAGACAGGGTCCCCAGAGGTTATTTTGATTTTCTAGCGTGCTTATGCACATTCAAGAACTGTCCAACTTACTTACAAACATTTACTAAGTAGCTTTCTCCTGCACTGTACCCTGCATTCCCTTTGAATTTGTCCTTATCTTTCACTTTTTGTTCTGCATGATGGAGCCTCAGGTTACTGTCAGGCAGCCAGAGCTGTTTATTGCTTCCCAAGTGTTGCTGTTTGCTGTGCAATTGAAGATGGACCAAAAAAAGAACAATGGCCTCTGTTCATTTTATCATTTATCTAGGGATTGTTTCCTCATGTCTTTTTTTCTCAATGTAAGTGGATTGATTCAAGGACAAAACTATTTTTCTCTATGGAACATATTCCACTTCAACAGAATATTTCTAAAGTTAGAATTTGGCCACAGAGCTATTGGTCACTGTGATATGTAAGTCATTATAAGAAAAAGCAACAAACAGGCAGTATATCCTATAACCCACCTGTGTTTATTATTTGATATTCGACTAAAAACTGGAGTTTTGGTAAAACTCAAAAGTTGAGACATTTTATTTACTCAATCCTTTAATATACTGACTATGTAGTAAGAAATGCAGAATGCAGGGAGGTACTACCCCTGTGAAGATATTAATCTGTAAATCCAGTAAAAAATTAAGCCGGTTGGAGCATACTCATGCTCTGGCTTTCCTGATCACTGTCTTCCAGAAGCAAGGTCTGCCTCTGCTTGGGTTTCATGAGGAGAGGGACGTGAGTCCATGACTTATATTCTTCTCTTATTTCATTGATCTATTGTTTCTATAAGTTTAATTCTGGGTTCTAGTCTACTGGTATTCCTGTGAGATGAGTCTCTTTTTTTTTTTCCCTTGATATGTAGCATTTTCTGCAGTCTAAACTGAACAGTAGTTTATGGTTTCAGGTTTTCAGTAGCTAATAATTTTTACCCAGACTCACTCACTCTACCAACCCCAAACAAATACTGGCTAAAACTTCTTTGTCAGGTTTTTGCTCTTTGGTCATCAAATGACATAAAACAGAAGAAAAAGTCTGCTAATGACTTCATTCATTATGCATTCATCAAACTGCAGTACCTACAAATACATAAAAAACTGCAGAGTTAAATTAACTGTTGTGATTCATAAAGGGCAGTCCTCAAAAAATTAAGTAGATGTTTAATTTCATACATGAATCTGTGAATCTATGAATCCATGTTTACATCTTTTCAAAACTGGACAATAAATAGGACATGCTTTGAATTTTGTAGCGAGAGGTATTCAGAATGAAAAATAAATGGTAACATTTCTAGCAATGAATGCCAAACATTCAGAAACCACAGCAGATAAGACCATTTTACCAAGAGAGGCTATCATCTGCTAAATGATAGGGCCTAAAAATCATTTTTTCCTTTTTAATTTCCTCTGAAAAAATAGCAATAGGGCCAAGGAAATAATCTAAAGTTCATTGCACATTTGATATAAAATCTGCTTTAGCCAGTTTTCTCCCTGAAGGTATATAATCAAGACTAAAAAACACATCATAAAATCTCAGCAAAAATATCAGAAATAATCACATCTCAACTGCTATTTATATCTGCTTCTTCAGCCTGTCTTGTTCATATTGGTGTGATGATGTCTAAAATAAGAAAATCAGTTGGCTAGAAATGTTACAGCTTATTCCTACTCTTTAGGAATAAATAAAACCTTCTGAGCAGCTAGCATCCTGCCAGCTGTACCTGGAGCCACGCAAGTGTACACTGTCCTCCTTTTATTAAATAAACTTTGGGATGAGCGAAGACATTGAAGGCTTCCTTAAATCCCAGCAAAAGCATAGCTCTGAGAGTGGTGAAGGGAAAATCGCCTGTAATGACAAAGCACATTTCACCCAAATCAGCAGTGAGTGGTTTTGTATCTGTGCAGTGAGGCACTCTGTCTGCAGCAGCACATGAGCACACTGTGGACACGTGCTTGTAGCTGTGTCTATTAACTGCTAGTCTGCAAAAAATGTTTGAACTAAGAGAGCAGGATCCATACCACCTAACCTACCAGCCCATCAAATGTAAGATGCCTAACAAAGCAGAGTCTGGAAGTAAATGCCCATGCTCTGTGGAGCAAACAAAACAGGGCTTTTGAAAGCCTCCAGGAGCACCCTGCCTGCCAAGGTATACACTCCTACCTCTGCCCACACCATAGGCAGGGAGCACAGACACTTCAGCAAGACTGCTTCACTAGGGGCCTAAAATGTAAGTGCGAGTTAGGTGCCAAAGTCAGACACCTGAGTTAGGCCAGCCAGCTCTAAGCCCAAGAAGTTAGTGGTCTGTTACACCCATCCTTCCCGAGAGCATAGGGCTCCTGGGCATGCAGAGCTCCCCCACAGCCTCTGCACAGGCAGCTGCAGGCAGCACACCCCACTCACATATGTTGAGCTCAGTATGGCTTTTTCAAACACTGCTGAGTGCAGAACAGCACGGCCCCTTTACACAAGGGTATGTTTCTTTAAAGGCATCGGGGAACTTTGAGGGGTTCAGAGTCCATTCAGGAACATCTCCCAAGGACTGAGGAGCACGGAGTCACCTCAAATATGTGAATTCCAACCATCTGAGCCTTAAGTGAAGGTGTATTAGTGTATCAGTGATGGTATAACAAAGGCGTACGCAGTGTCATGTTCTGATTCAAACTGGCTCTAATGCTTCTCTGATATATATATATATACACATGCTGAGGAGCTTTCTAGGTAGACACTCTTACCATTGTCTTTTTAAAAAAGCTCCTTGTAACGTCATGTAATCCTTGCAGTTCCTCTAGGGGCAATGGACTCTGCTCCAAGAGGGAGACTCCGCTACATCTGTCAGTGGCTTGAAAGCTGGCACAGACACGGCAGACAGTGGCATCACCCATCCGCTTGGAGCTAGGAGGAAAAATATGCAGATTCTAAGAAAACAATTATTTTATAAATTGTCTGGCTATTTGCTGGAACATCAGAGAACTGAATAGCTAAATACTATGTGTCAACCAAAAAAAGGAAATGACAAATGAACCAAAGATTTTTTTGGTGGCAACTATATATATAAACAACAATAAAACCAAAGACCTGCAATATTGAAAATAGTTTATTGTGGTTTACCTTCTGAACCCAATCAGGAAAGCGGTTCTGTTTCCTAACTATTTAGTTAGCCCCACCTGCCACATAAGTAGGTGATAGATCAAGCTGCAACCATTATACCATCATCTGGGAAGGATTATTGCCAGTGCACTCTGCAGAAAACCAGTGGTAAAAGATATACTGGGAAGTGGTGATGAAGTTTAAAAAAAAAAGCATAATTATCTTGTACAATCTTTCTCATCAATCAGATATTTTCCTTTGTAGCTGAACAGCTTCCCTACCTAAGCACTGTACAAACCAAACCCTATAACCCCACTTGCCTACTGGCTCCCCTCTGCACTTCCTTCCCTCCACTTTTTCCAGGATGTGGCTGAAGTTGCCAAGAATGGCTCAGAGTACAGACAGAACATGATGAACTTGGTTTTCCATGTACCATGGAGTGAAGACATGTTTCCATCTGGCCAGCTCACAGCTTAATTCCTCAAACAATTTTAGATTTGAAATGCTTTATGACCGTCACAGAAGAAACACGGCACTCCTATCCTGCTCCAGCATCAGGTCTGAGCCCGCTCTCTCTGGTGCCAATGGCCTCTGTCTAACGCATATTGCTGCCTTCTGTTTCTCTTCCAGACAATATGAAAATCTGCAAGCAAGATGCTGTGAAGTCCCAAGAGCACAGTGGTTCATGTTGGTGTACACACCCTATTCCGTGTGCAGGTAATTCACTCTGCGTAAAGTATTTCAGTATGTCCTTCAGGAAGATGTTTCATCATTAATTTTCTTTTTCTTTCTTAAAAAAAAAAAGGCATCTGCTGTAAGGATATCATCACCTGAGGTTTTCTTCAGCATTCTCATTTTTATGACTGCTGTGGATCATTACTCAAGGTAATGAGGTTAAAAACTCTTCAGTTTCTGAGCCAATACCGCATCTTACTTCACATCTTCCAGGGATTAGGCCAAATGGTAAGTGCAGCAGTACTGTGGTGGGAAAACCAAGAAGCGACAAGGTAGGAAATCCATTAGTAAAGAAATATGTCCTGGTTTCAGCTGGGCTAGAGTTAATTGTCTTCCTAGTAGCTGGTACAGTGCTGTTTTGAGTTCAGTATGAGAAGAATGTTGATAACACTGATGTTTTCAGTTGTTGCTCAGTAGTGTTTAGTCTAATGTCAAGGATTTTTCAGCTTCTCATGCCCAGCCAGCGAGAAAGCTGGAGGGGCACAAGAAATTGGCACAGGACACAGCCAGGGCACCTGACCCAAACTGGCCAACAGGGTATTCCATACCATGCGACATCCCATCTAGCATATAAACTGGGGGGAGTGGGGGCAGGGGGATCGCTGCTCAGGGACTAACTGGGTGTCGATCAGCAGGTGGTCAGCAACTGCAATGTGCATCATTTGTATATTCCAATCCTTTTATTATTACTGTTGTCATTTTATTAGTGTTATCATCATTATTAGTTTCTTCTTTTCTGTTCTATTAAACCGTTCTTATCTCAACCCACGGGTTTTACTTCTTTTCCCAATTTTCTCCCCCATCCCACTGGGTGGGGGGGGAGTGAGTGAGCGGCTGTGTGGTGCTTAATTGCTGGCTGGGGTTAAACCACGACAGTCCATTTTTGGCACCCAACGTGGGGCGTGAAGGGTTGAGATAACGACAAACCTGACCAGAGCTTGTTAAAACAAATTTGTTACAAGCATTCATTATATTGGTCTAATAGTTGCGGGTCACTATGTTGATTTATGTGTTCTTAGAGTTGTTGCTCTGGTTTTTAAAGTTCTGTTATGTATCACCTCACTTGCTGTATGTAGTCCCTCTTCTGCTGCTTATCATCCGTGGGAGGTGGATTAAGGTTTTTGCTTTGTTGTATTGTGTAACACTGGTTTATGGTATGATAAAGTTATCGGTTGTGGGATTAATCTGGTATTTGCACTCAGCATTGTCACCTCTATACTCCGGGAGCCATCTGTGGGAAACTATTAATAATTACACCATTTACCTTTCCTCCTCGGAGAGCAAATCTATGGGTGGGGTCCCTTTCTTCCCCTTTCCCTTCTCCTCCAGTCCAGTTACAAAGGCATTTGGGAACTTTGAAAAATTTGAATACCCTTGGGATGTTGAGACCAGCACAGTCCTAGCCCTACTGCTAGGAATCATCATGCTCCTGAATGTGGTTCAGCTCTTGTTTAAGGTTAAACAACTATTTAAGAAGATCACCCAGAGATCTGCCCTGAGGCTGGATAAGTACGAGTGGCAGGGTGTGTGGGGTAGTATGGGCAAGTACCTAGAACAGTGGGCACCTCCAATGTTTTGGAAATTCACCCCTGAACAAGTGCAGAATTTGGAAGAACTAGTAAAATATTTGGAAAAGGTATGCTGTCGCCCTGGCAACTCCAGAGAGATAAAAATCGCTGCAATGTGCTGGGGCCTGGCCCATGCCTATCGAGCCCTGTTTAAGTCCACTCAGTACCCTCAAGGAGAAGAGAAGGTCTCTGGATCTAACAACAACAAGATGACAGGCACTGCGGCTACCCAAACTTCGGCGATGGGCGCTGCAGTCCCTCCAGCCCCGGTGACAGGTACTGCAGCTACCCAAACCTCAGCAAGCCATACTGCAACTGAACCAGTGGACCAACCCACACCAGTATCAGTTGCCCCCATACAGAAGAAGAAATATACAAAAAAAATCAGTTTGCTTAGCAAAGGATGAAGATGAGCCAGGGTCATCACGGGAACAGGAGGAAGAGGCAGAACCAGAGGTAATCACCCAATCCCTATCCTTGAGTGAGCTGCGGGATATGCGAAAAGATTTCGGCCGTCGTCCAGGGGAGCATATTATCACCTGGCTGCTCCGATGCTGGGACAATGGGGCTAATAGCTTGGAATTAGAAGGTAGGGAAGCCAAGCAGCTGGGATCGCTTGCCAGGGAAGGTGGCATTGACAAGGCAATTGGAAAAGGGACACAAGCACTCAGCCTCTGGAGGCGACTCCTGTCAAGTGTGAAGGAAAGGTACCCCTTTAAGGAAGATGTTATATGTCAATCAAGCAAGTGGACCACCATGGAAAAAGGTATCCAATATCTGAGGGAATTAGCTGTGCTAGAGACAATTAATTATGACCTGGAAAACCCACAATTACCCAAAGATCCAGACAAAGTCCCATGGACATGACCCATGTGGCGGAAGTTTGTACGGAGCGCGCCATCGTCCTATGCCAACTCACTGGCAATAATGACCTGGAAAGACGAAGAGGCACCGACAGTGGATGAAGTGGCTCGCCAACTCCGTCAATACGAAGAAAATCTCTCCTCCTCCCTACAAGCTTGCATTTCAGCTGTGGAGAAGCTGTTCCAGGATGTCCAGCAAATCAAAGAGGATATGTCCTATTCCCCACCTGTAAGGACCAATGTCTCAGCTATTAGGAGTGAGTGTTCTTCTGACTGAGAGACAGAATATAGAAGGTACACACCGCGAGGTGCCTTGTGGTTTTACCTATGTGATCATGGAGAGGACATGAGGAAATGGGATGGAAAACCTACCTCAGTCCTAAATGCACGGGTACGTGAGCTGCGAGGAAAAAACACCACAAAAGGGGATTCTACCAGGAAAAATGCCACTCCAGTTTCCAGAGTAGAAGGGCTGATCTTACATCTGATCCTCCTGAAGGGACTTAGCCAATTTTACGAGAAGTGGGTAATGGATACTCTGACCAGAATGAGAGGGGCCCTGCCTCCAGCCAGGTGGAGGAAAGGGATAACTGGGTCTATTGGACTGTGTGGATTCGATGGCCTGGCATGTTAGACCCACAGGAGTATAAGGCTCTAGTAGACACCGGCACACAGTGTACTCTAATGCCATCAAGTTATAAAGAGGCAGAACCCATCTGTATTTCTGGTGTGACAGGGGGATCCCAAGAGTTAACTGTATTGGAAGCTGAAGTAAGCCTAACTGGGAATGAATGGCAGAAACACCCCATTGTGACTGGTCCAGAGGCTCTGTGCATCCTTGGCATAGACTATCTCAGGAGAGGGTATTTTAAGGACCCAAAGGGGTATCGATGGGCTTTTGGTATAGCTGCCTTGGAGACGGAGGAAATTGAACAGCTGTCTACCTTGCCTGGTCTCTCTCAAGACCCTTCGGTTGTGGGGTTGCTGAAGGTTGAAGAACAACAAGTGCCAATTGCTACCACAACAGTGCACTGGCGGCAATATCGCACCAACCGAGACTCCCTGATTCCCATCCACAAGTTGGTTCGTCAACTGGAGAGCCAAGGAGTGTATCAGCAAAACTCGCTCACCTTTTAATAGTCCCATATGGCCATTGCAAAAGTCTAATGGGGAGTGGAGACTAACAGTAGATTATCGCGGCCTGAATGAAGTTACGCCACCGCTGAGTGCTGCCGTTCCAGATATGCTAGAACTTCAATACGAACTAGAGTCAAAGGCAGCCAAGTGATATGCCACAATGGACATTGGTAAACTCATTTTTCTCAATCCCTCTGGCAGCAGAGTGCCATCCATAATTTGCTTTTACTTGGAGGGGTGTCCAGTACACTTGGAATCGATTGCCCCAGGGGTGGAAACACAGCGCCACCATTTGCCATGGACTAATCCAGGCTGCACTGGAACAGGGTGAAGCTCCAGAACACCTGCAATACATCGATGACATCATCCTATTGGGCAACACGGCAGAAGAAGTTTTTGAGAAAGGGAAGAAAATAATCCAAATCCTTCTGAAAGCTGGTTTTGCCATAAAAGAAAGTAAGGTCAAGGGACCTGCACAGGAGATCCAGTTTTTAGGAATAAAATGGCAAGATGGACGTCATCAGATCCCAATGGATGTGATAAACAAAATAGCAGCTATGTCCCCACCGACTAATAAAAAGGAAACACAGGCCTCCTTAGGTGTTGTGGGTTTTTGGAGAATGCATATTCCAAATTACAGTCTGATTGTAAGCCCTGTCTATCAAGTGACCTGGAAGAAGAATGATTTTAAATGGGGCCCTTACCAACAGCAAGCCTTTGAACAAATTAAGCGGGAGATTGTTCATGCAGTAGCCCTTGGACCTGTCCAGGCAGGACAAGATGTTAAAAATGTGCTCTATACTGCAAAAATGTGCTCTGTACTGCAGTTGGAGAGAATGGCCCTACCTGGAGCATCTGGCAGAAAGCACCTGGGGAGACCCGAGGCCGACCCCTGGGGTTTTGGAGTCGAGGATATCGAGGATCCGAGGCTCACTATACTCCAACTGGAAAAGTGATATTGGCAGCATATGAAGGAGTTCGAGCTGCCTCAGAAGTGGTTGGTACTGAAACACAGCTCCTCTTAGCACCCCGACTGCCAGTGCTGGGCTGGATGTTCAAAGGGAGGATCTCCTCTACACATCATGCAACTGATGCCACATGGAGTAAGTGGGCCGCACTGATCACACAACGGGCTCGCATAGGAAACCCCAGTCGCCCAGGAATTTTAGAAGTGATCACGGACTGGCCAGAAGGCAAAGATTTTGGAATGTTGCCAGAGGAGGAAGTGACGCATGCTGAAGGGGCCCCACTGTATAATAAACTGCCAGAAAATGAGAGGCAATATGCCCTGTTCACTGACGGATCCTGTTGCATTGTGGGAAAGCATCGGAGGTGGAAGGCTGCTGTATGGAGTCCTATACAACAAGTTGCAGAAACTGCTGAAGGAGAAGGTGAATCGAGTCAGTTTGCAGAGGTGAAAGCCATCCAGCTAGCATTAGACATTGCTGAAAGAGAAAAGTGGCCAGTGCTCTATCTCTATACTGACTCATGGATGGTGGCAAATGCCCTGTGGGGGTGGCTACAGCAATGGAAGCAGAGCAACTGGCAGCGCAGAGGTAAACCCATTTGGGCTGCCGCACTGTGGCAAGATATTGCATCCCACCTAGAGAATCTGGTTGTAAAAGTACGTCATGTAGATGCTCACATACCCAAGAGTCAGGCCACTGAAGAACATCAAAATAATCAACAGGTGGATCACGCTGCCAAGATTGAAGTGGCCCAGGTGGACCTGGACTGGCAACATAAGGGTGAGCTATTTATGGCTCAGTGGGCCCATGACACCTCAGGCCATCAGGGAAGAGATGCAACATATAGATGGGCTTGTGATCGAGGGGTGGACTTGACCATGGACACTATTGCACAGGTTATCCATGAATGTGAAACATGTGCTGCAATTAAGCAAGCCAAGTGGTTAAAGCCCCTGTGGTATGGAGGGCGATGGCTGAAATATAAATAAGGGGAAGCCTGGCAGATTGACTATATCACACTCCCACAAACTTGCCAAGGCAAGCACTATATGCTTACAATGGTGGAAGCAACCACTGGGTGGCTGGAAACATATTCTGTGCCCCATGCCACCGCCTGGAACACTCTCCTGGGCCTTGAAAAGCAGGTCTTATGGCAACACGGCACCGCAGAAAGAATTGAGTCAGACAACGAGACTCATTTCCAAAACAACCTCATAGACACCTGGGCCAAAGAACATGGCATTGAGTGGGTGTATCATATCCCCTATCATGCACCAGCCTCTGGGAAAATCAAACAATACAATGGACTGTTAAAGACTACATTGAGAGCAATGGGGGGTGGAACTTTCAAACATTGGGATACACATTTAGCAAAAGCCACCTGGTTAGTCAACACCAGAGGATCTGCCAATCGGGGTGGCCCTGCCCAGTCAGAATTTTTACATACTGTAGAAGGGGATAAAGTCCCTGTAGTGCACATAAAAAATATGTTAGGGAAGACAGTCTGGGTTACTCCTGCCTCAGGCAAAGGTAAACCCATTCGTGGGATTGCTTTTGCTCAAGGACCTGGGTGCACTTGGTAGGTGTTGTGAAAAGATGGGGAAGTCCGATGTGTGCCTCAAGGGGATTTGATTTTAGATGAGAATAGCCAGAATTAAACTGTATGATGTTAGTTGCTATATAACCCTGCCACTGTATGTTATCATTACTATAACTGTTATATGCTATATCTATGGTATTACAGTAAGAATCACTTAGATCAAGCAAGAATGAACTGTGATAAAACTAAGCGAAGCACAGTAGTGATGGAACCAGAACTGACTCCAGCATGCAAGAATCCAATGGTGCACACCATCCTCCTGCTGCGTCCAATGTCACCCACTTGCCACACTGCAATGAAGCCCAATTCTGTTCTACCAACTGAGAGGACTTTGCACCATCCCTCCTGCCCAGAAAGACTGGTATGACAGATGGAGCCCAGAGTCGGGAACTAAATGAACTCAACGAATATTTTATGAACATGACCCATAAACTAAAGGAATGATATCTCTGTGTGTGTCTACATATATACATACATATATATATATGTATCATTGTTTATGTGTCTCAAAGGGATGGAAAAGGTGATGATGATTGACCGGGATGTAACTGAAGGTATGGGAACTGAGCATGACGTCAATGGCGTAGAATAAGGGGTGGATACTGTCCTGGTTTCTGCTTGGATAGAGTTAATTGTCTTCCTAGTAGCTGGTACAATGCTATGTTTTGAGTTCAGTAGGAGAAGAATGTTGATAACACACTGATGTTTTCAGTTGTTGCTCAGTAGTGTTTAGTCTAAAGTCAAGGATTTTTCAGCTTCTCATGCCCAGCCAGCAAGAAAGCTGGAGGGACACAAGAAATTGGCACAGGACACAGCCAGGGCAGCTGACCCAAAGTGGCCAACGGGGTATTCCATACCATGTGACGTCCCATCTAGTATATAAACTGGGGGGAGTGGGGGCGGGGGGATCGCTGCTCGGGGACTAACTGGGTGTTGATCGGCAGGTGGTGAGCGATTGCATTGTGCATCATTTGTATATTCCAATCCTTTTATTATTACTGTTGTCATTGTATTAGTGTTATCATTATCATTATTAGTTTCTTCTTTTCTGTTCTATTAAACCGTTCTTATCTCAACCCACGGGTTTTACTTCTTTTCCCAATTTTCTCCCCCATCCCACTGGGTGTGGGGGGAGTGAGTGAGCGGCTGCGTGGTGCTTAATTGCTGGCTGGGGTTAAACCACGACAAATAACTAACCAAAAGAGAGGCAATGAGGGTGGGTCTTCTTCGTGATGGGACTAGTGGTGTGAAGAAAGCTAGGTCATATGTGGAGACACGGACATCTATTTATACCAGCACTTGTCAAAGCAGATGGAAGCAACCAACAGAGCAACCATGTACAGGCTGCAGCCAAGACATGGGGCTTTGTACAGACTGGTATTGGTCCTAGCCATGTGTCCTGTGCAACCCAAGTCTCCTGTGCCTGGACAAGCGGGCCTGAGTTTTGTCAGTTTGTTTAGTTTTCAGGCTAAACATGCAAAGAGCATTTTCTAAAGCTCTTGGAGATCTCCAGGGCTTTCTCTAAGTAGCTGAAGCTCATGCAAGTCAGAGCCCTAAGTAGCCATAGAGCCCAAGTTGAATGCATTTAAGTAAATGCTTCAAATTTTTGCTTTGCAGGGGCTATACCCCGCTACCTCTGTCCACGTAGCAGGCAGCTCCCCATTCCCCCAGACAAAGGTGAAGAAGAGAGAGGGTCATTGACACACATCAGACCGGAGGGAAGTGGTTTGGGTATGGGAGAGTTAGAGCAGGCAGAGAGAGGATGCACGCAGCAGGCTGTAGGAGGAGTACTCAAAGTGGAAGAGCTGGAAAACTGAGAGAGGAAAACTGTAGAACTATCTGGGCTTACAGATTACTTGGTCCAGAGAGAAGAAAGGCTGAGCATGGGAAGCAATACCCTTCTTCTCTTCCCCACCTGCTGATGTAGTGCTTCTGAGATGTCAGCCAGGCAGGGAGCCTGGGCTGGGGAGTCAGTAGAGGTTGCTCCTCCCCATGCAGATAAGGATTTCTGGGTCTGAGCCTAGCCAAGGCAAGGAAGCACCTGACAAAATGAGCAGTTGCTGGAAGGCTTCCCAGAGAGGAAGCCGAAACAGTGGGGTGCTCCAGTGGGTTTTAATGGGGAGTTCAGGGACTAGCTATAATTCAGTAACTGGTCTGGGCAGAATGACACAACTCCCTCACCACTGCCCTGTACCACCCTAAACCAGACTTTTCTGATTTCATTTCAGTATTGCAAGTGTTTTCACATGATATCAGGTCTTTAAAAATATGTGAAGGAAAGAGAAAGGGTTGAGCCAACTCCCCACCCACCAGACATCAAATTTCCAGCAAAATTTTTCAATTTCCAAAATTGTTCTCCAGTGTGTTTAGAATCACCCTTAGTGCCCGGAGCTGATTAGTAATGCCTAAACAACCACTAACATTCATCTGATAGACTGGTGTTTAATTCAACGTGTGTATCTCAATGTATTGTATTTACCACTGTACTTCTCCTGCCAATGTCCAGCTTTCTCAGCACCAATCATCTGGAAAACATGAAAGAAGAATCCTTTATATGTAATGCTTTAAACTCATAACAGGTTCAGGGTGAACAACTCTAACACATTGGGATTACTGAGCCTTTGGGTTTTTTACACCTGTCAAAATTATCCTTTTTCCTTTTTCTGATTATTTGACATTGATCTAGACCTTTGCTGCCTAATATTTTTGTTACTAGAAAAGGACCAAGAGGTACTACCTCATTACTTTATCTCTTTTGTTGTCTCCTCAAAATCAACATATTCTGCCATTTCCCACCAGAAGAAATCACATTGCCATGGTTTCCATCACAGTTTAAAGAGGAACTTATAACTGTGTGGTGTTCACATAAGTACTCCAGGCAAAACAGGAAAGACTATGTTTGAGGTATATCTTTATATAAACGTACCTTCTATCCCATGTGACCTCATATGTACATAAGTTGAAACACAGCTGTGTCATTATTCAGTTGCCCACAACTAACTTGCTTAAAGCATAAGCATGAGGTCAGGTTCTTAGCTGATATAAATCATCATCCCCATGCTACACACCTTAAGTCCAGAGGAGGCAATCTAGGAAGGGTCTACCCATTCCAGAAGCCCCATATTTCCTTTCCCATTGATGCCCCTTCCATAGGATTTTCCATCTCTTCCTACCCCAAACACCTGTTTTGACCACAGATGGAAAGCTTTGGTTCAGGATGAGATGGAATTAAAGGAAAGGAGATAGCTGCCTGCAAGCATGTAATTAATAAAAACACCCACAAGAAGGTCTGGTGGTTTGCTGTGCTCCACAACATATGATTAGCATTAACAACAAAGGCAAAATTAAGTGAAGGAAAACTTATTCTGAGCAACTGAGTATTTGGTGGAACGTGAGTTTAAACATATTCAGTCTAGGATAAGATGAATGGTTTTAACAGCAAGCTTAATAACCTATTGAACCAATTTATCAAAGACTGCTGTAGATTCTTTATCGCTTGAGGTCTTTAAAACAAGACTGCAGAGTCTTCTCAAAGTCATGCTCTAGCCAAGCATAAACTGCTTCATGCAGAAAGCACTTTGTAGCAATCTACTTTGGATATCTGTGAGAGGTCTGACCTGAAGGTCAGTCATGGTCCCATCTCGTGTCAGGTCTATGAATCCATTAGGTGGAATGCCCCAAACTGGATTCAGTGCCATTAAAGATTTACACCAGTAGACACTCTGGCCCAGGCCAGTGAGTGCAATATACCCAAGTCCAAGATGCAGTTAAGATGTGTAGAAAGGCTCTTTTTGACATCTCTGAGTTTTGGATGACATCCTTAGAGGGTGAGTGCAGTGCAGACAGTATGCAGTGACCAGGCATATCACTTCTAGCAAGTATTAGATGACACTGCCCTCAGACGGTCAAGATGGAGTAGATAAACTCTTCCTAATTCCTAAAATAAACTTTAATGCAGGGCTTACTTAACAACTGACTAAATACATTTCAAGTAATGCACTGTAAATAAATATCTCCATCATACTGGACTATTGAGGAAAATGGTTATTTCTTTGTCCACAGCCACCAGTAACCTGGAGTGCAAATATTCCAGCTTAGGAAAAATGCAGACTTGCAACAAGGGTCAAGGTGGGAGACAGGCAGCCCTAGCGCTCTTTCAGCTTCTTGCCATTTTTGCTGAATTCAACCTAGCAAGGAGAACAATGTGCACTACAGAATCAGACCTTCAGCTGAAAAGGAAGAACGGGAAGGAAATTAAAAGAAAAAATCCTGCTCCACATAAAACCTTTGTACATAGCTAAATTTGTCTAGAAAGTTAACATTAGAGAAATTAAATGGGCACTGCAAAGTCCTCCATTAGTTGAGAGAACGTCAGATATAGAATATAATTACATTTTTATAGCATCTTTTATGCTCAAGGTATGAGAGTGCTCTGCATAGTGTGATACTGGGGATGCTGTAATGGGTTATACCACAGCTCAGTGAGAACAAGGGGCACTGCAGAAGCAGTCAAAATAGACAGGGCTACAGGAGCAGATATAGGCTCCTTCTGCAGATATTGGTATTTACAGATTTTTCTGCAGAATCTACATTGTCATGTCATCCCAGAAATGGTGACACAGTCCCTTGGAGGGAGGTCTCTCCTCCCAGGCCGTCCTGGCAGCCATGGGCTGGTGAGGAGGGCTGGCGGCACTGCCCGTGGGCAAGGGAAGGGTCCCCACCACCCCAGCTCAGCCACCAGCTGTACTGGCAAGACAGCAGCACCTGGCCACGGGATGAGCCACACCACTGATCCCACTTCCAGCTCTCGAGAGGCAACATCTGTTGGCAGTCTTGATGCCTTGAATAAAGGCATGAGAAGGAAAACTTCACTGTATTGCTGTAATGATTAACTTTTGCTTGCTTGAACAACTTTGAAACTTTGGTATGTACGAATAAGATAAGAAAACCTTGAGCTTTGTCAGTGGTATGCACCAAGGCGCCAACAAACAATAGGCCTTGGGCCCTGATGATAAGCCTTGGGTCCTGCTGAGTTTTTGTAATTAAAACCTGCCAAGGCCAGCTAACTAGGAAGAAGAGATGAACCAACTGGGATGACCCACACTGCGCATGTCCGAAAGGACGGACACTATGTAAATGATTTCTGGGAAATAACATGAATATGTATGTTAGTTTCAGGAAATGTAATGAATATGTATATGACTAGAATGATATAAGCTTTGTTTGCTGTAGGTAACGGTATGCACGCTAGGTGGAATTATCCCCAGTGCATCCAGCGCTGCAATAAAGAATGCTTGCTTTCTAAAACTCCAAAACTGAGTCTTAGAGAATTTCTTTGACCGGCTTTTTTGGTAACAGTCTTGCCAACCTCTGTCCCCCCCGACTCTTGCTCTCCACCAGAAGGAATGGCTGGACCCCCTTCCTTGCACTGGATGGGCTGAAACAGGGTCCTGGGCCATGGGCAGGGTGGAGGGAGGCCCTGGGGCCAGGTCCCCAGGGACGACAGGGCTGTGAGCACCCTCAGAGGCCTGATGCAGTGCGACACCAACATTTGGCCTGGACACCTGAAGTGCCTAGTGTAGTCTAAGTGGAGACTCAGGCTGCAATTCATATGAGCTAATTTATGCTTGTGCTTCCAGATGGGAAGGATCACACTCCCAGAAGGCCCACTTGCCTCCCCTGCTCATGCATGAGCTCTGGGTAAGCAACACAGACAGAGGCATCTGCACTGGGGATGTCAAAGTTTGGGAAACTAGACAGCTGAGAAGTTGCCAACTCCCTCAACTCTATTTAGGACAATCTGAGTTAGAAACATAATTTATATTGCCTAAGACAGGGGCCAGAAACTCCTTTGCACATGTAGAAATTCAAAGGGACTCTCCTGAAGACCTGGGGTTTTTAATCTGGAGTGGGTGGGGTCAGAAACAAGCTCAAAGGGCACATTGTACTGTAGTAAGAAACTGCCATTTTCCCTTCCTTATTGGTAAAGTGTCCCTTACTATCTTCCAGCTTGTCCAGTCTAAACCAAGAAGACATTTCAGTCCAATCCTCTAAATTTCCACGGAAGGTTTTAATACAAAACCAAGGAGAACCAAGTCCTAAAATCCTTTTCATATATCTTCTGAGAAAACAAGTAAATAAAATCTCATCTTCTGGTTAAGCAGATTAATGGTGGAAAACATAGCTGATGGCAGGCAAAACGTGCCTCTTTCAAATGCTCTCTATAAAGGGCATTCCCATAATCAAAAGAAAACTAATCCTCTTGCACTAGATAACGGGCTAGTTAGCCAGTGATTTTACTGCCTCAGACAAAGGTTCTTTGAATTGAAAGATGAAAAGTGCCAGAGGTTTCCAAATGCTTGAAAAGCATTGAGCAGAAAGTGCTTGGAAAAAACCAAAACTTTTTTTTCTCTCTCCTTTTTTTTTAAAGAAGGAAAGTAGTTCCTGAGGGAACAAGGATACTTTTCCATCTAGACTTCCATTATCACCTGTTGTATGCTGGTCTGTCATTCGGAGATTGAGCCAGCCTTTGCCAGCAGCCACCTGACAAGCGTTATGAAGGGGTGACTGTGCAAAAGGCAATGTGCAGGATATAAACTGGCCATTTTCACAAGACCTCCTTTCTGCTGCAGTGGTGCCTGCCTTGGCTGTAATGGGGCAGAACAGTGCAATTGAAGAAATTCTGGTTTAGGCTGCAAAAATTTCCAAACTCTCCCAAAGCTAGACAGATGCCCACAAGCTTTCCCACAGGGGATTTTCACGTAGTTTACTTGACCAAGAAATATAAAGGACAAACATCCTTCTCATTAAAAAGACAAAATGGTTGACTAAACTGAAGAAGCAACTCAGAGTAATTCCAGATGACTTCCTTTGTGACCTCTGTCACCTCTCTGAATGAAAAGTTCAAGACTGAAGCATCCAAATGCAGATTTAGGGCAGAAATATATTTTCTGGTGTTTGAAAATTATAGTCAGCCCCTCTCATTAGGTTTGCTCAGTCAGCACTCCCTCACTCCCTCCCCCCATCCCCATCCCCATATTTATGCCATCACCTCCACCACTGCCATTTGGCTACTGTTGGGTTGGTGTTTACTAGAGGAAGATAAGCAGATTAACAGGAACAGCAGTGTAGGAGCCTAGACTCTGAGGTACCAGGCACGGGTCTATATAGCAGACAGCACTGTCATGATAGATCCTATAAACACACCTGAGGGTATCTCATTTAGCCAAGCCAGCTCAGGTATTATTGCAAGTAGTGTAACAACAATACCAAAATGCATTTTTTGCATTTTTATGAAGCTTTCTGTACTGACCATATGTTGCTTTTCATTAGGTCCCCAGTGTCCTGGTTTCAGCTGGGATAGAGTTAATTGTCTTCCTAGTAGCTGGTACAGTGCTATGTTTTTGAGTTCAGTATGAGAAGAATGTTGATAACACTGATGTTTTCAGTTGTTGCCAAGTGATGTTTAGTCTAAAGTCAAGGATTTTTCAGCTTCTCATGCCCAGCCAGCAAGAAGGCTGGAGGGGCACAAGAAGTTGGGAGGGGACACAGCCAGGGCAGCTGACCCAGTAGCCAACGAGGTATTCCATACCATGTGACATCATGCCTAGTATATAAGCTGGGGGGAGTTAGCCTGGGGGGAGGCTTGGGAACTAACTGGGCATTGGTCAGCAAGTGGTGAGCAATTGCATTGTGCATCACTTGTTTTGTATATTCCAATCCTTTTGTTAGTATTGTCATTTTATTATTATCATTATTAGTTTCTTCCTTTCTGGTCTATTAAACTGTTCTTATCTCAACCCATGAGTTTTACCTTTTTCCTTCCAATTCTCTCCCCCCATCCCGCTGGGTGGGGGGAAGCGAGTGAGCGGCTGCGTGGTGCTTAGTTACAGGCTGGGGTTAAACCACGATACCCAGCTATCATTTTAATGTGACTATAAAATATAAGGCCAGATTGTAGTTGGTTCCTGCCCCATGACTCTGATTCAGCAACACTCATACAAACCCAGAGACACCACTAACTAATGACATTTTACCACATGCATGGTCACGAAGAACAAAACAGAATCTAGCCTGTATAAATTGCTTCTTAAAAAATGTCTTATTCCCAAAGTTGGGAATAATGTGTTACACTGACTCCAGTGAATCTATTCCAGATCTAGCAAAGACCAGGATCAGCGCCTAGGACTCCTCTCTTGCAAATTCATTCAACTCTTTTCAGAAAGCTATTATCCAATGTGTTAATATTTTTTCTTATCTTTTGTAACACTGATGAGAAATTAGAATCCTTTCTCACTCTTCTATCTTTTATAAGTTAACAGCCTGCAATATGGTTTTGTATAGATAGAACACCCTATATATAGGCAGTAAATTATTCTGAAGTAAATGTTGAAAAGTGGAAGGCTAGTGAAATATATCATGGTTTAGCCTGTAAATTAGTTGACGTTCTTGCCAACTGCAAGTCACCTGAGTGTGTTTGCAGTCCTCCTCGCCAATCTTCCATTATTTTCTCACATTCCACCCCCTTGCTCAAGAGACCACTTCTGCTGGGGCTGGCAAAGCTGGAGGTGTTCATTTGGGCTTGCGGGGTGTAGCGCAGAGTAAATTAGAGAGGCATGCAATAAACATATAGAAAAAAGGAATAAACATATTTGTACAATAATGCTTTGAATCAGGTGTCCCATTCATCCTGTCAGGGAATTAAACCACTCAGCCAGCCAGGCATCATCAGTAGATTATTTCATTTGATGCATTAAGTCCTGGAGATGTTGAATGTCATCCTCTACACTGGCTGTTTCATCAGTTATGTTGAAGCAACACATGCCTTCGAAATCAAAGCAGCATTTACGGTGTCAAAGGAGGAAATAGTCCACCACCAATCGATTTTGTAATGTTCATTGGTGTACAGCTGTTACCTACTCAGAAAAAATAGCAATGAGAAACACTAATGTCAAAATCACTTAGCATAGTATAATTCTGTAATACAGCTACTGGGGTTGGCACACCAATGAAGCATGTTGTTAGTCTTCCCTTGACACAAAAGGAAGATGAGTTAATTACAGTAGAGGCTAATGAAATCCAAGTATTTACATGTTGATCTTGTGGAAATGTATCCAGGGCATGTGCTTGTAGTACAAGACTACAAAGCACGATGAGCCAACCTGTGATAGGGGAGGAAAACGGGAGTCATCTCCTTCCAGTAATACATACGCTGTTGCTCCAGCTCCTTCAGCTAATATCACTCTGGGTTTGATAACCTGATGTGGGGTAATTGCCCACACAGATTGGAGAACTATGGCTTGTGCTTTTTCAGATTGAACTTGAATTCAATGTTGGGTTCACAACACTAATAACACCATTCTAATGCTATCTCCTCTAGATAAGGCACAGGTATTCATCGAAGATACCTGAAATACAAGAACTTGAGAAGCTGATATCAACAAAGGATGTAAAATAAGGGGAGAAGTTTGGGTACAGAACCATATGGCATTCTCAGGGGTTATTATATAAATCTTCACATCTAGACTAATAGGTTGTGGTCCAACCATGCAATCCATCAGTGTAAACAATTCCATTTCCCCTGTAGTTAATATTTTGGGAGAGATACCATCTGGAAGAATTTCAATCCTCACCATGTTTTGTACTGGAGGTGTTGTAATATGATCATAGGGTGTTTATTATGAATATTCCAGCTGTTTAACAAAAAAACCTGCTTTAGTAAGAAGTGAACTCCAGTGTTGTAAAGTTTTAGTACTGGTTAGCTTTTTTAATTGTTCCTTCAGCATCCCATTCATTCTTTCAATCAAGCCATTAGCTTGGGGATGGTAGGCAATGTGGAATATCCAATCTATCCCTAGGCCTTGAGACCAATCTTGGACATTATGTCCACTAAAGTATTTTCCTTGGTCACTTTGTATTTGGTGAGGAGGTCCATATTGATGAATGAGTTGTTCTAGTGCTTCAATTGTGTTATGTTGATTAGCATACTTGGTGGGTTTAACAAAAAACAGTCCTGATACTGTATCCACAGCAGCAAATACATATCACCACCCCCTCGACAGGGGCAGGGGGCCCATGTAATCAACCTGCCAGGTATTCAAGGCCCACTGACCCTGTTTTAACTTTCCCCATGGCCTATATAATGCCCTTAAATGTAGCTGCGTACAAGTAGTACAATTATGTGCACATGCTTTATAAATATGTAATGGCAAAGGGGTTTGATTGTGAGCAATATCCCATGCACGTGCAGTATAAGCTGGCCGATGCCCACAAGCTATATGCACATTTATAGCTTGAGCATGTACTTCGGCGGAGGTCATATTATCTACTTCCCTATTATTTTGTGACTCATGTGAATCATCTTTTTGATGAGCTGAGACATGTCTTACTTTTAAAGGATACCTTTGTACATACTGCCAGATTTTTTGCCATATATATGCTCCCCATGTAGGGTATCTTTGTACATGCCAATCTTCTTGGGCCCAGTGGGGTAACTACATTGTGAGACTTTTGTATATGACCCAACTGTCAGTGTATAAATAATGTGCCTTCCCTTCCAGGATAGCAAGAGATGCTGCAATCAATTCATCCCACTGACTAGATGCCTGTACACCTGTTTGCCATAATATAATTCCTGGAAGCGGAGCATATGCAACTGCTCTCCATTGTCTTTGTCCAGTTGCCGTGTATGTTGCGCTTCCATCTGTAAACCAGGCATCTTTTTTGTGCTCTTCTATTAACTCGTCATAAGGGGGAGCCTCCTCCACAGAAGATGTAGGGATATCTCCAAGGGGAAGAGTTTCCCCTAGTGTGGGCATATGATTAAATGATACAGTTCCTCGAAGAGTGGTGTGTGGAGTGGTGACGTGGTTTTCCTGGTAGAAATTGTTGCTGTAAATAATGTTTCCATTTCCAATGTGTGGCTGCCTGAGCCACCCCTGCATGGGCCCTAATAGAATCATCAGTAACCCACCCATGAATAGGTATGGGTGTGTGTACAGTCACGCTATCTTGGCCTGTGATTCTTTCGGTTTCTTGTAGTGCCCAAACTACAGCTAAAATTTGTTTTTCCATCAGGGTATAATGTATAGTTTGTAATAGTAATATAGTAATGTATAATTTCTGATTTTCAGGAAATTGGTTCTAATATTACTGCAGTCAATAGTGTTTAATGTCCCTATAGTGGAATTCCAACATTAAAAAAGAAAATCTATGGCTGTTAGCCAGGAAAGCGTACCTCACTGCTTTTGACCAGGCTGATTGTTTTAGGAGCTATGCCTAGCTTTGCCAGGGACAGAGCCTCCAGGCTCTGAAATGGCAAGTACCTGGTAAGAAAACCTATAATAAGCAAGAGTGCCCTCCATACAAATTCACACTTAGAAATGTTGTTACAGATAACAAAAATACTCTTGAGGGACAGCACGTATTATTTTAAAATTTTGCCTCTATCCCTTCCTCTTTTTGTATTTAACAGCTGTGAAGTTGTGATTTAAGTGATTTAAGATATCTGCAGGAAGGAGACTTGTTTGTGAGAGGCAGACCTCTTGGTAGCTCCTTGTACTAGCCTGTTGATTGAAACTCACTCTTTTTATTTAAAGCCATCTCTGCCTGTGCTGTCTCTTTATACAGTTCCTTATCTGGCCAGTATTAATTGATGCTGCTCTGTCATGCTGAGGCTGGTGCTATACGTCTTTCAAATAAAATTAAAATTCGATAGAGGGATGTTTAGAATGAATTCAAATGACACACTCATTCTGATTATACCATTTCCACTGTTGTAAATGGCCTCTCTTTGGAAAACCAGGCACCATTATTCACTCTAGGAAGCTCACCGTTCCCCCAGCCACTTCTTAGACAGCACAGCCCCATTACAAAGGCTTTATGACCCTGCTGGGACAAGGCAGTGCAAGACTGAAAGACAGAAATAACTGTTTCTGAGGATTCCCATGGATGTCTCCCTTCTCCTCATGAACGCATCAGGAGGCAGATAAGAAATTGCATGGCTGGGCGTTTCAGCTCCACCAGTAAACTGTTGGATTTGCAAAATACAACATTTTGCTCCAAGTCCCGGTGCTCCCACATGCTTACCTCAGACCTGCTGCTGTGCATCAGCTGTTTATGAGCATATATCCCAAGGTCAGAGCTGATTCCTGCCCAGATGTCTATTATCAGAGCTACACAGCTAGTACCAGTCTCCAAGAGAAGCTCACACTGTTGGTGTGAGGAGCAGGTCATTGGCAGGGCAGCATTTCTGAGACCTTTCCACCAGTTTTACTCTCTCTGAACTTGAGAGCTACCTTCATCTGAATAAAATCAACCTGTTCAAAACACAGAACAAGCTTAGCTTTGCCCTGCCTTGTGCTGCCAGACAACAGCTGCTGAGGAGATGAAGCAACAAGCCAGGATATGGTAGCAGTGTCTCCAGCCTACTCCTGGTTGCTCCTCTATGCTGGGGGCACCCTTTATCGTGTGGTAAACTTACTAGAGGAGCAAAGAAGACTGTAGTCCCACTGCCAGCACTGCCAAACACAGCAGGCAGTCTGGGCCCTGAAACACTGTCAAACTGCTGTGCAGACCCACCCCAAAAACTCCTGCAGAGAAGATATCTGCATCCTTCCCAGCCTGTATCAGTCAGCACGTTCTCGTGCTAAGGAAACCTTTGTGTACTTGCTCAAGTTAGTTTTTAAGTCATCTTCTGGACTTGAAAGCTCACACATGACATAACCAGTTTTTATTTTTGTCATTGTCTGTAAAATCCTTATGTATAACTTGAGCCTGATCAGGGACACCTTCTCCTAAGCAAAATCCAGGGATTCCCAGAGGCCCACCCAGCTCATACCAACACCAGTACAAAAACCTCTCTCTTCCACATTCACTTCTTTGGAGTTCTAAAATACAGAGAGCAGCTTTACCTGTTGTCCTGGTTTCAGCTGGGATAGAGTTAACTGTCTTCCTAGTAGCTGGTACAGTGCTATGTTTTGAGTTCAGTATGAGAAGAATGTTGATAACACTGATGTTTTCAGTTGTTGCTAAGTAGTGTTTAGACTAAAGTCAAGGATTTTTCAGCTTCTCATGCCCAGCCAGTGAGAAAGCTGGAGGGGCACAAGAAATTGGCACAGGACACAGCCAGGGCAGCTGACCCAAAGTGGCCAACAGGGCGTTCCATACCATGTGATGTCACATCTAGTATATAAACTGGGGGGAGTGGGGGGATCGCTGCTCGGGGACTAACTGGGCATCGATCAGCGGGTGGTGAGCAATTGCACTGTGCATCACTTGTATATTCCAATCCTTTCATTATTGCTGTTGTCATTGTATTAGTGTTATCATGAACATTATTAGTTTCTTCTTTTCTGTTCTATTAAACTGTTCTTATCTCAACCCATGAGTTTTACTTTTTTTTCCGATTCTCTCCCCCATCCCACTGGGTGGGGGGGAAGTGAGTGAGCGGCTGCATGGTGCTTAGTTGCTGGCTGGGGTTAAACCACGACACTATGGAACAAAGGAGCATTTAAAAATTAAGACTTCAAATAAGGAATCAGCGTAATAAGATCATTTTGTGTGCTGAAGATGCTCAGACTTCATCCTGGTGCTTGTAAGTGCACATAAGGTGGGCTGGCTGTGCTTTCAGTGCACTTTTTGTAACAGTGCTGATTTCTCCTGGGTGTAGACCACGTTGTTACATCTCACAGCATATGCAGGGAAAGATAACACAAGAGAAAATGTCTGCATTACAATTCCTGGGCAATCTGGAATTCAAAATGCTGACAGCTGACCCTCAATAGTAAGTGTAAAGTCCAACAGGGAGTGATAATTAGACCATAAATGACCATTTTGGTCATGATTAGCAGCCCTGTGTTCAGATACTGGGTAAGAGGAAAATCGGAGGCTTGCATGGGCTGCTGGGTGGGGAGCAGTACTAAGCAGAGCCACAATTAACATCATTATAGCAGCCCAGACAGATTCACAGTTGATCGTTCTCATCCATCCAAGGAAAAGATGGGCTCTGTGCCAAAGGGGCTTTCCATCTTTGACATTTCATGGCATGTGCCATCAGAGGGCTGTCGTGGTTTCAGCCCAGCCGGTAACAAAGGACCACGCAGCCGCTCGCTCACTCCTCCCGCCCCCCTCCGGTGGGATGGGGAGGAGAATCAGAAAGGAGAAAGGAAAAAAAAAACCGGAACCTCGAGAGTTGAGATAAGGACAATTTATTGGGACAACACAAAAAGAGAAGTTACAACAACAACAACGGTACTAATAAAAGAATATACAAAACGAGTGATACACAGTGCAACTGCTCACCACCCGGAACCTGACGCTCCGCCACTTCCCCCACCAAAAGCCAAGAGAACACCTCCCAGCCCACTCCCCATTTATATCCTGAGCATGATGTCACATGGTATGGAATAGCTCCTTGGCTAGTTCAGGTCAGCTGTCCTGGCTGTGCCCCCTCCCAGGTACCTGTGAAAATTAACTCTATCCTAGCTGAACCCAGGACAACGGCTCAGGGCAGAGAATGGAAAGTTTATTAGCAGTGGCTGGAAGAGTTTAAACTTTAGAGTTTAGTTGCTTTCCACTGACTTTCTGAAAGTCTTAGAGCACCAAACTTGTGCAGAATGTTATCTCCAAAACACTGATCAAGAGTGCGTCTGCGGGGGATTCAACTTGAAATACATAAAAGGTTACAGCAAAGAGGAGAAAAACTGGCTGTCCCCATGCCTGTGGCAGAACAGACCAGACAGGGTGGGTGTACTGCAGCAAGCTATCTGGATGCAAGCTAGACATCATGAGAAGCTCTCCAGGAGCAAGGATAGCGAAGCCCTGGAATGGCTCACCTGTGGAAAGCCTTGTACAGAGGGATGGTAACAAAAGTAACTCATCTTGTCACAGCAGAACTTGGTGAGCTCTTGAGGATCTTTCCAGACTTGCAAGTCTTCACATGCTTCACAGACATTAAAACCATACAGATATTAGAGTCATAACATGTTAATAGTTGCACACATCTTGAAGTCAGATCAGTAACAGAAAGTTCATTTCAGAGAAGTTTCCCAGAATGTGCGTACTTGACTTCAGCATATCTCAAACAGCTGCATACTTGGAAGGACTGTGCTGTACCTCTACCTCCTAGCAATATGCTGAAATACTCCTTTTCCCTAGTCTCTGTGGAGTTACTACGTCTCTCGTTCTGTGCTCTTCTGTGTCCACATAGGCTTCAGCTAGCTTGGACCCCCAGTGCAAGCAACTTCAAACCTTTGGCTGTGTATTGGGTCTGGCTAGGATGGAGTTAACTTTCCCCATAGCAGCCCTCATAGTGCTGTGCTTTGTATTGGTAGCTAGAAAGGTGTTGATAACACACCAGTGTTTTGGCTACTGCTGAGTAGTGCTCCCACAGCATCAAGGCTGTGTCTCCAACATTGCCCCCCTCACCCACAAAGGCCAGTAGGCTGGGGCTGGGCAAGACCTTGTGAGGGGACATAGCCAGGACAGCTGACCCAAACTGACCAAAGGGATATTCCATAACATATGACATTGTGCTCAGCAATAAAAGCGAAGAGAAGTGGGGGGTGGTATTCATTATTAATGCATTTGTCTTCCGGAGCAACTGCTATGCATACTGAAGCCCTACTTCCCAGGAAGTGGCTGGACATCGCCTGCTGATGGGAAGTAGAGAATAAATCTTTTTGTTTTCCTTTGCTTCTGCGCGTGGCCTTTGCTTTTGCTTTATTAAACTGCCTTTATCTTGACCCATGAGTTCTTTTTCATCTTATTCCCCCCCCCCCCCCCCATCCTGCTGAGGAGAGGGAGTGATAGAGTGGCTTGGTGAGCACCTGGCGCCCAGCCAAGGTCAACCCACCGCAGGCTGTTATTGGGGATATCTGGCAGAGTGTTTGGCCTGGACTCTATACTCCCCTACAACTTAACAGAGAGACCTCAAATCCCTACTAGCATCTCTTTTATTTGAGAAGCCAAAGAGCATTGGTGGTCATTATCAAATAGATCAAGTGGCAAGTTTTTGGAAAGTACATAGCAAAAATAATTTTGTGGTGGAACATACTTGGGATTTGACTTTATAAGCAGCTAGAGCCAAGCAAAGAGTCTGGAGAGAATGCTGTGTCCTACCACAAGACTTAAATATGGGAGAAAGTGAGAAGTTTAAAGCAAGAAGGATTTCCAGGGAAAGACCAGAGACAGTGCTGATAGGAATCCCCAGAGGGGTCAGGACCAGCACAGGGCACAGCAGCCTTGCTGAATTTGTTACGTGCATTTCAGTTTCCTTGAAAGGTTGAAACGGTCCTTGACCAGATATTTTTTTAAAGAAAGTCTTTTTAATTGAGGCAGTTTTTTTCTGGTACTAATGAAAACTCCTTCATGATTAATTCAGTATCCTGATATTTGAAGAGCACTGATGTTGTGGTATTATATAGCTATCACAGAAAATTACCATTTCAGGACAGATGGTGCAGTGGTGTTGATGAGTAACAATTAAGCCAAATCATTATGGGCTCTTCTGCTCATTGAAGATTGTGGCAGGTACATCCACCCTGACAGGAAACAAAACTTCTCCGGACAGGGAGGAGAGGAAAAAAAAAACCAAACCCTAGAGGCCGCAGGTTGAAAGCTGAACTGACCAATCCAACATGCATCAGGTACACGGAAGTGTTGACCTTTTGGCCAATGGGGATTAAAATGACCACAGATCAGATTTGACAAGGGTATAAATGGGGCCCCACCAGAGGACATTTTGAGTCAGTCCTCCTCGGAGCAGCAGGTCTGCAGTCAGGGACTCTCCCCTTGGGTTGGGATGCTGCCCTAGGTAACTCCTCAAGGTTGAGAGCCCTCATCTTTTAGGTGAGTGATATGCGCATTTTGAGCCATCATTTAAAATCTTAAGAATTCTTAAGTTGGCTGTGTAGTACTAATTCCCCTTACATCATTGAACCTGTGGTTCACTAATGTTATCGGAGTTTTAACTAACTTTTTTACTGAGGAATAAATCTGAGTTTTAACACCTGTTGGATTTGATTGTGTGAGCCTCTATAACAAGACATCCACTGAAGACATGTATATGAAAAGTAGATATGACATTTTCTGCTGGCAATATCCTCATAGACTTTTTAGAGGACCCTTTTTTATCTTTAGATTAATTAATTAAAGGGGCTGTATCTGAATTATGACTTTTGATTCTCTTTCCTAAACATTAAATGGTTTTAGAAAAAGTTTCATGTCTTAACCTAGAGTTACATAGTGCTTGTAATCATTGAAAGACTGATCCATTATATCTCACTGTTAAGTGTCTAATTTTGAACAACCAGATGAATCAGATCTTTAAAACTTTGTATCAAAGGAACTCCATAAGTCACAAGGAAGACTGTCCCAACTCCATCCCTGAAAGGGACAAGTGTGTTGTTATTTCAGTACAAAATAATTTGGGTAATCTGTAAAGTAAGGTGACTAGCATGGATGGTTTAATAAACAAGGGCATTTGGTATTTTCTCACTAGAAGAAGAAAAGGATGACTGAAATGTCCCATTAGACAGTGATTCGATGCAGATTCAAAATACAGTAAGACCCATCACACTCTAAGAGCAGATGGGTGGCATGCATCTCCTTATGAGGACGAAGCTAGCTGGTGTCACACCCCAGGACCATTTGTTTGCTCACAATCGCTCCTTGGGTCCAAAAATTCCTTCAGCTGCTCCCACGTCAAGGAATCAGTATTCAACGCTCAAACACAACTCCCCCTGGCAAAGAAATGGAGCAGAGCCTCAGCCCCAGATGCCTGACAGGGCAGGACAGAGGGCATCCCATGGGTGCTCACTCAGGCACACTGGCCCTGTGCTTAGGAAGGGGCTATGCCTGGGAGTGCAGAGACCTGAGCACAGACCCTCCCGCCACCACCACCTGGGAGTGTTTTGGCAAGCATGCCCACACAGCCCAGCCCTCAGATCTCGCCACGTGTCACCCTCCTCATATTGATTTCCAATTTTTCAACATCCACGGATGCTCAAGTCCCCCAAAGAGCCATCCTGTGCAGGCACAACCAGATGCCTGTATCACTCCATCTGTCCATCACTTGTAGTGGGCAGTAAAAGTCATTTCTGCCTAACATGTAGGCTGCAGCTTCCTGTGTCAGTGCCAGTCCTGGCCATTCCTTCCTCCTCCCTCGCTCTTCTTCCTCCGCTGTAGGGTCCCAGCCCTCGCACAGCCCCTCAGCTGCACCAGGGCAGCTGGTTGAGGTGGACACAACTGGATTGTAGGACTAACCTAAATTAAGCTTGTTTGTTCTGCTGGGCTGTTTCAGGGGGCTGGTTTTGTGACCCCCTGCTGGCCAAGGGAGCCGGGACAAGGAGAGGGGGAGGTCAGTGCTGCTGAGCTGGCACTGCTGCCAAAAGAAAGCCTTGTCCAAGTCTAGCTTCAGTGATACCATTAATTGGGACGTCTAGGACTGGGCACCTCATACAATGTTTTAATCTGCACCTCCACTTACGGCAACTCCGGGGGGGTCCTCTTTGCATGCATATGCTGTACCTCCAGACTTCTTTCCAAATAGCATGCCATTTCCCACTTCCCTTCTCTCCTTTCCAACAGTCTTACCTCTTCCTTTCCCCTTGCCATTGCTGCCTCCATGCCTGACTGGTGGGACAGGGGACCCGGTGCCTGAGCAAGTGCTGCAGAGAGGCTGAGGAGGACCCAGGCAATGCAGGACAAGACTGAAATGGCTGTGCTAGAAATCAAGGAGGTCACATTTTATATGTGAAGGCAATTGTCAGTCCCAGTTCCACTCTCCCTTCCATCTGCATGGGCATCACAGCACCGCATAAGGGAAAATCTGGCTCACATATACCCCAGAAAAATCTTCCCCCGGATTCAGGAAGAGACTAAAAACAGAAGGGCAGATCAGGTGCAGCTCTGTTTTCCTGCTATCCCCATCCCTCCCCACATCCCTATTAAAAAGCAATAACTGAAACCCATTTCCCTCCTTGTTATTCCTGCATTATAATTGTTTGTAAATGCCATTTTTTCTTTAATTACACCTTCCTACATATACATGAGAATGATAGGGTAAAGAACAATCCAACATTGCAATTGAATTACAAAAGTATTGCACATGGCTGTTCTATTAACTTCATAACAGTGATGTGTTATAAAATGCAAAGTGCAGAAAATGGGGTAGTAATTTGTTTATAAATATATTAATTAGGTGGAACAAATGCCATATTGCCTGAGAAAAGCAAATCACTGATTGCAAAAAGTGTGCTTTCTAGCATGGATTTCACATGAAAAAATGTAGCTAATAAAGCTACCTTTATGCTTTGTATTACAGCTTTTTAGCATAAATAGCTAATAACCAATTTACATTAATGGTATTGGCACAAATGTAAAATAGGGTCTTTTTGTTTGTATTGCTGAAGTGCAATTCTATTGCCAGATGATTGTATTTGGCCATTTCATTAACTGGAGAGATCTAAGAAACAGATACAGTTCCAGGGCCTGCCCAAGGAATATTAATATGGAAAAGAAATTGCACCACACACCTGGTTACAAGCTTGGGCCTCACAAAGAGCGCGTGTGCTTTACACACCAAAGCCTGTTCCTCCATCATGCACATTAATATAGAGAGGCCACATCTCAAACAGGCTGGTACTGTCTCAAATCAGGTTTAGAAACAAGGCTTTCCAGTCTCATGAGGCTTTTCAAGATTTCAGATGTTCTTCTGTTCTGAATCACAAACACCAAGGTCTTGGGAAGCTGGTTGCCATCCACCCTAACAAAAAGAGAGGGCTGGAAAAGTGCGACCATGGTCTGGGGTCATTCACTTAAAACAGGGTGGAACTTGCCTCCAAAGGCACGGTGGCTTTGCTCAGGGCAAAGCCAGCCAAAGCGTCAGAAATGGGGCTGTCCTCTCCCTAACAGGGCTGTGCTTTCCAGGTGCAGCTCTCCTCTGTTAGCAAATACTCTCCCATTCCTGACTGATTTAGAGCACCCTCCTCTTCGCTATAGTGAAACCATTCTCCTGCAGCTGAGATGTGCCTTATATTTTCTCAGGCATAGGAAGTGATGTAGAACCTTGCACGGGATTTACACCACCATTTCTTTCCATTCCCCAGGTAATGGCTTTCCCGCTTGACACCTGGAAAAAGGGACTGTTGCAACATAATGATTTTTATAGGTTTAGATGGCTGGTGGAGAAAGGGGCCTTTACAGCCTACTAAATCAATGTTTCTGCTAGCCAAAGATCAAATGTAAATGTTGGCAAATTACTGGCAAGGCACGTTAAAGTCACACAATCCAGTCTGCTATAGCAATAGAGGTTTTCCATTTCAGGCCTCATTCATCTGGGACCTTTCATATTCACAGGGTCTTTCTTTAGTCATGCTATGTAAGCAGCTACTGTATATACTGAAAGCCAATTTCCCCATATACTTGTGTGCTGCTGGAGGAACAAGAAATCATGAATCTATTTCCAATTTCATTACCCTTTATGTGATATTGATACAAAAGCATCCTTTCCCCTCATCTGCTTGTTTCTTAGATGAAGACTAGAAGAAAGGCTTCTTCTCTTTATACAAATTGGCAGTTAACTGTTTTCCTTTCATCAATAGAGAAGGCAACAGACATTTTCTACAGCAAGAGAATTTTGGAAGAGGGATGTGTCTATTGGTTGTGTGTTGTTTCACTTCCAGGCATGGAATACACTGGGCTAAATTTTGCTGCCGTTGACACCAGTATAACATCTCCAGAAAATCCCTGATGAATGCAGAATATTTTTTTTTCCTTTTGAACATGAACAACCATTTTAAAGAATCATGATGTAAATATACATATATATATTAGTCAACCACAGCTCCCTCTCATCCTCACTATGAGCAATGTCATTCTAGCAGATCAACAGAATTACAGTAGATCTCAGCAATCAAGAATAATTTCATTAAAGTTCATCAAATTCTATTGATGCAACTCCAATGTAAATGAGGTCAGAATCAGGCTTCATGACCTCTGGATCCTCTGCCCACCACATGCACAGAACATAATGAACTAAGTAAATGTGGTAGGCAAGATAATGCTATTCCTGTAGCATACGAAATATTAAAGGTAATTAACATCAACATTACTAGATGAGTGTTATGAATGGCCAAGACTTAAGAGAAGTAAAAGAGGAGAATCACTTCTCTGGAGACCTGGCACCAGGAGACAGAACCCATCATATGAGGTCAGTGCTCCAAGCTTGTTCTGGTTTGGTAATTACTTAAAGTAGTTACTACCTGATTGCAATTAGGTGGACTAAGTGAAAGACTTCATGGTTTCACTTCCATTCCTAAGCAAGAAGACCAAAGCTCCAGTTAGCTCACATGGCTCTTGCATATTATGAGCCATACAAATACCAAATTCAGCTAATTATGATTCATGTTAAACTTACCATCTGATACAAATCCCATTATCTGAATACAAAAATTGCCAAGGGATTCCACGGGGTTTGGATCAGATCTACAATGACGAACGCCAAGTTTGTAGGGCCAAAATGAGCTGACTACACCAGTGCAATTTTAACATAACTCTATTAAAGTCAGTGAGGCTACTCTGATTTATGAGACTCTGAGAGAAGAATTTAACTATTAGTAGTATGCACTGGAATACAGTGTGCTTCCCATTTTATAGCAGCCCTAAAGTTTTTTTTTTTTTTTAAAAACCCTAATTATTTTTTCTTTCAACTGTAGCTATTACGTGTTCCCCGGATGGTTTTTCAGAGGTAAGATACCCCATTTAATGAGCTCATGGTTTCCTCTAGTAAAAATATTCGTTACAACCTATAATAGGGCAGGAAAGCTTTTAATACAATGTAGCCTTTGAGTCAAATACGGCTCTTACATTTCAGTGGGATTCTATTCTCACTTGACATCAATAATGTTGCCTAAGAGGAAATGAGGGGCTTGGTCAATTATACATGTATAATTTTTACAGAAACAGCTTGAAAGTGACAGAAATAATCATTAATGAAGACTAATGGGAAGATTCAGGGGTACAGAAATAGCTATTTACTATTTCACTTTAAAGGCAAGGATGGGAGGACAAAAAATGAATGATCGCAAGAGCCATGACCCAGTATGGAGCAGTGTGTTTAGGAGTATATGGCTATTAACACTCTCATATGCCAGTATGAATAATATCACAAAGCTTTATGCAGCTGCTGCAGTCTCAGCTCATGTTTAGTGAGAAGGTACCATCTGCTGCTCTGAAACACTGAATGGGTTAAAATGCCGGATAAAACTGTGTTTGCTTCTCCTGAGGCTGGCTGGTTGAGGCAGCTCTGGTAACTGGGGAGCTGCCCAGTGCTTCCCAGCTGTCAGTGTCAACATCCCCTTGGGCCACTAGCTCAGAGGAAGGAGAGGTGACACAGGGCTCCCTGCAGGGCACAAACAGCCACCTGCACCGTTCCCTGACACACATGAGTCACAATATTTTACAGGTAAATAAAGCTGTCTGCAAGGAAAGGGGGTTGTCACTTGTTTTCAAAAGTTAGATCCTGCAAAGAAAAAGCCAGTTTCTTTATCACTGGGAATAGCACTATTTACAAGAAAAGGACACCAAATGAGGCCAGCCTTCCCAGTAAAGCCCTACTGACAGAAGCAGCTCAGGAGACTTTGGCTGCTGATTCAATGCTTCTTATAAGCCCCCTGAAGCTTTGAATGCCTCGTGGTCATTATTAGGGAAAAAACCTGCATATTCCATAAACCTACATTAATTTGGCAACTTTTACAAGTGCTAAATTCCCTTTAAAAAAGGTGTTAAAAAAATGTACTGAGGCGCAGATTTAATAGCTTGGATTTAGTCAATCAAAATCAAGGGCAGGTACGGAATAACTATTAAAAAAGATAAAATGGGGTATGCATGAAATCCAGCAGAGGCAAGTGCAGTGATATATGATGCAGTTCAGATTGCCACATTTGCCCACAGTCACTGCATTACCAGCACTGTATTCTAACTTAACTGCTTTGTAAAAGTGCTTTGGAATAGGGAAGTACGAGAGGAGCCATATAAAACCAAATTTTGTTCCATTCTATTAAAAAGTTAAAGGCACCAGTAAAAGAGAATAAATATCACTCCTTGCTTTATGCAGATGGGAAAATCCATCATGAAATGATTGATAAGCCTTATTCCAAAGGCAGCCTTCAGGGTGCTGCTCTGTACCGCCTTGCTGAGAGATGCAGCACCACATTCGCAATCCATGGTTGCAAAGGTGGTGCAAAGCTCCCCTGCCAGCCTCTCCACGCTGACTGCAGACCACCCCAGCCAGGCTTGCCACCTCTGGGGCAGTCTGTGGAGGTGGCAAGCCTGCTGTGATGTTTTGTCTGAGGGCCTGGACATGAGCCCTTGCATGTGCCCCATGGATGGCCCCGCGCTGCAGTGTACCAGTTGCCACACCTAGACCATTTCATTTCAGAGCAGGAAACAGGGATGTCCCAGGCTATACATGGCATCAGAAATGATGTGCCAACAACTGCCCTGGCTCTGAGCATGTTGCTCCTTGGATGCCTTCTCTAGGAGAGAAAAAAACTCTTGCCTGTGATCTTTACAAACCCAGAGTGTGTGCAGGAACAAATAAATTGGCTAAGGCAATTTCATATGCCTGGAGACCTCTTCAGTGCCCATTTGCAATACCTGCTGGAAGGAGTGAAGGAAATATTAAATGGACAGCAATCAGTCACTGACAAAGCCAAATGCACCTCAGGAAGATGACAGGACAGAATTTGCACAGAAAGGTAAACAAGAGGGTGAAGCTGGCACACTAACAGAAATTTAAATGCCAAATCACAGTCCAGAACATCTGCCTGTATTAGAAATCATTAAAATTTCTGGGAAAGGGACAGTTAAATGAATACTCCGAAAGAAACTTCTCACCAAGGAAAAATTATCTCAAGGAGAAAGATCCTTTAGGAGCACAGCAACCTTCTCCCAGTGCTCAGCTCACACCTGTCACTGTCTGCTGACAAGGTAGCAGGGCAGGGTGCCTTGTCAGGGATGAAGCCCTGGCCAGTGCTCCCTGCAGCCATTGGAGCTGTGAGCCCTGCACCTTGTGAGCCCATGGCACCTCCTGACCACTCTCCTGGATGGCTCTGCTTTTACCTGCTGTCACTCCAGTCTGCAGCCAAAACATGAAAACCTGGGTGCCTCACGATCCCCCCAGGGACTGGAGCATCACCAGCTTCGGACATGGCCCCAGATGACCAACAGCATCGGGCATAATCGCAAAAAGTAAATTACTTAGGTAAATACCAGACTGAAATTTTGTTGAATTAAGTGTCTGTCTTATCTCTAACTCCTGTCAAATATGGTGACATTTCCCTCATGCTAGTCTCAGCAGTCAGTGTTGCCATGTGCCGGCAGCCCTCCTCCTTGCAGAGGGTAGTAAGTCTGTCAAATCTGCACACCGAGCCATGTCACACACACACACACACACCGGGTGCAGTAATTGGCCTGTGCTCGCCTCTGACCAGAGACTCCATTTGTGTTTCCAGCTCTTCCCTTCAGGAAGAGGTTTCTGGAGGGTCTTGCTGATTGCTGGCTGACAGGCTGGCCTCTGCCACATGCTTATTAATCTCCTCTAATCACTAGGTGGTGGAATATTTAAAACAGTTTCTTTTGCGACTGGATTGTTGCCTGCAGTGTAATTTTTGTGTGCATTGCCCATATGGGGATGTTTATTTCTAAATGTTATTGTTTTCTACCCATCTGTGTATAAAGACAGGTGTAAAAGAAATCTCTTATTTGATGTTAGTTATGGATATGTTTCTTAGAAATAAAAGAGGTTAATGAGAGTAAAAGTGACCTAATATATGCCAATCTCAAGGTAGGCTTCATTAAATCACAAACATAACAAGTTTAATTTATAAAGATACCAATGTTATTTCTAGAGAAGGCTCCCTTCAAAGTTGGAAGAAGTGCAGCAGCCCCAGCAGACCAGCACGGCGAGCTGCCACCTGCGGGGACAGGGTGGTAGGTCTCTGCAGGACATCAAGCAGGGTGAAAGCACAGCCGCCTGTGGCTACCACATCTGGCGAAGGGGATGTTTGAGCAGCTGGTGAGGTGCGAATCAAGCCATTGTCCTTCAGAGGATGTCTCTGAGTAGGGCCAAGCACAACCTGGTTTATAAAAAATGTTGCACCAATCTAACATGGACTATCTGCTCTATAGAGGATACTGGGAAGCATTCATTTCATTACCTGATGAGTCCCTGAGATCCTCATGTTAGGCAGATCCTCAGCCCTGAGAGCCTGCATTATTACCCTTTGCTTTGCTGCCCCATAGAGCCCCACAATAGCATCTGGACAAAGAACAGCTGCCTTTGATCTGACTGAGACATTTTGAACTGTCTGGGCACCCAGTCTTGATATGAAAACATGTGATAGGTTGACCTTGGCTGGGTGCCAGGTGCCCACCAAAGCCACTCTATCACTCCCCCTCCTCAGCTGGACAGGGGGGAGAAAATATAACAAAAGGCTCGTGGGTCAAGATAAGGACAGTTTAATAAAGTGAAAGCAAAGGTCTCACGTGAAAGCAAAGGAAAACAAATGATGTTATTCTCTACTTCCCATCAGCAGGCGATGTCTAGCCACTTCCTGGGAAGCAGGGCTTCAGTACGCATAGTGGTTGCTCCAGAAGACAAAAATGCCCCCCCTTCCATCCCCCTTTACTTAGCTTTTATAGCTGAGCTGACATCATATGGTATGGAATATCTGTTTGGTTAGTTTGGGTCAGCTGTCCTGGCTATGTGCCCTCCCAAGATCTTGCCCTGCCCCAGCCTGCTGTTGAGGGGGGTGAAAATGTTGGAGAGACAGCCTTGATGCTGTGCCAGCACTGCTCAGCAGTAGCCAAAACACTGGTGTGTTATCAACACCTTTCTAGCTACTGATGCAGAGCACAGCACTACGAGGGCTGCTATAGGGAGAATTAACTCCATCTCAGCCAGACCCAATACAATATCTGTGGGAGCAGCTCGGAACACCTGGCATTTGTTTTCAAGAGTGACCGTTAGAATTTGTTGTGCTGCATGTTTGGCAAGCCTTTGAAGAACTAGTTTTACAAGGTCAGGTCGGAGGATTGCCTGGTGTGTGTCTGGGAAGATGTGGCTGAAGACAGTCACGAGTATGTGTATGGAATGTGTTTATATTTCTTTCAGTGTTCTGAGGACTGGCAAACACCCCAGCTGAGCCAGATATGCGCTCCTGTGTTAGTAGTATTGGCTGTATGCCCTTAGTTCTTTCCAGATCCTTGTTGAAACATATATAAGTGATCCTTTTGTGAAATAAACAGAATCTTGTACAGATAGCTTGAGCGCTTAATTCCGTCTCCGCAGATGGTGACCCCGACGTGATTAAGAGAAGAAAATGACGTGATTAAGAGAAGAAGAGAAGGGGCGATTCCCCCCCACTGCGGAGACCATGCAATCTAACGGGGAGAGTTCTGAAGAAGTGGCCACGACTCCGAGAAAATAGGTAACAGCAACCTCTGTGGAATGGGTGAGTTGCGAGATTGTGGTAGCATGGGGCAATCAGCTTCCCAGGAGCATAAGCTCTACTTAAATGTTTTGCAGGAGATTTTACGAGCCTCTGGGTATAAAATAACAGAGGGACAAATTGCTTCGCTTTTAATATGGGTAAAGGATAACTGTAACTGGTTTCCCAGAGAGGGAACTTTTGATAGCAAGGTTTGGGAAAGAGTTGGGGAGCGTTTACAAACACGAAAAACTTTGGCCTTTGGTGTATCAGAAAATCTAATTGTGACATGGAAATTTATTTATACTGCGCTGGTGCATTTACAGCCAGCAGAGAAAATCATATCAATGCAACCTGTTACTGCTCCTGAGAAGACAGTTTGTGAGCAGGCTGCTAATGAGAAAGATTCTGATTCCGATAATAATCCTTTTGAATCAGGCAAGGTGGACCCTGAAAAAGAGCCGGATTTATATCCCCCATTGCCTCCACCACCACCCGCACCAACACTGTTAACGCACACATCCCGCCAGCAGGCAGGCAGGCAGGCAGGCAGCGGGTAGGCAGCACGGGCTCCGTGGGGTTGCTGACCCTCACCACCACATACAGGTCCCCACCGCCCTGCCACTGCCTCCCGCGGCCTCTGCGCCCGATTCGCTGCCGCTGCCCCCCCCACCCCGACCGCTCAGTACTCCATCTCCAGGGTTTGCAGAACTTAAAACAGAACCTGGCTTTGCTGCACTGCCTGTATCTCTTTCTCCTGCTAATCCCTCTAACTCTATGCCCCTGTCTAATCCTGTGGCTCCTGCTTTACAGCAGTGCAGAGAAAAAACTGTAGTGCCTTCAGCTCTGCCTTTAATAGACTTTGATGCTAAATGTGACGATTCACTTAATGGTTTGGGAAAAAATACAAATAGCTTGATGCAACGCTTTCAAGAAAAAGCTCTACAGCAAGGAGATACCATGTTTACTTTTCCTGTTATATACAAACCCCAAAATCCACCACGGCATGATGGTTTACCTTATGAAATGATAAAATAATTATGGAAATCAATTTGTGAAAATGGGTTACAGAATTCATTTACAATGGGACTAGTGGAAGCAATTGGAGGCAGTTATATTATGACTCCCTGGGACTGGAAATTGCTTATGAAAACAGTGTTGACTTCTGCTCAATATTCTGTATGGCAATTAGAATACAATGATTTGTCGGTGGAACAAATTATGGAGAACTTGTCATCAGGGATAGCTATAGATCAAAATATGTTACAAGGAACAAGCCCTTACAGTACACCTCAGGCACAAGCAGCTTTGCCAAAGCAAGTTTTCGATCAAGCTACTCATATTGCAATCATGGCTTTAGGACGTGAACCCAAAACTGGGCAAGGTATCACTTCGTTTGCCACTGTACGACAGGGCTCTCAGGAACCGTATGTATCTTTTATTGATCGCCTTCTGTATTGGGTTTGTGTGGCAAGGTTTTGGTAGCGGGGGGGGTTACAGGGGTGGCTTCTGTGAGAAGCTGCTGGAAGCTTCCCCTATGTCCAACAGAGCCAATACCAGCCGGCTCTAAGATGGACCCACCGCCAGCCAAGGCCGAGCCAATCAGCGATAGTGGTAGTGCCTCTGGGATAACATATTTAAGAAGGAAAAAAAGTTGCGGGAGACACAGAAATGGCAGCCGGACAGAGGAGTGAGAACATGTAAGAGAAACAACTCTGCAGACACCAAGGTCAGTGAAGAAGGAGGGGGAGGACATGCTCCAGGTGCCGGAGCAGAGATTCCCCTGCAGCCCGTGGTGAAGATCATGGTGAGAAGGGTTGTCTCCCTGCAGTCCATGGAGGTCCACGGTGGAGCAGATATCCACCTGCAGCCCGTGGAGGACCCCACGCCGGAGCAGGTGGGTTCCCGAAGGAGGCTGTGACCCCGTGGGAATCCCGCGCTGGAGCAGGTTCCTGGCAGGACCTGTGGATCTGTGGAGAGAGGAGTCCACACTGGAGCGGGTTTTCTGGCAGGACTTGTGACCCCATGGGGGACCCACGCTGGAGCGGTGTGCTCCTGAAGGACTGCACACCGTGGAAGGGACCCATGCTGGAGCAGTTCATGAAGAACTGCAGCCCGTGGGAAGGACCCACGTTGGAGAAGTTCGTGGAGGACTGTCTCCTGTGGGAGGGACCCCACGCTGGAGCAGGGGAAGAGTGTGATGAGTCCTGCCCCTGAAGAGGATGAAGCGGCAGAGACAATGTGTGATGAACTGACCGTAAACCCCATTCCCCATTCCCCATCCCCCTGCGCCACTGGGGCAGGTAGGTAGAGAATCCAGGAGTGAAGTTGTGCCCAGGAAGAAGGGAGGGGTGGAGGGAAGGTGTTCTGAGATTTGGTTTTATTTCTCATTACCCTACTCTGGTTGCTTGGTAATAAATTGAGTTAATTTTCCCCAAGCTGAGTCTGTTTTGCCCGTGACCATAATTGGTGAGCAATCTCTCCTGTCCTTATCTCAGCCCATGAGCCCTTTGTTATATTTTCTCTCCCCTGTCCAGCTGAGGAGGGGGAGTGATAGAGCGGCTTTGGTGGGCACCTGACATCCAGCCAGGGTCAACCCACCACACCTTCAAGCCGCGATAGCGCGGCAGGTAGAAAATCCGGAAGCTGCAAAAGTGTTATTATTTCAATTGGCTTATGAGAATGCAAATACAGACTGTCAGGCTGCACTGAAATCAGTTAGAGGAAGAGCTACTGATGTTGGGGAGCATATTAAGGTATGTCAAAACGTAGGGACAGAAACTCATAGAGCTAACATGTTAGCTGCTGCACTGTCATGACAACTAAATGTTAATCAAGTTACTGTGACATGCTTTGACTGTGGAAAATTGGGACATATGGCTAAGCACTGTCCTAAACAACAGAAATCCAAACATGATAAACCTGCAAATCAATTGTGCCCTTGTTGTAGTAAAGGATATCATTGGGCGAATCAACACAAATCAAAATTTGACAAAGAAGGCAATCTCTTCCAGGGAAACAACAAGAGGGGCACGAGACCCAGTGCTCTGCAAACCAACAGGGTTCAGAATCCAGTGCAGGCACCAATAACCAATTGGACAGCTACACAAACAGGCAGCCCGCAAGAACCATCTATGACCTCCAGCCCGCAACTACAGGGAGTGCCAGGCTGGATTTGGCAACAGCAGGAGACCTCTTAATGAAAGAACAGAGGATTTATATTGTGGGGACTGCAATATTCGGACCTTTGCCTGATGGCATGTTAGGATTAAGAATTGGATGATCTAGTGCTACGACACAGGGAATAATCGTATACCCTGGAGTTATTGATTCAGATTATCAAGGGGAAATTAAAATCATGCTAGCTTCAATGCAAATTCTGTGTACAATTCCGGCAAACACAAAAATAGCTCAATTAATATTGCTTCCTTATTGGGTACCTCAAAACATGCAAAATAATTGAGGTAACGGTAGCTCCGGGAGACCTTTTGTGTTATGGTCAAAGGAAATAACACAGCAACAGCCGATTTTAAAATTGCAAATTGAGGGTAGATGGTTTTCAGGATTGCTAGATACCGGAGCAGATGTTTCTATAATATCAAAACAGGACTGGCCAACTTCGTGGCCATTGCAAATAGCTCTTTCTACAATTGTTGGTATAGGAGGCACTCGACAGCCCATGCGAAGTGCCAAACTTTTGTCAGTAAAGGGGCCTGAGAAGCATGAAGCATGGATTCAGCCTTATGTACTTGACTCATCTGTAAATTTGTGGGGCAGAGATTTATTGAAACAATGGCACATTACCCTAACCACAGTCAATTCAAATTTATCCTATGGGTCACTGATGTAAAACCCCTGCTCAAACTTACGTGGTTAACCTCTGCGCCTGTTTGGGTCGATCAGTGGCCGTTAAAAGGGGACAAATTGATACAAGCACATAAATTAATTCAAGAGCAGTTGCAGCAAGGACACATTGTCTCTTCAACTAGTCCATGGAACATGCCGATTTTTGTTGTTCCAAAAAAGTCAGGAAAATGGAGATTATTACAGGATTTACGAGCGATAAATGCAGTGTTACAACCTATGGGGATTACCCAGCCAGGAACACCAAATCCTGCAATGATCCCTAAAGAGTGGGAATTACAAGTCATTGATTTAAAAGATTGCTTCTTCACGATTCCTTTACATCCTGATGATTGTGCACATTTTGCCTTTTCAGTGCCTAGTGTAAATAATGCAGAGCCTATGCAGCCTTATCAGTGGACAGTGCTACCTCAGGGCATGATGAATAGTCCTACTATCTGTCAGATAGTAGTTGCTGCAGCTATTCAACCGAGCCGAGACGCATTTCCAAATGCTATAATATATCATTATATGGATGATATTTTAATTGCAACAGAAACAACACAGTATTTGGAAAGTGTTGTGCAACATCTTGTAAATTCTTTGCACACCTTTGGACTTCAAATTGCTATAGAAAAAATTCAAAAGATGCCGCCTTGGAAATATTTAGGGTGGATTCTTACAGAGAGAGCAGTACAGCCTCAATCATTGAAGTTGCAGACAGATATACGAACTCTGAACGATGCTCAAAAATTATTAGGAACAATAAACTGGGTACGACCCATGTTAGGTATAACCACGGAGGAATTAAGTAATCTCTTTAACATTCTGAGAGGTGATCCTGATTTAACATCACCACAGATTTTAATTCCAGCTGCCAAGGAAGAGTTAAATTTAGTTTCACAAAAGATATCTATGTTACAAGCCCATAGAAGGGATTTAACTTTACCTGTTGATGTGTATGTAATACAAGGTCCAAAACAACCTTTTGCTATTATAGGACAACATGATAAAGTCGCTCAGAAAATTTTATATTTGGAATGGGTGTTTCTCTCTAACACTTTAAAGAAAACTATTACGCAGCCTTTAGAAATGATTGTGACGGTGGTACTGATACCGAAAAGCCGGTCGAAGAAACTCTCTAAGACTCGTTTTGGAGTTTTAGAAAGCAGGCATTCTTTATTGCAGCGCTGGATGCATGGGGGATAATGCCATCTAGCGTGCATACCACAGCTTCAGCACAAACAGGTTATATGGAGTAACAATTACATATTAATCAGATTAGTATATATATACATAAAAATTATTGTAACTGATTATCATAGTACTGCCTACATCCGATCATGCACAATGAAGGATCCATTTGAGTCGAAGGGCTGCTTTTGCGACCACCGACCCATTTGAAGTTCTTGTTGGCTGTCCTTGAAGTCTTTCTTCTTGTCCTTGTTCTTTGATCTTGAAGCTTAACGCAGCTTCAATCACATGTGGTCAGTTTCAACATTGTTCTCATCTAGGGTACAGGAACATCTAGTCAAAAGAGCAAAGAACTGCAAAACCTATGAGTAACTACCTCTACTAGTTAATTGCTTGGCCATACTTTTGTCTATTGTTTCAATCATAGCGTTAGGATAAGATTTCTAATAATTATTTACCAAATCTCTCTTTTACAGTCACCTAGCAGCAAACCAGTTTCCACGGCTGGTACAAAGTATTAAAACCATCAAAATATTTAGACATACCATACAGAATGTATGGAAATATGCTATCAGTACAAAAAGCACGGTCACACACTCAGTGTCTCATTGGTTTTGATCCCGATACATTGTATCTTCCTTTTTCAAAACAAAATTTTGATTACCTTTTTGTTCAACCACAATCACTGCAAATTGCATTGGCTGACTTCACGAACAAAATTTCTTTCTCACTGCCTAAATGTAAGTTACTGCAAAACCTTCACACATTAAACATCAAACCACAGACGATAGTATCAGATACTCCTATTGTTAATGCTCGTACAGTTTTTGTAGATGGCTCTGGAAAAACTGGATGAGGTGTAGTTGCCTGGCTAGGTAATGGAGTATGGCAGACGTCTGTTGTTTTGTTACAAGGTTCCACGCAGCATGTGGAATTACAGGCTGTTTTACACGCTTTAGCTTTATTTCCATTGGAACCACTCAATATTGTTTCTGATTTGGAATATGTCATATGTGTTGTACAGTGATTACCAAGATCTTATTTAAAGGAGATAAATGATGAAGACTTATTCAACAAATTTTTGGAATTGCAAACTCTTTTAAATAAAAGAGCTTATCCTTTGTTTATTTGTCACATTAGGTCGCATGCTGTGCTGCCAAGACCTTTGACTAAAGGCAATGCCGTGGCTGACTCTTTTACTGTTGGCACAGTGCAATTCCACTCTGCTGTGGCCTCTCATTCCTTTTTTCACCAAAATGCTGCAGCACTGCAAAAGATGTTCAATTTGACAAAAGCACAGGCTAAAGATATAATGCGTTCTTGTCCAGATTGTCAGAGTTGCTTCAGATGCAGTGAACGTTGGAGTTAACCCATGTTTCTATTGATACCTTTTCCTCTTATATTTGTGCTACTGCTCATTCTGGAGAAAGGGCACGTGATGTTCAATGACATTGGTCACGATGCTTTGCAATTATGGGGGTTCCTCAAACCATTAAAACTGACAACGGTCCAGGGTATGTAGCTAAATCTACTCAATTATTTTTGCAACAGTGGCAGGTATCCCATGTAACAGGAATTCCACATTCACCTACTGGACAAGCAATAATTGAGCGTGCGCATCATGCTTTGAAGTCCATGCTACATAAACAAAAAAGGGGGAATATGCCACCACAAGAACAGCTAGATAATGCTATATTTACTTTGAATTTCTTAAATCGCTCACCAGACTTAATGGCCAGCACAGTGATAGATCGGCATTTTAAAACTCCTGATTCTATTTCACACAGACCTAAAGTACTGTATAAGGATCCTTTTAGTGGACCTGGTTGGAATGGACCTGTGGAACTAATCACTTGGGGGCAAGGGTATGCTTGTGTTCTTCTTCCCACAGGAACCAAGTGGATTCCAGCTAAACATGTGAAGCCATATCATGAGCTGGCGAAACCACTTGGACAACCCAATCCCGCAGATGAAGACTCTGAATTTGAAAGAGGAGAAACAAATGAGGAGGAAGCGGAGCATCGAGAATGAAAAAGCTATCACGTGGAGAGATTTGAGGAGAATGCAGAAACAAGCTAGCGTGATGATGCAGCATGTATCCTACTCCAAAGAATACCTTTTTTAGCATACCTGGCAATAGTGGCCAGCAACAGTATTGTAAGAATTCTGATCCTTTTTCTTTACATAGCCACCATGGCTCAGACACAACATTTTTATTGGGCCCATGTTACTGACCCTCCCTTGTTTAGGCCAGTAACATGGTGGGATTCAGAGATTCCTGTCTCTAGTAAATGACACAAAATGGACAGGAGGGGTACGGTTACTACCTCCTGGCCCACTAGAAAAAAAAAAATAATGGATCTGTGTCAATGACACACATACTTCTTATTTCCTGAAATGGTCCGAGGGAGGATTGTCTCGGCCAGTATTACAAGCTCAGTATAATAATAATAATACTGGACCTTTTTTCATGAAGTCATGGGTGATAGGTATGCCATTTATAAAATGACAAATAGCTCATGGTGATTATCGAAAGAACAATTCCTTGTATAGTTTGAACCTGACACAGAATCACAAAGATTCGGTGATGATATGTACTTCACATCCTTATGTTTTTGTAGGAGCTCAATCTGTAGATATTGCTTTATGTAAGCATGCTTTTGAAACTTATCTGAGTCAACCTTGGTATTTTAGCTGTTTTACTCATAAAAATATATCTGAATTAAGTCTTACAGTAATCATGCCAATGTGACGTCGTGCTGAATTGTGGATCCCTGTAAATATGACCAAATTGTGGGAAGGGGAATCAGGATTAAATCAATTATCAAGGCTTTTAAAGCGGGCAAATAGTCACCCAAAATGATTTATAGGATGGCTAATTGCCTTTATAATATCAGCTATCATTATTGCAGCTACTGCCGCCGTTGCTACCACGGCGCTTGCAAAATCCGTTCAGACTGCTCACACAGTAGCTAATGTATTGGAAAATGTTACAGCTGGAATGAATACTCAGGTACAAATTGATCAACAAATACTAGCACAATTGGATGCTTTAGAAGCAGTGGTAATTTGGCTTGGAGTGTATTGGGTTTGTGTGGCAAGGTTTTGGTAGGAGGGGGTTACAGGGGTGGCTTCTGTGGGGGCTGCTGGAGGCTTCCCCTGTGTCCGACAGAGCCAATGCTGGCCGGCTCCAAGATGGACCCGCCGCCAGCCAAAGCCGAGCCAATCAGTGATAGTGGTAGCGCCTCTGTGAAAACATATTAAAAAAAAAAAAGGATGGAGGGGTGTATTGGGTTTGTGTGGCAAGGTTTTGGTAGCGGGGGGGGTTACAGGGGTGGCTTCTGTGAGAAGCTGCTGGAAGCTTCCCCTATGTCCGACAGAGCCAATACCAGCCGGCTCTAAGATGGACCCACTGCTGGCCAAGGCCGAGCCAATCAGCGATAGTGGTAGTGCCTCTGGGATAACATATTTAAGAAGGAAAAAAAGTTGCGGGAGACACAGAAACGGCAGCCAGACAGAGGAGTGAGAACATGTAAGAGAAACAACTCTGCAGACACCAAGGTCAGTGAAGAAGGAGGGGGAGGAGATGCTCCAGGTGCCGGAGCAGAGATTCCCCTGCAGCCTGTGGTGAAGATCATGGTGAGAAGGGTTGTCTCCCTGCAGTCCATGGAGGTCCACGGTGGAGCAGATATCCACCTGCAGCCCGTGGAGGACCCCACGCCGGAGCAGGTGGGTTCCCGAAGGAGGCTGTGACCCTGTGGGAATCCCGCGCTGGAGCAGGCTCCTGGCAGGACCTGCGGATCTGTGGAGAGAGGAGTCCACACTGGAGCGGGTTTTCTGGCAGGACTTGTGACCCCATGGGGGACCCACGCTGGAGCAGTCTGTGCCTGAAGGACTGCACACTGTGGAAAGGACCCATGCTGGAGCAGTTCGTGAAGAACTGCAGCCCGTGGGAAGGACCCACGTTGGAGAAGTTCATGGAGGACTGTCTCCCGTGGGTGGGACCCCACGCTGGAGCAGGGGAAGAGTGTGATGAGTCCTGCCCCTGAGGAGGATGAAGCGGCAGAAAATAACGTGTGATGAACTGACCGTAAACCCCATCCCCATCCCCCTGTGCTGCTGGGGGGTTGGTAGAGAATCCGGGAGTGAAGTTGTGCCCAGGAAGAAGGGAGGGGTGGAGGGAAGGTGTTCTAGAGATTTGGTTTTATTTCTCATTACCCTACTCTGGTTGATTTGTAATAAATTGAGTTAATTTTTTCCCCAAACTGAGTCTGTTTTGCCCGTGACGGTAATTGGTGGGTGATCTCTCCTATCCTTATCTCAACCCACAAGCTCTTTGTTATATTTTCTCTCCCCTGTCCAGCTGAGAAGGAGGGGGAGTGATAGACCGGCTTTGGTGGGCACCTGGCGTTCAGCCAGGGTTAACCCATCACAAGGGGGGAAGGGAAAAGGGGTTGCAGGACACACAGAAACAGCAGCCGGACAGAGGAGTGAGAACATGTAAGAGAAACAACCCTGCGGACACCAAGGTCAGTGAAGAAGGAGGGGGAGGAGGTGCTCCAGGCACCGGAGCAGAGATTCCCCTGCAGCCCGTGGTGAAGACCATGGTGAGGCAGGCTGTCCCCCTGCAGCCCATGGAGGTCCATGGTGGAGCAGATATCCACCTGCAGCCTGTGGAGGACCCCACACCAGAGCAGGTGGGTTCCCGAAGGAGGCTGTGACCCCGTGGGAACCCCGCGCTGGAGCAGGCTCCTGGCAGGACCTGCAGATCTGTGGAGAGAGGAGTCCACACTGGAGCGGGTTTTCTGGCAGGACTTATGACCCCATGGGGGACCCATGCTGGAGTGGTATGCTCCTGAAGGACTGCAGCCCGTGGGAAGGACCCAGGCTGGAGCAGTTCGTGGAGGACTGTCTCCAGTGGGAGAGATCCCACACTGGAACAGGGGAAGAGTGTGATAAGTCCTGCCCCTGAGGAGGATGAAGCGGCATAAATAACGTGTGATGAACTGACTGCAAACCCCATTTCCCATCCCCCTGTCCAGCTGAGGAAAGAGGAGTGATAGAACAGCTTTAGTGGGCGCCTGGCATCCAGCCATGGTCAACCAATCATATAGAGATAGACAAAGTGCATTACAAAATAGAATGAAATTACATTGTGATTGGTAATTTCGAAAACGAGAGCTCTGTGTAACTCCTTTACAAGGGAATGAAAGTGTATGTGATTGGAATTAGGTGAAGGCGCAGTTGCAAGGTGCATTTGCTACTAATATTGCAGGAGAGATCTAAGATCTTGAACAGATATTACAAGATCAAATGGGAAATATACAAAATTAGCAGAACAATATGTTTTTGAAAATTGTCTAATAGCATTAAATGCTTAAATCCAAAAACATTGTTTGAAGGTTTAAATATGTGTATCTGAATTTGTATTGCTGTTGGAGGGTTATTAATCATTTGTATGTTTATAGCAATCAGAATCATCTGAGGAGCAGTATGAGGATTGCGTCAGTTCGAAGCTAGAGTCCTCGCTGCCTTCCTCATGAATCTGATGTTCCTAAACAAAAAAGGGGGAGATGTGGGAGCAGCTCGGAACACCTGGCATTTGTTTTCAAGAGTGACCGTTAGAATTTGTTGTGCTGCATGTTTGGCAAGCCTGTGAAGAACTAGTTTTACAAGGTCAGGTTGGAGGATTGCCTGGTGTGTGTCTGGGACGATGTGGCTGAAGACAGTCACGAGTATGTGTATGGAATGTGTTTATATTTCTTTCAGTGTTCTGAGGACTGGCAAACACCCCAGCTGAGCCAGATATGCGCTCCTGTGTTAGTAGTATTGGCTGTATGCCCTTAGTTCTTTCCAGACCCTTGTTGAAACATATCCTTTTGTGAAATAAACAGAATATTGTACAGATAGCTTGAGTGCTTAATTCAGTCTCCGCAATCTCCACCCCTTATTCCATACCATTTGCGTCATGATCAGGTCCCACATAATTTAATACACATATATCTTCTAACCACGCCATTGTATTTAATTCTCATTACTGAAATCCCTTCTTACCAACACTTACAACTGAAACTACATACTTAAACCACTTTTATACCCAACATACAGATTTATACATTCTCATTAACTACTATCCCCTATCCTTTAACAGATAGATATTCCATGGGCTTCTTCCACTCCTCCAGATGTTCACACACAGGCTCTGACTTGGGCCCCATCCGTCAAGATGAGTGGTCAGGACAGGAGAAGCAGTATGTTCGATCGTTGGGCACCAACACCTGCTTGGTTTGGGTCACTGATGCACTTGTCTGGTTCCTTGCGAAGTTCACTCCTCTGCAGTTCAGGTCATTCCTGCTACATTACTTCCTACAATATGCGACTCACATCACAGATTATTTTTCCCCCAAGGTTAAATGTCCTTGAGGCACACACTGGGTCTCCCCATCCTTCCGCATTACCCACCAAGTACACCCAGGTCCTTGAGCAAAGACAATCCCGCAAAGGGTTTTGCCCTTTCCCATGGGAGGAGCAATCCACACTGCCTTCTCCAGCCACTTCCCCATGTGCACTACGGGGACCTTATCTCCTCCCACAGTATGTAGGGGTTTTGTTTGGGCAGGCCCAGGACGGTTAGCAGATCCTCTGCTGTTAACTAGCCAAGTGGCTTCTGCTAAATTTGTATCCCAATGCTTCCATGCCCCATTGCCCAGGGCTCTCAACATAGTCTTCAACAGTCCATTATATCTCTCAATTTTTCCAGATGCTCGTGGGTGATGGGGGATGTGGTACCCCCACTCAATGCTGTGTTTCTTTGCCCAGGAGCTTATGAGGTTATTTTGGAAATGAGTCCCATTGTCTGATTCAATTCTTTCTGGGGTACCATGTCACCATAAAAATTGCCTTTCGAGGCCTAATATGGTGTTTCGGGCAGTGGCATGGTTTACAGGATATGTTTCTAGCCAACCAGTAGTTGCTTCCACCATGGTGAGTATGTAGCACTTGCCTTGGCGTGTTCGTGGCAGTGGTCCAATGTAGTCAATTTGCCAGGCCTCGCCATATCGAAAACCCAGCCACCGCCCTCTGTTCCAGGGAGCCTTTACTCTGGTGGCTCGCTTGATTGCAGCACATGTTTCACATTCATGAGTGACCTGTGTGATGGCCTCCATGGTCAGGTCCACACCTCGATCATGAGCCCACCTATATGTTGCATCTCTCCCTAGATGTCCTGATGTTTCATGGGCCCATCGAGCTACAAATAGCTCACCCTTACGCTCCCAGTCCAGGTCCACCTGAGCTACTTCTATTTTGGCAGCCTTGTCTACCTGTTCATTATTTCAATGTTCTTCAGTGGCACGGCTTTTGGGCATGTGAGCATCTACATGACGTACCTTTAGAGTCATGTGTTCTACACGGGCAGCAATGTCCTGCCACAATGCAGCTGCCCAGATGGGTTTACCCCTGCGCTGCCAATTGGTCTTCTTCCACTGCTGTAGCCACCCCCATAGGGCATTCGCCACCATCCAGGAGTCGGTATAGAGATAGAGTACTGGCCACTTTTCTCGTTCAGCAATATCTAGGGCTAGTTGGATGGCTTTCACTTCTGCAAACTGACTTGACTCACCTTCTCCTTCAGTGGCCTCAACGATTTGTGGTGTGGGACTCCACACAGCAGCTTTCCACTTCCGATGGTTCCCTACCACACGACAGGATCCATCAGTAAACAAAGCATAACGCCTTTTGTCTTCTGATAACTCATTATATGGTGGTGCCTCTTGGGCACGAGCCACCTCCTCAGGCAATGCTCCAAAATCTCTGCCTTCTGGCCAGTCCATGATCTCTTCCAGAATTCCTGGGCTGTTGGATTTCCCCAGTCGAGCTCGTTGTGTGATCAATGCTATCCACTTACTCCATGTAGCGCTGGGTGCATGATGTGTAGAGGGGATGTTTCCTTTGAACATCCTGTGTAGCACAGGCAATCGTGGTGCCAAGAGGAGATATGCTTCTGTACCAACAACTTCTGAAGCGGCTCGAACCCCCTCATATGCTGCTAGTATCTCTTTTTCAGTCGGGGTGTAGTGGGCTTCTGATCCTCGGTACCCCCGGCTCAAAAACCTTAATGGTCGACCTCGGGTTTCTCCTGGTGTTTTCTGCCAGAGGCTCCAGGTGAGACCAAGCTCCCCAGCTGCAGTGTAGAGTACATTTTGCACATCTGGTCCTGTCCGGACAGGCCCAAGAGCTACTGCACGAGGTATTTCCTGTCTGATATGCTCAAAGGCTTGTTGTTGCTCAGGGCCCCATTCAAAATAGTTCTTCTTTCAGGTTATTCGCCAGAGAGGGCTCACAAGCTGACTATAACCTGGAATATGCATTCTCCAGAACCCCACAAGGCCTAGGAAAGCTTGTGTTTCTTTCTTGTTAGCTGGTGGAGACATAGTTGCTATCTTGTTAACCACATCCATAGGCACATGACGGCATCCATCCTGCCATTTTATTCCCAAGAACTGAATCTCCTGTGCAGGTCCCTTGACCTTGCTTTTCTTTATGGCGAAACCAGCTTTCAGAAGCATCTGAATTACTCTTTTTTCCCTTCTCAAACATTTCTTCTGCCTTGTTGCCCCACACGATGATGTCATCTATGTATTGTAAATGTTCAGGGGCATCACCCTGTTCCAGTGCAGTTTGGATTAGTCTGTGACAAATGGTAGGGCTGTGCTTCCACCCCTGGGGCAGTCGATTCCAGGTGTATTGGACACCTCTCCACGTGAAAGCAAACTGTGGCCTGCACTCTGTTGCCAAAGGAATGGAGAAACATGCATTGGCCATGTCAATTGTAGCCTACCACGTGGCTGCCTTTGATGCCAGTTCATCTTGGAGCTCTAACATGTCTGGTACAGCAGCACTCAGTGGTTGTGTCACTTCGTTCAGGCCGCGATAATCTACTGTTAACCTCCACCCTCCATCAGACTTTTGCGCTGGCCATATAGGACTATTAAAAGGTGAATGAGTCTTGCTGATGACTCCTTGGCTCTCCAGTTGATGAATCAGCTCATGGATGGGAGCCAGGGAGTCTCGGTTTGTGCGATATTGCCGCCGGTGCACCGTCCTGATAGCAATTGGCACCTGCTGTTCAACTCGCAGCAATCCCACAATGAAGGGATCTTCCGAGAGGCCAGGCAGGGTAGATGATAGCTGTTTGATCTTCTCTGTGTTTACAGTGGCTACACCAAAAGCCCATCGGTACCCCTTTGGGTCCTTGAAGTACCCTCTCTTGAGGTAGTCTATGCCAAGGCTACAAGGGGCCTCTGGGCCAGTCACAATGGGGTGCTTTTCCCACTTGTCCCCTGTTAAGCTCACCTCAGCCTCCAATATAGTCAATTCTTGGCATCCCCCTGTCACTCCAGAGATCCAAATGGGTTCTTTGCCCCTATACTCTGATGGCACCAGCGTACACTGTGCACCAGTGTTTTCTGAAGCCTTATACTTCCGTGGGTCTGATGTGCCAGGCCATCGAATCCACACAGTCCAGTATATCTGGTCATCCCTTTCCTTCTCCTGGCCGAAGGCAGGGACCCTCTATTGCTGTTCCTCGGTAGAGTATTCACTGTCTGACCCTTGCGGTGCCAGACCAGAAGTCCCCTCACCAGAATCAAGGGAGGTGGTTTCAGTTCTTCTACGCCTGGAGGATCACTGATTGCTTTCTTGGGCCTCTACAGCAACTACGCTGACAGCCTTCTTCTTGGGTGACCCCTTCTTAACAGCTGTCTTCCCTCTCAGTTCATGTACACGGGCTTCCAGCTTAAAGGTGGGTTCACCATCCCACTTCCTCATGTCCTCCCCTTGGTCACGCAGGAAGAACCAGAGTGCACCACGCGGCATACGTCTTGGGCTCCCTTTCCCTCTGACCGGGGCAGGAAAGGACTGATTTCTTGGAGTGTCCCTAACAGCCAAGGCACTGTCCTGTAGGGATGAGGAGACACAGAGATTTTCCTCAAAGTTTTGGAGCCAAGACGACACTTTCTCCACAGTTGGTGTTTCCATATCTGGGCAATACATTGCTGCCAAGCTGTTAGAATATGACGCTAGGGCACTGTTGTGGTTTAACACCAGCAAGCAACTAAGCACCACACAGCCGCTCACTCACTCCCCCCCACCCAGTGGGATGGGGGAGAAAATCGGGAAAAAGAAGCAAAACCCGCAGGTTGAGATAAGAACGGTTTAAAAGAACAGAAAAGAAGAAGCTAATAATGATAATGATAACACTAATAAAATGACAGCAGTAATAGTAAAAGGATTGGAATGTACAAATGATGCGCAGTGCAATTGCTCACCACCTGCCAACCGACACCCAGCCAGTCCCCCGAGTGGCGATTCCTCGCCCCCACTTCCCTGTTCCTATACTAGATGGGACGCCACATGGTATGGAATACCCTGTTGGCCACTTTGGGTCAGGTGCCCTGGCTGTGTCCTGTGCCAACTTCTTGTGCCCCTCCAGCTTTCTCGCTGGCTGGGCATGAGAAGCTGAAAAAATCCTTGACTTTAGTCTAAACACTACTGAGCAACAACTGAAAACATCAGTGTTATCAACATTCTTTGCATACTGAACTCAAAACGTAGCACTGTACCAGCTACTAGGAAGACAGTTAACTCTATCCCAGCTGAAACCAGGACACAATGTCAGAGACGAGTTTCAGAAGGCTTGGTGCATTATTTTTTTGGTATTGATGAAACTGTAGGGCTTAAACAATGTAGGGTGTGGAAGACACTGAAGGAAACCTACTTATTCTGAGCCCAGGGAGAAGGACCAGGAGGCTCAAAATAGTAGACTGTGAGGAACATTTTCCTAGAGGTAGTAACACGCCAACCAATGAAACATGCTGCTCTCAAGCTGGATGTAGCAACAGCTAACACAGCTGTTTGTCTTCTGAATGAAAGGGATGAAATTAACAAAATGAACATTTCCTTCCTGTCCTACTCCCCACAAACAGATTCAGAAAAACGGGCCTTGGGACTTTCTTCTCCTTTGAACTTATATCTTCAAGGCCTGTTTTTCCTGTCTTTCAATTTCTGTAGCCATCTAGATAGATAGTGCATATCACATAACCTTTGCTCAGAAAAGCACAAAGAAGTGGAGAAACTGGGTCTCATCTTTAGCAATGAATAATTTTGAGTGGGAAAGAAATGGACCAAAGCACTGCAAGACAGTTAATGTTAAGAGATGAACTTCATGTTTCACTACATAGTAATCTCCAAAGAGTAGAATTTATAGTGGAGTGCATCCTGTAATTCAGTTCTTAGACAGCATCTGTGAATAGCATTTCTTTCTGCCATTCTTCCTAAAGTCTTATCCCACCATACATTTTACTGAACATGGAAGACAAACATTTGACAATGAAAGCATGTTTTTCCTGCTTTGAAGCAAAGTATTGGACTAGATAATCTCTTGAGATCCCTTTCCTATCTCATTTTCATTGACTGTATTGTTGCAGGCAACTTCCCAGTGATCATACAGTTTTCTTTGAATGATGGAAAAGCAAAATTACAATTAATTCAAATTAAATCCTATCTAATTTTCATTCAGAAATTCACTAGTCAGAAAGGAAAATGTGGTTGGAAAGAAAATGGTCCCTGTCTCTGCTTGGATCAATAACACTCTCTTGCCAACAAATTCATTCCTTGATGTGAATATGCAGTTTCTTCTTCCTTCAGTGCAAATCCTAGTTTAGGTCTCTTTTGCTCTCCCTTGCCAGTGATAGGTGATTGATTAATTGATAGTTGACTTATATTTGCAGCTAAGTAAATTCAAGACCAGTTCGTACTATAACATGGAACTGTGCAGCAGGTCTGAATTCTGTGCTGGGCATATAATTTCCAAGATAAGAAACTCATTTCAGTTTGTTTAGTCTGCCTTTCACTTATGGAATACAGGCATCGTCTTGCAAAGTATCTACAAAAGATGGAACTGTATCCAAGAACTGACAGCTATTCAGAAGGAACAACAAACTAACATGAATTCATCTTGAAGTCACCAAATGCCAAGATAAGTTATCGTAAATCCTGCCAAATTTACTGGATGTTTAATACATGTGGTAGACAAACCAGGCAGCATTCTGCAGACAGACACGCTCTTGGAGAGCAAAGGCTACTACTCCTCCTTCCAGTGCTGTTGCTCCATATGGTGGCTATATGAACACTGAAGTCTTGATGGCATTTCAATGTGCATAGCCTTTCCACATACTGCCGAGTGCCAGGTTTCTTATAGACAGCTCTTGAAATAGCAGGTATCCTAGATAAATAGTTACCATCCAGATTTCTTGAATTCAAGTTCTTTGACTCACAGGTGGCTATTAATGGCTTCAGGACAGTTTCAGAATGAAGCATTTAGTAGTAAGGTATGAAAGAATGACATTCTGAGATAAGTATGACACAACTCCTGAAGAAAGGTTGGTATGGGTCTATAGACTGTTCTTTCAAACAGCAGTTATAACACCCTTGTCACCACTCTTCAAATATGAAAAAGAAAATAATGCTGTAGCCTGAAAGTTTAAGATGTGCAAAATGAGCAGCAGGTATTTTTTCCTCATTGAATAAGGAATTCTAGCATTCTACTCCTTGGACTGTATACTGAGAGGTAAATGCAGGTATGGAAATTTTACGATAGGCTCTGAGAGAAACTCAGGCATGGAAACATGGCAGGGGACAGACTGTAGATAATTCTCTTTTTTTCTTTTCTTTTTTTAATATTTCCACTATGACTTTAAGGTACAAGAAAAACATTATGTTTTGTCCTTGAAGTGTTAGGTGAATTTCAGCATGGAGGTGAGAGAGACAACAGCCAGAATGTTTAGGTTTCTACTGGGATCAGCCTCATCCCATACTAAGAGTGACTGCAAATACCATTTCCTATATTTTAGCATTCGTTTTTACTAACTGACTTCTGCGACTTGTATCTCTCATAATTAGACCCTAGTTTTAATGTCTGTATAGGCCTTCACATTTCTCTCATGTACATTTTGCTGCATTATGCCTCTACTTGCAAAGCGAACAGCTCTCTCCTGTACCTGATACAGTTTCCTCTTTCAGAGGATATCACCCCTCATTCAGTGGCATGGCTTTATAGCCACTATAGTCAGTCCCAAAACAGCAGTCTCCTTTATGTTTTTCTGTACTTCTGGAGCTCTTTGGAACTTGTTCCTGGGAGTGGAATGCAGACTAATAAAATTCCAGAGTATGTGAGGTTTATAAATAAATTAAAATACTCTCATCTGAAATACTTAGGAGGACTTGGTATTTGTGTCGTGGTTTAACCCCAGCCAGCAACTAAACACCACGCAGCCGCTCACTCACTTCCCCCCCACCCAGTGGGATGGGGGAGAAAATCGGGAAAAGAAGCAAAACCCGTGGGTTGAGATAAGAACGGTTTAATAGAACAGAAAAGAAGAAATTAATAATGATAATGATAACACTAATAAAATGACAACAGCAATAATGAAAGGATTGGAATGTACAAATGATACGCAGTGCAATTGCTCACCACCCGCCGACCGACACCCAGCCAGTCCCCCGAGCAGCGAATCCCTGCCCCCCACTTCCCCGTTTCTGTACTGGATGGGACGTCACATGGTATGGAATACACTGTTGGCCAGTTTGGGTCAGGTATCCTGTGCCAACTTCTTGTGCCCCTCCAGCTTTCTCACTGGCTGGGCATGAGAAGCTGAAAAATCCTTGACATTAGTCTAAACACTACTGAGCAACAACTGAAAACATCAGTGTTATCAACATTCTTCACATACTGAACTCAAAACATAGCACTGTACCAGCTACTAGGAAGACAGTTAACTCTATCCCAGCTGAAACCAGGACAATTTGCCAACACTAACTGTAGGCATGCACAGATATATACCACTTACCATCTCGTTCTGATGTTGTGACTTCTTTAAACAGTCAATCCACCCACTAGAATAAATGCATAAGCCACTAGTGTAAAACTTTGTTCACAGTATGCATTGCTCTGCATTTTAGCAAACACCATTTGGAATCCCATTGGCAGATGCTGGCTGGAGAGAGTTTTACAAGCTTTCTGGTGGGAAAGGAGTCATATGTTACTTTCACTGCCCTATGTCCAGTTTTAAAAGTATTTTAGTAAAAGAGAACTAAAAGAAATTCACATATCCAATTCCTATCAAGCATCATCACCTAAATCTATGCAGATCTTCCAATGGTAGAACAGGAACTGTCATTTAGGAGCTGCTATTCCTCATTTGCTAATTGCCATCCCACAACTACTTCAGCCTTATAAGCCAGTTTATGGCTTTGGAAATGGAAAAAAGAGGTCAAACTGTAGATATAATAATCACCAAGTGATAAGCAGATTTTTTTAATATGCTATAGGTTGGACAAAGAGAAAGCCTCTCTCTTTCTTATAGAGGACAACTTTTTCATCCTAAATTTGTGCTAAGGCCATTTGTTTTGTTTGGTTGGTTTTGTTTTAATTTAAATCAGTTGTTTTAAGTCAGAAATGTCAAATGACCAGTCTACTCAATTTGGTTTGTTTTTCTAGACATGATTATAGATTCTACTATATCAGGTCTTTGTGATCCTATTGCAGGGCATAGGTAAGACAGAATGAAGCCTCTGGATCTGGGAGGGTGGTGAGCTGTACACATATTTCACTGTATAGGTTGCAGTGCCAGGCAGGTTTCAGGGTATACAAGAAGATATAAATCCCATGCCTGTTCACTCAGGCTTTGTGCACAGAGGGATGGATTTTTATTAGAAGCAGATGTTTTCTCTAATCCAAATTGTTCAATGCACCTTATTACACCTTCAAAGAACATAGGGCCTTCATTACATTTCCACAGCAATGGAACAACACTGAATCTCAGCTCCCACTGCAGGGCACTGTACAGCTCAGTCTACTGCTACCAGTATTTCTGCCTCAGATTTGCTACTGTTTCTTAAGTAGATACTTCTCTGTTTAGATTTTTTTTTATCTGGCTTTGATCCCATCACCAGGTGTTTCCATTTTCAGTCTGTAGCAGAAGGTTGCCACAAAACATGTTCAGCTTTCAGGACACATAGAATGTGAGAATCCATCAAGCTTGTCAAGTGGAAGAATGGGGCTTCGATAGGTTTAAATAGATGCTATAAATACTACCTATAAAAAAGGCTGCTCCTATTTTAAAAGTTTGTTTGAAAAATACCTGTGCTTTACTGACACTCAAAAATAAAATTAATGTAGAATTAGAATTTCAAAGCAAAGCAGACTGTTGCCTGTTCATTTCTGCAACAGAGCAACTGTAAGTTCATGGAGTTTTATCCACTACTAACCAACCAACTAGAAGATGGCTTTTTATGTGCTGACTCTCTAATTGAGTTTGAAAACATTCCCAATAAAAATATGATGTCCAGAGGCCAGAAGCACAGCTCATCAAGAGGGGTAGAAATCAGACTGTAGAATGAAGTAAGACGAAACATGTAAAATTTCTCGTGGAGCGAGTTCTTAAACTCCAATCACTGTGTTAATTTCAGTGTTATCAAAATGCTTCATTATAATTTGGAATTTTTTTTTTACCTAAACAGAAAATAAGATGCTTAATACGAAATCTTTCTCTCTCTCTCTCTTTAACAGCTACATCAAATTCAGTTGCCATGAATAACTCTCTGAGGATTGAATCTACAGGACCTACATGGCTAAGATACTTACATAAATTCCCATCACCCCTATGAAGTACAGCTCTGGGTAATGAAGGCACAAAGCCTACCAAGTGCGGACCCTCACGAGCGGGGAGGCGCCCTATCCCCGGATAGCCCCGTCTTGAGGAGGTGCCGCCACCACACCCTGGACCCACGAACCCCTTTAAATTACGATAACTGAGCAAAAGAACCTGCAGGACCCCTTAAATTTTGTGCACGAAGACCAAACGAAGACCTCAGGAGCGGGTGAGTATATAAACTGTGAGCCGTTTGGTTGGGGTGGTTATCCCGAGGTGCGACTGTGTGAGAGGTCTCTCTGAGATCACGCGAGTGCGGACCCTCCAGTAGTGCAGTTCTCGTAGCCCGCGAGGGAGTGAGTCACGACCGAGGGGAGTGAGTGTGTGTGTGGATAAAGGCACCTCGGAAGATGGGGCAGAGGAAAAGCAAGCCCTCTGGACCCATGGGGACGGGGAAGAAAGATAAGCTTCCAGATATACCCCCAGATAGTCCCCTAGGCCTGATGATAAGATATTGGAACAGTTCCCCAAGGAGAAAGGATAAGACTAAGGAAAAGATGATTAATTATTGTATTGAGATTTGGGGTGGGAAACCCCTCAGCAATCCTCATGTACTCTGGCCCGTGTTCGGGTCCTCTGAGGATTGGGTGTGTCAACAATTAAATATATGGGTAAACAATAAGAGACCACCAGCCAGCCCAGAGGAGAGCGAATATGCTGCCTTATGGATTCCCCAATCCTGGGAACCGTCATTCCTCTTTGCCTTAAGGGAAAAAAGACCAGATAAACCTCGAAAAGATGATGAGGACCCCCTTTGGCCCCCTCCCTATGCCCCTCAGGCCCCTCCGCCTCAGGACCCACCCCAAGGCCAGGAAATAGCCCAGGCCCAGGAGGGGTCAGATTCGGAGCCTGATTCCCCGACCCCGGCACCCCCTCCCAGAAGGTCTGCACGTAATAGAATAAGGCGAGGGGAGGAAAGATTGTTTCCTCTTCGGGAAATGTTAGTGCCTGGTGGGGATGGACAGGGGGGACCGGGAACGGGGTATGTGGCAGTTCCCCTTAATACAGGGGATGTAAGGGAATTTAAGAAGGAAATGGGGAGTTTGTTAGATGATCCCCTGGGGGTAACCGAGAGGCTGGATCAATTCTTGGGACCGAATTTGTACACGTGGGATGAATTACAGTCTATCCTGGGCATACTATTTACCGTGGAAGAGAGGGACATGATTAGAGGGGCTGGGATGAGAGTGTGGGATCAGCAACATCAAGCTGGCCCGGCTGCGGATCAGAAATGGCCTTTAAATCAACCAGACTGAAATAACCAGGATCCAGCTCATAGGAATAATGTGTCGGATTTGAGAACAATTATAATTCAGGGGATACGAGAATCTGTTCCCCGAGGTCAGAATATTAATAAAGCCTTTAGTGAACAACAGAAGAAAGATGAAACCCCGACAGAATGGCTTGAAAGGCTAAGAAAAAGTTTCCAGTTGTACTCTGGGGTGGACCCTGCTACCCCTGTGGGACAGGCGTTGCTGAAAACTCAGTTTGTGGCAAAATCTTGGGGAGATATTAGGAAGAAGTTGGAGAAAATTGAGGACTGGCAGGAGCGGGGGTTGGATGAATTACTTAGAGAGGCTCAGAAGGTGTATGTGAGGCGAGAAGAGGAAACTGAAAAGCGGCAGACTAGGCTACTGGTTGCAGCGGTAAGAGAAGGACAGAAGGGTGTGATAAGGAGACCCGGTAGGTCTGGTGGGGGAGATAAGGAAAGAATCGAGAGGAGAGGAGATAAAGCCGTGGAATGTTTCTATTGCGGGAAAAAAGGACACATGAAGAGAGAATGTAGAAAAAGGATTCAGGATGAAAAAGCGTTCCGGGAGGATTAGCGGGGTCAGGGGCTCTATGTGCTGAGGACCCCTGGTAAGAAAGAGCCCTTGATAACTTTAAAAGTGGGCCCTCAGCGCCAGGAGGTGACCTTTCTTGTAGATACTGGAGCCGAAAGGTCTATTGTACAATCATTACCTCCGGGATGTAAAATCTCCGGGGATAAAGTTAATGTAATTGGAGCAAAAGGGGAACCTTTTAAGGTCCCCGTTATAAAAGATGTGGCGGTGGAATCAAGTTGCAGGTACGGAATTGGGGTGCTGTTGTTAGTACCTGAAGCGGAATATAACCTATTAGGTAGGGATTTAATCGTAGAAATGGGGATTTGGGTGGACGTGGAAAAGGAAGAGTTAAAAATCAGGCTTTGTCCCCTTACAGAGGTGGACAGCAAATTAACCCCGAAGTGTGGTATGCTCCTGAAACAGTTGGGAAACCGGATATTGAACCGTTTGACGTGGTTATTAAGAACCCCGAGATTCCAGTGAGAATTAAACAATATCCCCTATCTAATGAGGGGAGAAGGGGACTAAAACCTGAGATCGAGAGACTATTGGGAAAGGGATTACTCGAATCCTGCATGTCCCCTTACAATACCCCGATTTTACCAGTAAAAAAATCCGATGGTAGCTATCGGTTGGTGCATGACTTAAGGGAAATCAATAAACGGACTGTCAGCCGGTTCCCGGTAGTGGCAAACCCACACACCCTGTTGAGTCAATTGGGGCCCGAGAACCAATGGTATAGTGTAATAGATCTTAAGGATGCATTCTGGTCATGCCCTCTAAAGGAGGAATGTAGAGATTATTTTGCCTTTGAGTGGGAAGACCCAGACACTCATAGGAGACAGCAGTTAAGGTGGACTGTACTCCCCCAAGGGTTTACGGAATCCCCAAACTTATTTGGACAAGCCCTAGAACGGATTCTACGGGAATACCGGCTGCAAGATGGGGTCGTGTTAGTACAGTATGTGGATGACTTATTGTTGGCAGGAGAAAATCAAGAGGCAGTCAGAAAAGAAAGCATATGGTTGTTAAATTTCTTGAGCCTTCAAGGCCTCAAGGTATCACGGTCGAAACTACAGTTTGTGGAAGAGGAGGTGAAATATTTAGGACACTGGATAAGCAAGGGGACTAAGAAGTTAGACCCCGAACGAGTAAATGGAATTTTATCACTGAAAGCCCCGAGGAGTAAATGACAGATTAGACAATTGTTGGGGCTACTTGGGTATTGTAGGCAGTGGATCGAGAACTTTAGTGCGAAAGTGCGATTTTTGTATCAAAAGCTAACTATGGATGGATTGCTTAAATGGACCCAGGAGGATGAGGAGAGATTAGAGAGTCTCAAGACTGATCTAGTTAACGCCCCGGTCTTGAGTTTGCCTGATGTGAGGAAAGCCTTTTATTTATTTGTGGCCACTGAGGAGGGGACAGCATACGGGGTTTTGACCCAGGAGTGGGCAGGGAAAAAGAAACCCGTAGGGTATATTTCCAAATTATTAGACCCCGTCAGTAGAGGGTGGCCCACCTGTTTACAGGCAGTCGTTGCTGTAGCCCTGATCGTGGAAGAAGTGAATAAGGTAACATTTGGAAGTGAATTAAGGGTGTTCTCCCCCCATAATATTCGAGGAGTTCTCCAACAAAAGGCTGAAAAATGGATCACCGATGCTAGGCTTTTAAAATATGAGGGGATCCTAATCCATTCCCCTAAATTGGAGATCGGAACAACGAGCTTGCAGAACCCGGCGCAGTTTTTGTATGGGGGTCCTGAAGAAGAGCTAACACATAATTGCCTCCAAACCATTGAAGAACAAACGAAAATTAGGCCAGATCTAGAGGAGGTAGAATTGGGAGAGGGAGAAAAGTTATTTGCTGATGGGTCATCTCGAGTAATAGCAGGGAAAAGGAAGTCAGGATATGCAATTGTGGACGGGGGGAGCCTAGAAGTAAAGGAATCCGGACCCCTCAGTCCTAGTTGGTCAGCGCAGGCATGTGAGTTATACGCAGTACTTAGGGCATTGGAACTTTTAAAGGACAAAGAAGGAACCGTGTACACTGATTCAAAATATGCGTATGGAGTGGTACACACTTTTGGAAAAATTTGGGAGGAACGGGGACTTATTAATTCTCAAGGAAAGGGTTTGGTTCATGAGGAACTGATTGTCAAAATTCTACAAGCAATAAGAGGGCCCAAGCGAATAGCTGTGGTACATGTTAAGGGACACCAAAGAGGAATAACCCCTGAAATTCAAGGGAATAATCTTGCTGACCAAGAAGCCAAGGCGGCAGCACTACTTGCTGTGACCACCACCCCGCCGGCAGGTGAAACGCCGGCAAGAATCCTAAGCCCACAGTTTAGTAAACCAGAAATGGATAAATTGAAGGAAATGGGAGTAGTGGAAAAAGAGGGTAATTGGGAACTACCCGATGGGAGACAGGTGTTACCAAAAGCACTAACATGGAAAATAATGAGAGGTATGCACTCAAAGACTCATTGGGGCGTCCAAGCACTGGTTGATCAATTCGCAATAAAGTACATGTGTATTGGGGTTTATAATGTAGCCAAGGGAATTGTACGGGGTGCCTAACGTGTCAGAGGATCAATAAGCAGCATCTTAGAGAAAAAGTACAAGGGGGACGGGAGTTGGCACACCGACCATTCGCCAAAATACAGATTGATTTTACTGATCTCCCTAAAGTAGGGCGATATAAACACTTACTTGTATTGGTAGACCACCTCACTCATTATGTCGAGGCGTTCCCTACTGCTAGGGCAACTGCCAATACAGTGGTGAAAGTACTTTTAGAACATATCATACCGCGATATGGAAATATTGAAACTATTGATTCAGATAGAGGCCCACATTTCGTTTCCAAAGTAGTAAAAGAAGCCCTAGCCCCCTTTGGAACTAAATGGGAGTTCCATACCCCTTGGCATCCCCAAAGCTCCGGCAAAGTAGAACGAATGAATGGAGAAATAAAGAAACAATTAACTAAGTTAATGATAGAAACCAAAATGTCATGGGTAAAATGTTTGCCAATTGCTTTATTAAACATTCGGACTCAGCCCCGGACGGATACTGGAATTTCCCCATTTGAAATGTTATATGGCATGCCCTATGATATGGAATGCCCAGCTGATTACCCCACTTGTCCTGGTTTCAGCTGGGATAGAGTTAACTGTCTTCCTAGTAGCTGGTACAGTGCTATGTTTTGAGTTCAGTATGCGAAGAATGTTGATAACACTGATGTTTTCAGTTGTTGCTCAGTAGTGTTTAGACTAATGTCAAGGATTTTTTCAGCTTCTCATGCCCAGCCAGCGAGAAAGCTGGAGGGGCACAGGACACAGCCAGGGCACCTGACCCAAAGTGGCCAACACGGTATTCCATACCATGTGGCGTCCCATCTAGTATAGGAACGGGGAAGTGGGGGCAGGGATTTTCGCCGCTCGGGGACTGGCTGGGTGTCGGTCGGCGGGTGGTGAGCAATTGCACTGCGCATCATTTGTACATTCCAATCCTTTCATTATTGCTGTTGTCATTTTATTAGTGTTATCATTATCATTATTAGTTTCTTCTTTTCTGTTCTATTAAACCGTTCTTATCTCAACCCACGGGTTTTGCTTCTTTTTCCCGATTTTCTCCCCCATCCCACTGGGTGGGGGGGGAGTGAGTGAGCGGCTGCGTGGTGTTTAGTTGCTGGCTGGGGTTAAACCATGACACCACTTTAGATGAAGATAGTATTAACCCTTATATTGTTCAGCTGATGAAAAGGAGGGAGCGATTGCGAAAGAAGGGAATGGTGGTACAGAGGCCACCCCTAGATATATCCGTACATTCGGTGAAGCCAGGTGATATGGTATTAATCAGAGCCTGGAAAGAATCCTCTCTCACTCCTAGGTGGGAGGGGCCCTTTCTTGTTTTACTGACCACAGAAACTGCTGTCCGGACTGCAGAACGAGGATGGACGCACGCCTCGCGAATTAAAGGACCTCTACCCAGAGATCAGTGGGAAGTAGCAAAGACTTCAGAGGACTTAAAACTAGTGATAAGGAAGAAAAAGGAACTGCATGAATGAATGAATCCTTTTGGAAGAACGGTAAAACCTAGTTTATACCAGTGGTTCCAGGTATCACCTGGAGATAATTTACAGGTGGTGAACTTTGCTCCTTGGCGTACAGAACGGATACCTCATCAAACCGGCGGAGCTGGTATATATATAAATTAGCAGAAACTCCTCAGTACTTACCTTTTTGTTGTGAAGTGGAGACTGAAATCCCTAGACCACCGGAATATTTTAGCGGGATTCCGTGTTTAAAGCATCGTAACCACAACCATTGGAGTTGGGTGTTTTATAACTGTGTAAAGTGCAGCAAGAAATGGTATTGTAGTTCTAGAAGGAGACATTATTATTGTATGAAGTGTCGAGAGTACCAATTCCCCCGTGAAGACCAATTGAATAGAGTGGAAATTAGTAGACTAATTTGTGGGTGGGAGTTATTAGTACCTGAAACCTGGGAAGTATATGAGAACGATTAGCATGAAACTATAAAGCGGTGTGCTATCAGATTCGCGTGGAAGCGAGCTAGATGTATCACTAGAACGGCTTCTGTTCTCAAATAAAATTTGTGTAAGGAATGCTGGTGGACACACTGTAGGAACAGCCACCCATTTAGGGACGGCTGTACACAGTGTACCCAAAGGAGAAGGGGACTAAATACGTCTGCCTTACGGGGGGGGGTAGATACGGGAAATCCCTAACCAACCCAAAGCTCCTATAACCCTGAATCCTGCGAGTGTCTTGTCATTTCCCAGGCAATATAAAATATCCTGCACAGTTCCCGGGGAGGAGCTAAATCCCGTAAGGGCTTTGCAAGTGGAAAACACGCCCTTGAGAAGTACGACTGCTGCCGAGAAGATGAGAAACCTCGCTGCTCCAGGCACCGGAGTAGGCAAAGTAGGCAGAGGCGTACGGAAAAGGGAGTGTGAGTACACCGTGAGATCATCGGCGGGTAATAGCGGGAAACAGACACTTTGAGAGGAAGAACGGACTCTGGGAGCCCGACCGGGTATGCCCTGGCAAAGAGATAATCGGGAATTGACATTGACACCTATTGGTGTTCCTTGGGGAACCCCACCAGCAATTCGTGTTTGGATGATGTTATTGTGGTACTTGTTTATTGGACCTATGTATCCGGCAATGTCAGCCACCAACCCTTTAAATGGTCACTAATCCAGGTAGATAATAGCCAAACACTACAAACGATTATCACTTCAGGGGCGCCCAGCTTTCAACAAACGATGTGCCAATTATCCCCCATTAGACCATGCCTGAATTTAGCAGGGTATTATCTATGCCCGGGATCGAATCTGGGAAAGTCATACTGCAACTATCCAGGGCATTATTATTGTGCCTATTGGGGCTGTGAAACTATTGCGTCTGATTGGACCCCTGGAGGGGGACCAGATAGGTTTCTGACTATTGGAAGAGGCCCTGCAGGATGTATTCCTCCAACACAAGATATTAGTGGAGGAATCACAAGACAAGGGAACTGTCAATATTTATATTTAAACGTGACCACACCAACTGACTTGGGATGGTTTACGGGAAAAATGTGGGGAATTAGATATTGGGAACCGGGCCCTCGCCCAGACAGAGGAGGATACATTTTAATTAAAAAGGAGCCAGTGCCCAATGAACCTTCCGGTGTTGGACCAAATCCAACAATCTCTTATCGCTTGCTAATAAATTCAATCTTTTTATTTAATACAAATTGGCTCCTCCAATTTGTCACGAGCGTCTATAACAGCAGGACCTGCGGATCTGTGGAGAGAGGAGCCCACACTGGAGCAGGTTTTCTGGCAGGACTTGTGACCCTGTGGGGGACCCACGCTGGAGCAGTGTGCTCCTGAAGGACTGAACGCCGTGGAAAGGACCCATGCTGGAGCAGTTCGTGAAGAACTGCAGCCCGTGGGAAGGACCCACGTTGGAGAAGTTCGTGGAGGACTGTCTCCTGTGGGAGGGACCCCATGCTGGAGCAGGGGAAGAGTGTGAGGAGTCCTCCCCCTGAGGAGGATGAAGCGGCAGAGACAACATGTGATGAACTGACTATAAACCCCATCCCCGTCCCCCTGTGCTGCTGGGGGGGTTGATAGAGAATCCGGGAGTGAAGTTGTGCCCAGGAAGAAGGGAGGGGTGGAGGGAAGGTGTTCTGAGATTTGGTTTTATTTCTCATTACCCTCCTCTGGTTGATTTGTAATAAATTGAGTTAATTTTCCCCAAACTGAGTCTGTTTTGCCCCTGATGGTAATTGGTGAGTGATCTCTCCTGTCCTTATCTCGACCCACAAGCTCTTTGTTATATTTTCTCTCCCCTGTCCAGCTGAGGAGGGGGAGTGATAGAACGGTTTTGGTGGGCACCTGGCATCCAGCCAGGGTCAACCCACCACTAAGGTCCAGGTATAAGGTCCTGTCCTGGGTTCAGCTGGGATAGAGTTAATTTTTACAGGAACCTGGGAGGTGGGGGGGCATAGCCGGGGCAGCTGACCTGAACTAGCCAAGGAGCTATTCCATACCATGTGACATCATGCTCAGTATATAAATGGGGAGCGGGGCGGGGGAAGTGGTGGAGCGTCGGGTTCCGGGTGGTGAGCAGTTGCACTGTGCATCACTCGTTTTGTATATTCTTTCATTAGTGCCGTTGTTGTTGTTGTAACTTCTCTTTTTTTGTGTGTTGTCCCCAGTAAACTGCCCTTATCTCAACCCTCGCGGTTCCGGGTTTTTTTTTCTTTTCTCTCCTCCGTCTCCTCCCTATCCCACCGGAGGGGGGCGGGAGGAGTGAGCGAGCGGCTGCGTGGTCCTTTGTTACCGGCTGGGCTGAAACCACGACAGGTCCTTAGCTTGTTTCCTTTTAAACGCAGCCTTTACCCCAGTACAGACATTAGCCTTTCTACATCGTTGGGGAGTTTTCTGCTGTAAGTGTAATTGGCTTAAGCTGAAGTGAGTATTTATTTATTTTTTTAATACTCAAAGCCAATATGTGACTCCTTCAAAGTACTTAGAAACTCTTTCAGATCTTCTACTAGAACCAGCCAAGTTGCTCATTGCCTAAAAAAGAACAGGATCTTAAGTTTTCAAAGCACAAAAATATATTGACTAAAAGAAGACGTAGTTTAAGATTTCCTATTCCTACTGCTTTCACATGCTTTTCTCACCATCTCTTATTAAAATGATATTTTGGCAAATACCATTTACGCAACTTCTCTTCAAGAAACTTCCAAAAGGCAGCTAATAGAAAATATACTTGAAACTTTCCAAATGCTTTGTTTTTCATGCTATGACACTTTAAATTGATCTTCAATTATGAAATAAGGCCAGCAACAAAATACAATTTGCTTATCATACTTCTAAGACAACACAGCTCTTTCTAGTCTTACTTGCAAATATTTCACTCATTATTATTTATATTGAGGAAATAAATAAACCTTTAGAAACCCAGTACAGTCAGCTTCTCACAATTCCTTCTCTGCTCAAGGTAGTTCTTAATGCAGAATTGTAGAAACAGCATGAATGATGCATCACGTGAGCCAGTCATAGCATTATAATTTATTAGTGACTTATTAATACATTTCATCAGCAACATATATTCATTAGCTTTGTTTTCTTCATAGTAACAGTAGTTAAACAGGATTTGGGGTGTTCTATTGGTGAAAATCATTGGGATTTTTTCTGGGAAAGAAGTACAACATCACTTCTTGATGTAATTAAAAAGCTGGATTTCGGAAGTGCTCTGAACAAAGCAATGAGGTGTATTGGCCATTAGAAATGCCTAGCATTCATTTTAGCAGGGAACAGGATGACAACGTGAGAATTGTTCAGGCAGAAATGGATGGAATACAAAATGTTCTTCTTCAGCTCACGTCACACATCATTAACACCCCTAAAAAGTTCACTCTCCCTCAGTCATCTCCTGTTAATGCAAGAATACTCATATTTATTTCTAATGCTTTCTTTTTATTCAGTCCACAGTCAAAATGGAGGGATTGTGCCAGCAGTTAATTGCAAGTTGTATTGGGTTTGCGTGGCAAGGTTTTGGTAGCAGGGGGAGGCTACAAGGGTGGTTTCTGTGAGAAGCTGATAGAAGCTTCCCCTATGTCTGTGTCCTGGTTTCGGCTGGGATAGAGTTAATTTTCTTTCTAGTAGCTGGGATAGTGTTATGTTTTGGATTCAGTATGAGAAAAATGTTGATAACACACTGATGTTTTCAGTTGTTGCTAAGTAATGCTTAGTCTAAAGTCAAGGATTTTTCAGCTTCTCATGCCCAGCCAGCAAGAAGGCTGGAGGGGCACAAGAAGCTGGGAGGGGACACAGCCAGGACAGCTGACCCAAACTGGCCAATGGGGTATTCCATACCATGTGACAACATGGCTATTATATAAACATGGGGGAGTTGGCCTGGGGAGGATCGCTGCTCTGGAACTAACTGGGCATTGGTCAGCGAGTGGTGAGCAATTGCATTTTATTAGTGTTATCATTATCATTATTAGTTTCTTCTTTTCTGTTCTATATAAACTGATCTTATCTCAACCCATGAGTTTTACTTTTTTTTTCCTGATTCTCTTCCCCATCCCACTGGGTGGGGATGAAGTGAGTGAGGGGCTGCGTAGTGCTTAGTTGCTGGCTCTGGTTAAACCATGACGTTTGATCAAAGGCTTGTTGTTTCTCAGGGCCCCATTTAAAATCATTCTTCTTCCAGGTCACTTGATAGAGAGGACTTACAATCCGACTGTAATTTGGAATATGCATTCTCCAAAAACCCACAACACCTAAGAAAGACTGTGTTTCCTTTTTTATTAGTCAGTGAAGACATAGCTGCTATTTTGTTGATTACATCCATTGGGATCTGACGACGTCCATCTTGCCATTTTATTCCTAAAAACCGGAACTCCTGTGCAGGTCCCTTGACCTTACTTTCTTTTCTGGCAAAACCGGCTTTCAGAAGGATTTGGATTTTTTTCTTCCCTTTCTCAAAGACTTCTTCTGCTGTGTTGCCCCATATGATGATGTCATCAATGTATTGCAGGTGTTCCAGAGCTTCACCCTTCTCTCTGGATTAGTCCATGGCAAATGGTGGGGCTGTGTTTCCACCCCTGGGGCAATCGATTCCAAGTGTACTGGACGCCCCTCCAAGTAAAAGCAAACTGTGGCCGACACTCTGCTGCCAGAGGGATTGAGAAAAACGCATTAGCAATGTCAATTGTAGCATACCACTTGGCTGCCTTTGACTCTAGTTCGTATTGAAGTTCTAGCATATCTGGAACGGCAGCACTCGGCGGTGGCGTAACTTCATTCAGCCCACGATAATCTACTGTTAGTCTCCACTCCCCATTAGACTTCTGCATGGGTCATATGGGACTATTAAAGGGTGAGCGAGTTTTGCTGATCACTCCTTGGCTCTCCAGTTGGCGAATCAACTTGTGGATGGGAATCAGAGAGTCTCGGTTGGTGCGATATTGCTGCCGGTGCACCGTCGTGGTAGCAGTTGGCAGTTGTTGTTGTTCAACCCTCAGCAACCCCACAACCGAAGGGTCTTGAGAGAGACCAGGCAGGGTAGACAGCTGTTCCGTGCCCTCCGTCTCCAAGGCAGCTATACCAAAAGCCCACCAATACCCCTTTGGGTCCTTAAAATACCCTCTCTTGAGATAGTCTACGCCAAGGATGCACAGAGCCTCTGGGCCAGTCACAATGGAGTGTTTCTGCCATTCATTCCCAGTTAGGCTTGCTGCAGCTTCCAATACAGTTAGCTTTTGGGATCCCCCTGTCACACCAGAAATACAGATGCGTTCTGCCCCTTTATAACTTGATGGCATTAGAGTACGCTGTGTGCCGGTGTCTACTAGAGCCTTGTACTCCTGTGGGTCTAACATGCCAGGCCATCAAAGCCACATAGTCCAATAGATCCAGTTATCCCTTTCCTCCACCTGGCTGGAGGCAGGGCCCCTCTAATCCTGGTGTGGCGGGTTGACCCTGGCTGGGTGCCAAGTGCCCACCAAAGCCGCTCTATCACTCCTCCTCCTCAGCTGGACGGGGGGAGAAAATATAACAAAAGGCTCGTGGGTCAAGTTAAGGACAGTTTAATAAAGTGAAACCAAAGGCCGTGCACAGAAGCAAAGGAAAACAAATGATGTTATTTTCTACTTCCCATCAGCAGGCGATGTCTAGCCACTTCCTGGGAAGCAGGGCTTCAGTACACAAAGTGGTTGCTCCGGAAGACAAAAATGCCCCCCTTCCGTCTCCCTGTACTTAGCTTTTATAGCTGAGCTGACGTCATATGGTATGGAATATCTGTTTGGTTAGTTTAGGTCAGCTGTCCTGGCTATGTCCCCTCCCAAGATCTTGCCCAGCCCCAGCCTGCCGTTGAGGGGGGCGAAAATGTTGGAGAGACAGCCTTGATGCTGTGCCAGCACTGCTCAGCAGTAGCCAAAACACTCCCTTAAAACTGTCCATACACTGGATATTCCTGTGTTCGATATTCCACTTTGGTTCTAGACCAGAAGGGAACGATGGCCCACAATGAGCGTCAAACTCACCAAACTGCGCTCCCTTTTAACTTTTTCCCGATTTTCTCCCCCATCCCACTGGGTGGGGGGGGAGTGAGTGAGCGGCTGCGTGGTGTTTAGTTGCTGGCTGGGGTTAAACCACGACAGTATATAAATGGGGAGCGGGGCGGGGGGAGGTCTCTCGATTTTCGGTGGCGGAGCGTCGGGTTCCGGGTGGTGAGCAGTTGCACTGTGCATCACTTTTTTTGTATATTTTTTCATTAGTACCGTTGTTGTTGTTGTAACCTTTTTTTGTGTTGTCCCATTAAACTGCCCTTATCTCAACCCTCGAGGTTCCAGGTTTTTTTTCTTTTCTCTCCTCCGTCTCCTCCCTATCCCACCGGAGGGGGGCGGGAGGAGTGAGCGAACGGCTGCGTGGTCCTTTGTTACCGGCTGTGCTGAAACCACGACACTTATGCAGTTTCCTTCGTTCTCCCACAATTTCTCCCACAATTCCCCCTCCCTAAGCTCATCTAAACAGTTTCGCTTGCAATAGGTGAGTACAATACATAAGTGTGCATAGTTTGTTTAACTATTCTATCTAACATACTTTTCAAAAGCGCCAAAGTACAAGGAACGATCATACAGACAATGGCCAAAACACACAGACCCCCAGTGATGGCGAAACCCCATTTTTTCAACCAGCCAAACCAATCCTCAGGAATACCTGAAATCCCTACCACTTTTACGGCATCTTGGAGTTATCGAATGATCTCGGCTTGTTGTCTGATGGTTTTCAGCGTCTCGGTGTTGTTTGTAAAGTCTAAACAACAAAATTCTGGAAAAAGGGTGCTGTTTTGTTTGCATCCTACCTCAAATTGAGCCAGTAGAAAATCTATGGGTGGAAGTGTTGCCGAAATCCGGAATAAAACTCCTTAACAGCAATGAGAAGTTAAGAAGCAGGCACTCCTTTATTGCAGCGCTGGGCACACGGGGGTGTGTACCTGTCTTGTCTAACGATACAGTTAAATACACACCTGTTATACATATTCATTAAGTTTCTGGGAAATGTTATACATAATCATCAACTTTCCAGTAAATCATTAGCATATGTATATGTCTCTTCACGCAGGCGCAGCAAAGGTCTCTGGTGGTCTTCAGAAGCCCTCTGGTGGTCTTTCATAGTCTTCCTCACTTGTCCGCTTCTTGACCTCTTTTAGCTGATTCTGCGCAGTATGATTCTCATCACTATCTATATTAGTTTGCATAAAAATGTATACTATGTTCTCTTTTGAAATCTAACCTTTTCAATGATTGGTCTTTCAGTTATCAAGATGGGAAATCTTCTTGGCTTCTTAAAGGAAAATATAAGCCAACGATAATCAGCTAAAAGTACAGTACTACACATTCTTTAAGTTCTTTATCTACTATAGTCACACACTATAACTTTATATTCCTAAGATTTTAGCTGTAATCAGATTTGATTTCTTTTAAAATGTAACAGAAGTAGTGCTTGTAATTGATTTGTTGTCGTTTCCTGAAGCGCTGTTAATGCGTCGATGGCTCGAGCAGAGGCGTTTCCTTGTTTTACAACCAAACAGGCTAAAGCTTGAATATTCATTCTGTTTATCCAAGGTCCTACTGGAGTAACCGATGAGAGTGTCAAGTATAAAAAATCAGTGGGTAAACAGACGTTGGGGTCACAAGAGCTGTCCAATTTCTTTACCTGTACAGTTCATCTTTCTCGACGTGTCACGTTGATTAATTGTGCTTCTGTAGGTGCCCAGGCTCTCAATCGTCCTATGGAACAGAGTCCTCCTCGCAGTTTTGGGGGTATCACTTTGTAGGCTGTTAATCCTTATTGGTTCCTTGTACATCTGGTCGGATCCATTTGGCCGGTACCCATCTGGGTCCTGAGTCTGTTTGGACACAGGCGTATCCTCGCCCCCATTGTAAAATGGGTACCGGCCCTTGCCATTCCATCGTGATTGGATCTCGATACCGAACTGGTGCTCCCAGCGTACGGTCAGATAGCGATGCGGTAGAAAAATGTCGCTGTGCCGCGGTGTGATGCTGAGATGGATCTGAGTCGCCTCGTGGCATATGATTTATTACCACACAGGCCTTGGCTAACAGTTCATTTTGATAGCTTACAGGTACCTTCTCCCCCTCCCTAAGACAGTCTAACTGTGTCTTTAGGGTTTGATGGGCTCGTTCAACGATTGCTTGTCCTGTAGAATTGTAGGGTATTCTGGTTATATGTGAGATGCCCCACTTATTTAAAAATTCGCGAACTCGAGAACTAATATAATTGGGGCCATTATCGGTTTTTATTTCTTTTGGAACCCCTAATATACTGATGGCATGACAAAGATGTCGTATGGTGGTGGTGGCGTTACTTTTAGTTTCAGCAGTCGGGCAGATATAGCCGCTGCAAGTATCTATAGTAACATGTAAATACTTCCGGGGTTTCAAAGGTTCATAGACTGTGATGTCTGTTTGCCAAATTTGATTCGGTCGTAGACCGCGGGGGTTAATTCCCCATGTCCAAGAGTTAGTTTGACGACAGTGTGGGCAAGAAGCGACCACTGCTCGAGCATCAGACAGGGGTAGTCGGAATTGTCTTGCTAGTGCTTTAGCTCCCTGATGAAAAAATTCATGAGAAAGTTTGGCTTGTTGTATAATGGGATCACCTACTGTCTGAATGAGGGTTCCTGCTGCTTTGTCTGCATGAGCATTTCCCCCCGTTAAAGCGCCCGGTATTTGTGTATGACTGTTAATATGTGCAAAAAATACAAGTTCTTGTCTTTTCTCTAATATTGATAACAGCTCTCGAGCAGGTTCAGTCCCCCCCGGTAAACTTTGTTTACATCGTTGTGTTAAGTTATATACATATTCGCTATCTGTTACAATATTTAGAGGGATGGTAGGCCAAGTCGTTAAAGCAGTTAACACAGCATGTAATTCTAAAATTTGAACAGATCCTTGGCTTTTCCAAGCTCTGGTATGCCATTGATTGTCCAAAAACCAGGCTATAGCTGCCTGTTGAGTCGTTCCAGAGGCATCTGTAAACACAGTGAGGCCTTGGAGGGGTTTCTCTGAAATGGGTGTTTGTGGTTTGAAGGTTGATGATAATAGACTCTTAATGAGAGGGTCACCCCTAGCTGGGATAATTTGCCCCATAAAATCTGCTAAGGCCGCTTGTAAACACATATCAAACATTAGTAATTGTTCAAAATTACGGGGACTAACAGATGTTGAAATAAATTTAGGATCTCTTCCTGATAACTGCTGCGTTCGTCGTCGTCCTCGAGAGATTGCATCTGCCAGTGCTACTAAAAATTGTGGTGCGGCTTGTTTGGGATAACTGGTATACAGCCATAACAAAGGACATACGTGTGAATCAATGAATTGATATATTAGACCATTTGCTCCTTCTCGTTGCATAGTTATATGCAATTCTAATGGGATTTCTGGGGTATAACGGTTGAGACTCTTGTGAGCTAGTTTAGTAGTTATCTGTTGTAACACAGCCTTTTGTGTGTCTGTCAATGTGCGAGGAGCTGCGACATCTGGGGTTCCTGCTAAATCTGCTAACAAGGGTTGTAACTCCTTGTGTGTTATGGGAATGAATTATCTTAACCACTGTAGGTTACCAACCAACACCTGTAGGTCGTGTAAGGTCGACACTTGGTGTTCAATTTGTAGTTTTTGAGGCTGGACTGCCCGTTTCTGAATGAGTGTTCCCAAATATGTCACTGGAACAGTTGTTTGTACTTTTTCAGGTGCTATTTCTAGACCATGTTCTTTAAGAGTTTGAACTAAGTGTTTTAAAGTTGTGTTAATGTCTCCCTCCCCGCATAGCAAAATATCATCCATATAATGACAGAGAACCCAATTTTGATGTGTATCCCGAAACCGATGCAATGCGCGAGAAACAAACCACTGACACAGAGTTGGGGAATTTTTCATCCCCTGTGGTAACACCGTCCAATGGTAACGTTGCACTGGTTCTTGATTGTTGATCGTCGGGATCGTCATCGCGAACTTGGGTTGATCGTCCGGATGGAGTGGAATAGAAAAGAAACGGTCTTTTATATCAATCACTACAACAGGCCAATTTTGGGGTAACATGGATGGCCAAGGTAAACCTGGTTGTAAAGGTCCCATGTCTTCAAGAACGGCATTGACCGCTCTGAGATCATGTAGAAGACGCCAGGCACCTGACTTCTTTTGGATGACAAACACAGGGTAATTCCACGGACTGGTGGTTGGGACTAAATGTCCCTTTTCTACTTCACGCTGTACTAATAGCTGTAGCTGAGACAATTTGTCTTGGGGAAGGGGCCACTGGTCAACCCACACCGGTTGTTGAGTTTTCCACTTCATGGCTAGGGCCGGTGGGCATTGGCCAGCGGCCCCTATAAAAAATGCGGATCTGTGTGCAACTGCGAGTCGGAAACTATGCGCAGCGACAAGCCTTGCATAGCGTCTCTCCCTAACAGGGGTAAAGGAAGTCCTTTTAAGATAAAAGGTTTGATAACAGTCGATTGGTCCTCTCCTTTTATTTGAATTTGAATTGGCAAAAGGCTTTTTTGGGTACCTTGACTTCCTCCAACCCCTGTTACTGAGATGCTGGTCTCTTCCAGAGGCCATGACACTGGCCAAACTTCCTGTGGGATTACTGTAACATCGGCCCCAGAGTCTAAAAGGGCTCTAATTTGACATATGGTCTGTCCCCATCGCTCACACACTGGTTGCATTGTACATTCAATAGTAGGTCGCCTTGACATATCTAACACCAAATGGGCCATAGGGGTATCTTCAGGAATATACATTGGTATTTCAGTGAGGGGAACTATAGTGGCTTGTATAGCGTCATTTGTTTCAGTGCACATTCCCGGAATAATATCGACTCCCCATTTGTGAGCCCCATCACCCACTAAAATTCCACCCGTACTCTTTCCCGATCCTGCTCTCTTCAATGTTACCGTTGTTGGTTGCTCTACCCACACTCCTGTGGTAGTCTTTAAAGCCCATCGGTGGTCATCTTCCAGGGCAGGGGCTCGTCCTTTTGCTGTCCAATCATTGGTGATTCTCGGCATTCTACGGGATATACTTGACAGGACGGATTGTTCTCCGGCAGCCCCGCCCGCCCCATGCTGGGACCGCCCCTGTAGTTTCCCTGATGTTCCCCGGCCCGTGTCATGCGACATTGCTTTGCAAGATGCCCTAACTTCCCACAGCGGAAACAACTCCCTTTTTGGTCTGAATTTGGCATCCTGCCCAGATTGGCTCTAGGCACTGAAGGACACTGGCTTCTAACGTGACTGCTTCCCCCACAACCAAAATAGGAAATGTTTTTCCTTGGGTTGTTATTTGTGCGATTGCGAAGTACAGCTGTAACTGCTGCAACCACAGGTGCTGCTGCAGTTTGAGCTTCTGCTTCTAACACTCGTTTAATCATATCTGCTAGTGAAGCTTTTGCTGGCAATTGCGATAAAATTTCCCTTGTCTGGTCATTTGCTTGTGTACGAGCTAATTCTTTTGCAAGAACTGGCTTAACCTCATCTGGTATGTCTGCTACCTCCACCACCTTTTGCAAACGCTCTAAGAAATCCTGATATGGTTCATTAAGTCTCTGAATAACCTTTGTATACAGGACTCTTTTCTTTTCAAACTTACTGACCTTCATAAATGCATTTCTAGCACACTTTGAAAAAGCCGCTATCACCCGACCTCGCAAACCGGCCTGATTTTGAGGGGATGCATGATCTCCAGTCCCTGTTAACTGCGCCATAGAGATCCCTGCTAAATCGTGTCCTGGAGTAAGAGCGTCCAAAACAACCGCTTCTTCTTCCTCTTTAAACGCCTGCTCCCAGAGGCACATCAAAGGTGCCGTAAGTGCTGCACGCGCCAGCTGTCTCGAATCAAAGGGCAGTAACGGCTGAGCATAAATCACATCTAACAGAGCTCGCGTCCTTGGGCCTTGCAATCCATCATCTCTACAGCTCGTCTGCCATTCCTTTACTGATTTGTAATCTAACGGTTGCCATCTAGGTCCATCTTGAGTGATTAACAACGGACATGCTAATACTCCCCCTTCATCTGAAGGTTTGAAATCCACACCCTCTAGAACACAATTTTTTGCTATTAACTTCCAATCCGTAAACACCGGAGGCTGTGCCGCACGACCTACAACACTTTGAGCATGCTGTACTGTCTGTTCAATAGTCGCCGCTAAATTTTTAAATTTCGTCAAAACCTCCGTGATCTGATTCTGTTTTGCATTCGGTGGACTCTCCTCATCCGAGTCCAGCAATGGAACTGCTTCTGCTTGCAATTTCTTTCTAATGCAACGTTCTTTTTCATCTGAATCTACCTCCATCATAGACACCGGGGGTGCACTAGGACCCGTGGTCATACTACTCGCTGGCGGGACATACTTAGAGGGCTCCTCTGACTCATGTGAAAACAATCCTGGCGGGGGAAGGGGTGGATACCCAAAAAAAGAATCCTCTAATTGCCCGCGAGAGACTGGAAACGCTAAGGCATCTGGAGCATCCTCCGCTCCTTCCAGTCTCTCTACTTGTTTTCCCAACATCTCCTCGCCTCCGACTCCGGTAACACCTTTACTCTCTTTGTCAGCCTGTACCTCTAACAAATCAACCACCTCTCTACTCGCCTCTCTGCGCAACACCGCTGTAGCCGCCATCCAAACCGCCTTTGCCTCTCTCCCCTTCCTCAATACGGTCAACACTGAACCAAGAGCTGCGAGCTTATCCGCAACTCCTTTCTTTCCACTCAAACACTCCTCCACCAACTCCTCGCGTGCAGCCTGCAGCCGCGACGCGTCAAATATCTCTCCCGGCTTTACTATGAAGCCCCGTTGTATCATCCACTGGATGAGACTCGTGACTGGAGCTGTATGCACTCCACAGTCCACCTCCCTGCCTACCGCCTTTAGTACCTTAATGATTGTTCCGATGGATGCCATCGTCACCGGCAGGATCACCCCGAAGGCTATCTTCCAATTGCCTGGCCAGGCAGAACACTCGCACACTCCGCGTCTGCGTCGGGGTCACCACTTGCCGCACTTTCTCCGCTGCGACAATCTAGGGAAAACGACGCATCGCCAGGGACTCGCCCTGGGGAGAAAACGGACTAACACAGATACTGTGGATCAAACGGTTTCTCTGTTTATTAACTGCGCAACGCTCGGTTATATATGTTTCTAGTATCTACTCACGCATAAGCCATTTGTTGATTGGTTAACATGTGCCGTTCACACGCTTAAACAATAGTCTAATTGGATAAAGTCTTCTGATCACGCGAATAGTTTCCTCCACCTGCATGCTGTCTTGCACTCTGTCTTCAGTCACGCCGCCCTCCTGTTATCAGTCACGCACGCCCGACCTTGTTCTACTTTTTGTGCTTACTTCAACAAACTTATAACAAAGAACAGTAGTGTCTTGTGCTAGCAAACAGAGAATAACAGTTGTGCCTTACGCACTTTCCCTCGTTCTCCCACAAGTTCTCCCACAAATTCTCCCACAGGAAGACAATAAGGAGAGCCCTCCCTTTGGGTCACGAGGTTTAGACAGACCCCCTTCCTTTCTAGACTCCTTCTCAGAGAGGAGCCTAGGGGCAGCTGGATCCACTGCTAGTCCCAGACTTGGTCAACGGTTTATGTCTAAAGGGTAAGGTGTAGGGATTACAGAAAAGGAAAAGGGAAAGAGAGAGAAGAGAATGATTTCATCGGTCCTGGGTCCAGCGTTGGTTCAGTCAGCCTAGGGGTCCAGTCAGCTGAGGGGTCCAGTTCCAGTGGGCTTCAGTTTGTGTCCTTTTATCATCCTTGCCCCTCCTTCGGGTAGGCACTCGAACTCATTAGGCTAATTAGGTGTCATGAGCAGTTTGTGAGCCTTTGGGAAATAGGTCCTTGGGCTTGGGGGTCGTTTGGGGAGTAACTTCCCCTCTCTGCAGATGTGATCTTTCGCCATGCATGGTGAGCTGCCCTGCTCAGCATATCAGAACAGCACATCAGAACAGGGAGCTGTGCACCCTCCAGCACGCCCTCCCTGTCCTGTTGCTGGGCAGGGTTCGTTGTTATGCAGAGTTAATCGTTAAGCAGAATTTGCCCCACCACAATGTTTGAGACATTAACTCTTTCAGTCTCTCACAGCGAGTGGCTGTGTGGTGCTTGGTTGCCAGCTGGAGTTAAACCATGACACCTCTGAAGGGCACTGGCCACACAGGCACACTGTCCCAAACCTGCCCTCCTGCCCGTACCCCCCCCCCCCCCCCCCCAGGCAGCACGGGACAGCTGATGCTGCAATATACAGACTGTACAAAGAAGCCGCCTGAGCTGTTTGCATTTTGCTTGCAGACAGCACCTGAGAGGCACCAAAAACCCAAGACAACCCCACACACCCCTTCCTGAGTTTGCTTTTCACCCCAGGAGGTAATAGCTATGTGGGAAGGCCATGAAGCCGCTGCGTTCATTCACTTTCTCCTTCCTGTTTGGTCTTGCCTTCATGCCACATCTGAGCAAATTTTATCTTTTTATAACTTCCAGCCTCCTCTGACAGGTCAACCTCAACATCTACCCATCAGATAATCAAGGGCTCCCTCCATCTGTCTTTTGTTAGGTTAGCCACCAAGAGGCCAGACTTGATAAACAATTTTTTATCTAGATGGCAGCAATTTCATTGTTCTACTTGGAAAACAGACCATTTATTTGTTAATTGTTTTTAATATCTTGCCTATTCAGCGGCAGACTTGCAGATGCCGGTCTTCCTTTCCTTCCTGCAGATGAATAAGTCAGTGAGCGCTACAAGAAGTATCAGAAAAATGCAACATATATGAACTCTTAAAGTGAAACCAAGTTTGTAAGCTGCATATATACCAACTGGTAGCCAATCTTCTGAAAACCAAAGTCAAAAACCTAATACTAGATAAATATCTTTAAGTATATTTAGATGAGAAAGCAATTTTGCCTTCATCAGTAGTCATTAGGTGAACTCCTTAGCAAAAAAAGCTGCCTAATTTCACTGTGTTTCCTCTCATTTCCGATAAGGCCACAGCTAAAGTGACAGATGACTCAACACTAGTAACAATGGCGACATCTGCCCTAAAGGGGTCTCTGAGTGTGACAAAATGGGGAAGACCTGTGAACCCAGGTTTTTCCAAAGCTGCTGTGAGTGGTTCAGTAAGTTCATCAGTTAACTCTTGTAAGAGTCTATTCAAAACATATAATCTATATTTATAGGCTTAAATTTGCATATAGATCTAGATTCTTCAAAGTTTTCTCCTCACCTGTTTCTAATTTAAATTTTAAATGTCTTTTTCCCTGTTAACTCTACACAAATCAAAGCCTATTGCCAAGAAAGCCAATTCTTTTCTGTGTGTCTCTAGGCAACCATCAGTGGTCTCAAGCACCTCTGAAAATCCTCTGGGAGCCTGATTTTTGAACTGACTTTTGTCTTTCAGATTCTTGCTTCTAGTCAGTTAAGAACCTACCTAGAGTAGCTGCCTGACTCAGTTGCCACAGCAGCATGGGTATTTTAGCTTGAAAGGACAATGCACGACGCTGACACCCTCTGCCTATTATCCAGGGCTGCTGAAGCACGGCTCCTTCTCTGCCCAATAGAGAGAAGCAGCTACTGCTTCCAAGCAAGGATGTATTCCTGTTGTGGTTTGCACCCAGGCCAGAACTGAGGGTTTTGCTAGAATAGTCTCATCAATTTTTAAAATTCTTCTTATTCCTAAGCCTGCATCTTGTCTTTCCTTGGATCAGTGGTGGAGCACCAGCACAGAGTGACAAGCTGGTGCTGGACTTATTTATCAAATGGCACCTAAAGCAGGTGTGCTGAAGACAGCCTGTGGCCCTTTTGGAAAGTGTGTGTATTCCCTGGACCCTGGGTGTTTCAAATGGATGGACCAGCCATTCTGCAGAAGTCCACATGGAGTCTGGAGAGCCACTGACCACAGTGAGACAGCAGTGACCACAGCTCTGCTTGCATCAGCACATCTCCTCCCACCATCTGAGTTTGTGCGCTTAGCCCCTTCCTCCTTCCTTCATAAACTTTTGTTTAGGAAGAGAGTGAGAGAATTTAACCCTTAGAAAAATGTGTATTCTCAAGAATACTTTTAAGCCACGCTTCCTAGCGAATGACCTAGCAGCATGAAGTATTGCTTCATTAGACTAATGATGATCTTAACAGTAATCCTCTGGTTCTGTGTAAACCTGACAGAGGAAAAACTTATAAAAATGTCCCACCTAAATTGCATGTATGTGCTTGTGTGTAAATGGTGTCTGTTTAGAGAGGGTGGATGTCACATGGCCGGTGAGAAAATAACTTTTTATAAAAGCACTGGTTGCATAGCTGTTAACGAAGTGATGGAGGCCACTAATAATGAGAAATTATGAAGCCGGTAGGTTCAGCTAGGCTATATAATGCTTTATTTTTAGAGTTTTTATTTTTTCTTGAAAGAAGTTAACAGGAATCTATATTTACCTGGCATCTGCCACTGCATAAGTCCTCTTGCAAGCTCTCCTTCCCTCACAGTGTCCAGCCTTGTTTGTGCTGTTCCACTCCCTCATTTCTTCGGCACTTAAGAGCTGGTGTGGGGGTGTTGTTAAACCACATGTGAAAAGGAATCCAGTGAATTACCATACAGCCTAAAAAATGGAGCACAGCCAAAGTTAGATGGTTTTAACTTGAAAAAATTGCTTTGAAACACAGTTTGCAAGTTAAGGAGAGAGATTCTCAATCCCAACTCAATATACACTGCAGGGCTTTGACTTTTTGTATGGTACCTATAGTCAATCTACATGGGATTCAACTGACTTCTTACCCAAAGTTAGGCTTTGTTCATGCCTTTCCACAGACATAAAACAGCTAGATTTGTTCCTGTGACTTATTCAACCCTACAGGGAACCTGCAAAGTGTTTAGAAACCCCATGCTCTGATTCCCTTTGTCATTTACACAGCAGGGGGCTGTCTGGGGACTCTGCTGCCTTGTCCAGAATTTGCTGAATTTGGGCACAATGGCACCCTTCAAGCCTCAGCCTGTGATAGTGGCACAGTGCTCCTCAAGTCTGCTCAGGTGTTGGAAAGCTGGTAGAAAACCAGCTAGTTGGGGAAACTGGCATGGAAATGAAGCTTGGCACACAGCAAGGCTCAAATGCCACAGGACATGCTGGTAAATCAATCAGCAAGAAGGAGGTTGAGCTCGATTGCTGCTGTGTTCAGGTGACCATTCAGTGGGGTACCAACCTTTCGGGCCATAGCCAATTGGTTCCTTGCACAACCACCCCCAGTACTGCGGCATAACAACTAACCCTTTTGTAGCACTCTCCTAACCTAGAATTTATTGTACTGAAGATGGAAGAGAATTGGCACTGCGGGGGTTAGGAATGGGTGAACCTGAAGGTAGTCAAAAGCCTTCTACCTTCAGAGCAGCATCCTGCCTTTGGAATGATGGATCTCTTGGACATTAAAGCATGTTTCTGTAGAGAGTGTGCTCTTGTAGTCGACATCCATAGTGCCCATATTAAAATGCAAATAAGATAAGAAAAATGTGTTTATATCTGAATAGACAGGACAAGATAAATGTAGCAATATGCAATAGCCTGTCTGAAGATACTGACTGACACTAACAGCAGGTACAGAATGGGTTTTTGAGCTAATGAAAACTGTAGAAAAATTTCAGTTATAATAGAAATCTGAAGGTCATCTTGCCTAACATCCTGCTCCAAGCAGGAGGTTCAGTTAGTATCAGGAGACATAAATAATCTCTCCCATTTATATGACAGCGTTTCATTTGTTAGGAGTCAAGGATTTTACAATGCATGTGCGTAAATTACTACATCCACTACCAGAAATCCCTTAGGTACTGTTTGGGTAGAATGCCATAACTCTCCAGCAGCATGTAGAGACACTTCCTGCAAGTTTAACAGGTGCTAAAAAAGTATGTCATTTCTCCTCTTCCTAAACTATTCATCTCCCTCCAGTGAGTGCCATCTCATTGTTAATTATAGCTAACTTGCATCACGAGGCCAGCTTTTCCCCTGAAAATAGGAGGTGGTGTGGTGGGTTAACCTTGGATGGATGCCAGGTGCCCACCAAGCCGCTCTATCATCACACCCGCTCCTCAGCTGGACAGGGGGAGAAAAAATATAACGAAAGGCTTGTGGGTTGAGATAAGGACAGGGAGATCACTCAGAGTCCTGGTTTCAGCTGGGATAGAGTTAATTTTCTTTCTAGTAGCTGGTATAGTGTTATGGTTTGGATTTAGTATGAGAAAAATGTTGATAAAACACTGATGTTTTCAGTTGTTGCGAAGTAGTGTTTAGACTAAGTCAAGGATTTTTCAGCTTCTCATGCCCAGTCAGCAAGAAGGCTGGAGGGGCACAAGAAGTTGGGAGGGGACACAGCCAGGGCAGCTGACCCAAAGTGGCCAAAGGGATATTCCAGACCATATGACATCATGCCTAGTATATTAAGCTGGGGGAAGAAGAAAGAAGGGGGGACGTTTGGAGTTATGGCATTTGTCTTCCCAAATAAACATTATGCATGATGGAGCCCTGCTTTCCTAGAGATGGCTGAACACCTGCCTGCTGATGGGAAGTAGTGAATGAATTCCTTGTTTTGCTTTGCTTGCGTGCACAGCTTTTGCTTTACCTATTAAACTGTCTTTGTCTCAGCCCACGAGTTTTCTCGCTTTTACCCTTCTTATTCTCTCCTCCTGTGAGGGAGGTGAGTGAGCGGCTGCGTGGTGCTTAGATGCCAGCTGGGATTAAACCACGACACTCAGCAATTAGTGTCATGGGTAAAATAGACTCAACTTGGGGAAAACTAATTTAATTTATTACCAGTCAAAATCAGAGTAGGATAATAAGAAATAAAACAAAATATTAAAACACCTTCCCCCCACCCCTCCCTCCTTCCCGGGCTCAACTTCACTCCTGATTTTCTCTACCTCTTCCCCCTGAGTGGCACAAGGGGACGGGGAAGGGGGGTTGTGGTCAGTTCATCACACATCGTCTGTGCCCCTCCTTCCTCCTCACTGTCTTCCCCTGCTCCAGCATGGGGTGCCTCCCATGGGAGACAGTCCTCCACAAACTTCTCCAATGTGAGTCCTTCCCATGGGCTGCAGTTCTTCACGAACTGCTCCAGCATGGGTCCCTTCCATGGCATGCAGTCCTTCAGGAGCACACTGCTCCAGCGTGGGTCCACCGTGGTGTCACAGGTCCTGCCAGAGAAACCTGCTCCAGCACGAGCTCTCCACGGAGTCACAACCTCCTTCGGTTCATCCACCTGCTCCAGCATGGGGTCCTCCACGGGCTGCAGGTGGATATCTGCTCCACCATTAACCTCCATAGGTTGAAGGGGGACAGCCTGCCTCACCATGGTCTTCACCACAGGCTGCAGGGGAATCTCTGCTCTGGCGCCTGGAGCACCTCCTCCCCCTCCTTCTTCACTGACCTTGGTGTCTACAGGGTTGTTTCTCTTACATGTTCTCACTCCTTTCTCCCAGCTGCTGTTGCGCAGCAGTTTTTTCCCTTCTTAAATATGTTATCACAGAGGTGCTACCACTGTTGCTGATTGATTGGCTCAGCTTTGGCCAGCGGCGGGTCTGTCTTGGAGCTGGCTGGCATTGGCTCTATCGGACGTAGGGGAAGCTTCCAGCAGTTTCTCACAGAAGCCACCCCTGTTGCCCCCCCCACTACCATACCTTTGCCACACAAATCCAATACATTCCATCCCTCACCTCTGTGGATCACATATTTAAGAATTATTATTAAAATACACATTCATCACACAGTCTTCACAATCTTCACTCACATCAACAAAAAGAATTCCCCACACCAAAATCAAAATAACATCATCACAACACCAACAAAACTGGACGATTTACAGACAATCCACCCCTTGTCCCTTCACCACAATTACAACAACAGAAATTCCCCACAATCATTCTGCTCTTTGCTCTCTAACAATGTTCAGTCCATGTTTTTCCCATTACGTCTCCCAACTACTACCCTTATCTCAAATTCCTCACGTCCCTCTTTGGGCACCTAAAAGGACTGTGGTGGGTTGACCTTGGCTGACCGCCAGGCACACACCAAGCTGCTCTATCACTCCCCTCCTCAGCAGGATAGGCGGGAGAAAATAAGATGGAAAAAAACTCTTGGGTCAAGATAAAGGCAGTTAAAGCAAAAGCAAAGGCCGCATGCAGAAGCAAAGGCAAACAAAAGATTTATTCTCAACTTCCCATTAGCAGGTGATGTCCAGCCACTTCCTGGGAAGTAGGGCTTTAGTATGCTTAGCGGTTGTTCCAGAAGACAAACATTGTAATAACCAATTCCCCCCCCCCTTTCTCTTAGTTTTTATTGCTGAGCATGAGGTCATATGGTATGGAATATCCCTTTGGTCAGATTGGGTCAGCTGTCCTGGCTATGTCCCCTCCCAGGATCTTGCCCACCCCCAGCCTACTGGCCTTTGGGGGTGTGGTGGTGTTTGGAGAGGCAGCCTTGATGCTGTGCCAGCACTGCTCAGCAGTAGTCAAAACACGGGTGTGTTATCAACGCCTTTCTAGCTACCAATGCAGAGCACAGCACTACGAGGGCTGCTGTTGTTATCAATTAATATGTATAATATGATTGAAATAGCCAGGGAGCTGCTGAAGTCCTGTGTACAGCCTGCATCAGTTAATATTTACAATAGGGAAACAATACCTAGACATCATTTAGGGTTTAGGAACTAACTATTAGACAATGGGGGTTTATGTTTATGTCAGAAAAGGTAATGGAATGTGGTCTGGTCAATAAACCTTGAAGAACTGCTTGGAACTGCCAAGATTAGGGGAGAAGTAGGTAAAAGAGAATTCCTACAGGGGGAAATCGCGAGCACCGACTCATTGACCACCTAATCAAATGATACCACTGTAGTGGGTTGACCCTGGCTGGAGGCCGGGTGCCCACCAAAGCTGCTCTATCACTCCCCCTCCTCAGCTGGACAGGGGAGAGAAAATATAACAAAGGGTTCATGGGTCGAGATAAGGACAGGGAGACATCACTTGACCAATTACCATCACGGGCAAAACAGACTTGACTTAGGGAAAATTAACTCAATTTATTGCCAATCAGCCAGAGTAGGGTAATGAGAAACAAAACCAAATCTTAAAACATGTTCCCCCCACCCCTCCCTTCTTCCTGAGCACAGCTTCACTCCCAGATTCTCTACCTCCCCCCCCCAGCAGCGCAGGGGGATGGGGAATGGGGGTTACGATCAGTTCATCACACTTTGTCTCTGCCTGTTGTGGTTTAACCCCAGCCAGTAACTAAGCACCACACAGCCGCTCACTCACTTCCCCCCCACCCAGTGGGATGGGGGAGGAAAGCGGAAAAAAAAAGTAAAACTCATGGGTTGAGATAAGAACGGTTTGATAGAACAGAAAGAAAGAAACTAATAATGATAATGATAACACTATTAAAATGACAGTAGTAATAATAAAAGGATTGGAATATACAAATGATGCACAATGCAATTGCTCACCACCCGCTGACCGACACCTAGTTAGTCCCTGAGCGGTGATCCCGTCACACCCACTCCCCCCAGTTTATATACTAGATGTGACATCACATGGTATGGAATACCCCGTTGGCCACTTTGGGTCAGCTGCCCTGGCTGTGTCCCCTCCCAACTTCTTGTGCCCCTCCAGCCTTCTTGGTGGCTGGGCATGAGAAGCTGAAAAATCCTTGACTTAGTCTAAACACTACTTAGCAACAACTGAAAACATCAGTGTTATCAACATTCTTCTCATGCTGAACTGAAAACATAGTACTGTACCAGCTACTAGGAAGATAATTAACTCTATCCCAGCTGAAACCAGGACAGTGGCGATCTTCCTTTTTAGTATTCATACTATTGTCCAGCAGTGAATGACAGCTGATTGCCACTTCCAAGTTTGTTACAGCTTCCACTTTTACCACTCACTGCTTCTGATTCCTTGCTTAATTTTGTGTGTCAAACCAGTGCAGAACCTATCAATTCACACATGACAAAGGCATCAGCTGACAGCAGGTGGAAGTAGGCATGCTAAAGCACAGTTTACTGAAGTGTCATAGCTTGCAAGTTTGCTAAATGAATATGCAAGCTCTTATTTTGCAATGAGCTTTTTGTGGGTGTATCCATGTGCTGTCTTACTTCAGCAGGAGTCTTTGCTAAGGTCCATTTTGGAGGATTTCTTTTCAGAAATATTGGGCTTGTAATTTGCACATGGTTCAAATCTTCCTGCAAAACTTGTCCTGTTCCATCCCTTCTACAATAGCTATTTGTCCAGTTCCTGCTGTCCCTTTTTCATGGTCATTCTTACTCATTAAAATGCACTGAAACTCCTCATCAGGATGAACCATGCAAGAGGGAAGGATTTTTAACCCACTTCGTTTTGGACATAGCCAACAAAATCTGTGGATTAAAGCTAAATTAATCAATTTCTTCTCTGTGTGACATGATATATAAATTATTCTTCCAGCTGCACAATGACAAACATTTGACAAAATGATGTGCCTGAGAAAGACTTGGTGTGATTTTGCAAATGCATGCACTGGCAGCCTTTTTTCAACCTGCTTTAACAGCAAATGAAAACATAATAAAAGTCTCTAGATTTGGGCCAATATTCACCCATGGAATCTTCCTTTAGGCCATTAAGTGTTTGGTTATGACAGATATGTACAGCTTGAAAATATTCTTCATCTTAAAGCCATTCTGTGTTACCTTTTCTGCACATTGCCGTTGCCTGCAAAGCCTAATGAGCCATATTTTTTTTGAACTGTAGCTTGCTGCTTAAGGTCTGGTATTTCTATCTTTCCCTCATTTTGACTCCTTCTTTGATGGCTTCGCTTTAGTCAGATTAACAAAAAAGATAAAGCGGCATTTCTACTACTAAGTCTCCTGGAGTCCCAGCCAATTGGCTGAAGGGCTGAGGATGTTGAAAATACATATCCAGTTATGATCTGGCTGAGGTCCCCGTTTGGCTAATGTATCAAATGTCAGTTCCAACTGAAAAAAGCACACCCTGTCACTAATGCCGTTTTATACATAGCACAAAGTGTACTCTTGAGAAACAGCCTCATCTTCTGATACACTGCAAAGCTTTGTCAAAAAGTAGGGAAGGATAGTCTATCCAAAATGCAAATCTAAACATACAGGAAAAGATTTATGCAAGATTCTTCACCAAACTAGGTAATATACAGACAAGTATATTAAAAACCATGATTACTTCCATGCTGTGGATTTTTCAAGATACATAGCAACCTGTGCCCAAACATCACAGATTAGCACCAAAATCAACATCTAGAACTGTTTTCTAATTGCAAAAAAACCACACTAATGGCATACATGTGTTTTATGAACCAGGGAACAAGGCAAGAGTTCAAGAACATAAAAAACTATGAATTGGGGGAACTGTCGTTAAGGTAAGGAAGCTGTCCAGGGATTATGTATTATTTTATTCCTCTACTCCAAAGCCTTTCTGTTCCAAACTGGTCTGCTGCACTGAATGCTGAAGAATCAAACTCTTGTTCTCTCCCTTAAGATGCCATGACTGTTTGCTTTTTTGCTTTTCTATTGCCTTTCCTCCTTTCTACTGAAAGGTTTCTATAGTGCACTGGAGTTTTGTGTAAAAGAGAGTCAATATTATTGTTTATTTTTCCAAGATGAAAGACTGCTGGATAGAAAAGATCCTCCCCTCGATTTGTGGGTTGTGCTTAGTAAATGTTTATTTTTTTTTTTATGCCTTGGAAAGGAGACAAGTGCTGTGGTTAAAAAAGGTTCTCTTTCCTTTGGTTGCTGGCAAAAAATGATAAAACAACTATAAGCTGAGGCAGGAGAAATGAGAATATGTGAACATGTTCCAATATTTTAGTCCCAAATCAGTCAGCTATAAATAAATGCATTAAGTCTTCAGAAAGCTGGGCTCAGTAGTCATTTGTATATCTCATAAGTAAAGTTTGCTTTTGCTAACATCAGAACTTGTATACTTTTCTGTTTGATAGCCACTAATACTTGAGCACACAAAGTACCTGTACTTCCCCTTTATTCCACAATACATTTACAAGAAATATAGCACATTAACAACAGAAGAGTGCCACCACTTAAAAAAAATACTTTCTGGCCCTAGTAATTCTTATGCATACATTCATTCAAAAGAAAAAAGAATATTGATCAACTTTGAGCAATGGCAATTTCTTCCTCACTCTTGAAAGGACATGTTATTCACTTAAGCCCAAATATTTTGTCACCTTCAAGTGGTGTTTAGGATGGGTGCCTAAAAAATGTAGGCTTGCATCCTACATGGATTTCCATGCATACAAAACCAGCTGTGGATAACATACACCCTTTTAAAAGTCCCTGTTTTTGAAAACCAGTCCCTAGGTAAGCTGGACTCCTGGACAGCCCATGGGACGCGAGAGGCAGCAACAGGGTGGGCCGTGGTGGGCACTGCTAAGAGGAAGGTGACCTGGGGGGAAGGAGCAGGCTCCAGGACCACAGCCAGAGGGATGCTGGAGGAGAGCAGGTTCTGGGTTAGTTTTTCTCTTGTGCTGTCTCCCAGGCATGCACTCGCACTGCTGCCGGATCCCAGGGGCTTGTTTTCTTCTTTTTAGGTACCCTGCAGATAACCTCCAGGACACATGCATGGAAATCCCAGAATCTGCCACTGCCCCTTCCTGCTGAGCTGCAGGTGACAAGCCTCACACAGGAGGAGAAGTCACTGCGGGGTATCTCAGCTTCGCTTCTGTCAACATTTCCATGACTTCTTGTCTTACGTATTTTTAGAGTCATTGGCAATAATTTCACTACCAGGGGTTAGGCCTGGCAAGGGCAGAGTTTTGTCACTCTAAAAGGGTTTGAGGAGAGCTTAGCTAGCTAGTTATCATTTCAATTTGTCTTTCTAAAACTAGGTCACTAGGGCCTGGCAAATTGCCTGGAAAAGTCTATATAGACTTCACACTTTCAGCTCAGTTTTACAGATCTCAGATTGGTCTGGGAGGTTTCAGGCTGCCTAGAGAGAAATTTGGCCAGTGGCTTGTTAGTGCAGAGGACATTTTCCAAGTGGAAATGAAGCTAAGTTTCGTGAACTTTACTAATGGAGGATGGAATGCAGAGGCTGTAGGTTGGAGATGTTTTTCCAAAGGCTAAACCAAAATCCTGAGCACGTGAAATGGAAAATGTTGCAACAGACAGCGTGAGATCTAGAAACAAACGCTTGGTTAGGCTACCAGTTTGTTGGTGGCACTTTGTGCGAGTACGAGAGAGGCTTATGCACCTTTTTTTGCTTCTGTTTCTCAGCGAGTTGGCCTGGTAGGGTCTCTGCAAGCCCCGAGCAGTGGGAGGGGGCTCAGGTAGCTGCTCGTTGTTTCGGCAGCTGGTGGCTGACCCTGCTTGGCTGGGATGGGAACCACCAGCAAAGGGCCATGGCTGGCAGTTGCTGGGTAAGGGTCTGATTCACAGACCTCCAAAGTCAGAGCTTCGATGAGCAGCAGCTTGCCCCACAGGCTAGGAGCAACTCCAAAGGGAGTCGTGCTCAGCTCTCCTTGCCTGAAAGAGCAGGCAGCATGACCTTACCTTTTTTCTGCATTTTTGTAGACAGGTAATTTCTTTTCCTCATGGTGATAACGCTCTGTACTTCCTTAATTTTCCAGTGTACTGCTATAAATTTACAATTAATGTATTTTGTTTTCTTTGACAATTAGATGAAAAATACATTGTGTACATTAGTCACTGAAGGAAAAACTGCCTGTGTCCTCTTCTGAGCACCAACGCATGTTGCAATCTACAAGACCAGAGCTGTACACATCCATGCAGGAATTATATGAGAAATTCTGAGGTTTGAGTACTAAGAGGCAAGCAGAAACTATGCGTGCAAACTGTCAGTGGAGACGGTGTGTGTTATACACAAGCCTGCACACACAATAATTGAAATATCTGTGATAATAAAAAAGAATTCAACATTGAGCTAGAAGCAGATCAACCCCCCCAAATTTTCTTAGTCTAGGATGACACAGATTTGGAGTTTTAATTAATTCATAATCCATTATTAAATTCTTGACAAATGTAGTCTAGGGTAGCCCAGAACAAGAATTTGAACTCCTATTACTTAAAAAAAAAAAAGAAGAAAAGAAGAAACAGGTGTACATTTTTCATTGTTTTGGCTGCAAGTTAAATGTTGGGTACATCTCAGAGCCCTGTAGGCCTGTCTTATTTAACAAGCAAACAAACAAACAAAAATGCAGGTCTTTAGAAAGATGTGAACGTCCCCATTCAGATCCATAACTGCTCATTATTATTGGTATGTTGTGAGAGCTATTAATGACCCATTGAATTAAGTTGCCTAATACTTCAAAGGTAATATATTTAAAGACTTTTGGAAGAGGTTCTGACATCTTTACTACTCTCAAAAGACCTTGAAAGCCTGTGGGTGAAAGAGCTACCTTTCCTTTGTTGCACAAAATTCCTTTCAGGAGTTGCAAAGAAAAAACCTGCTGCACTATTACCCTCACTCTCATTTGTGTTCTCTGGGAAATAAGAAGATAGACTTCTGTGAAAGCACTGAAAAAAGGAGAAGAAACAGTCACAACATTTGAATCATGTCCTGGGCCCTTAGTCTTATGAATAAAATTGTTGAGAATGTAATGGGAATGAGCCAAGAAGGTTCAACAGGACCAAAGGGGATGTTATAGAAAGGCCTCTGAGACACTTGCACTGTATTTTAATTCTGAGATATAGAGAGTTCTGAAAATCTCCAATAGCATTTTCTAGGAAATTATATATGTGATATAAGAACGATTATGGTTAGTTAAACAGTACTTCTGGAAAATTATTGGTTCCAGTTACATTCTCTAGGACACTTTATAACTGAGAAGGAGTCCCAGTGTCCCCTCCCAAGGTCAAATATGCTCACTGAACCTCAGATAGGGCCATATTTATACACATTTGTAAGGTATATAAAAGACATTTCTCCATCCACTTAGTCAGGAACGAAGGCTGATGACACAAAGGAAGGTATTGTGATGTTATTATGTTAGTCAAGACAACAGCATGCCTGAAAATTAGCAGTGTCTGTGATTCTGTCTGGTGTTCTAGGGTATATTTAAGCTCTGTACTATTTTCACATGCAATTTTATACATTTGAAGGCTATAATTAAATTTAAAGATAATGAAAAACATATTTGAATTCAAATTAGATAGAAACCATGCCTTAGCCTTGAGCCTTTTCTTCCTGCATTTTCCCACTTGTGGGTTTTTTGTTGTTGTTGCTGTTTTAAAGAAAGAACAAAAAGACAGTGGAAAAACTCTACATCTGTGTTTTAATGGTAGCTTTTGGATTTCAAAAGAATTTGGATGGGACAATGATGGTGTCAGAGGCACAGGGAGAAAGTTTTTAATATGTTCCTGCTTTAAAGAATGTCTTTTTGGAGAAAAAATGTTGGGCAGCTGCCTGGGAGGTGGGAGAAAGGGTCTAACTCCTGACTCTGCCCCAGACTCCCTACTTGACCTTGGGTGCGTCACTCAGAGCAGGAGCCCAGCACTTAGCTGAAGCCATCCTGCAGATAGGTATCTCAGCTAAACTAGTTATTTAGGCCTCCTCTATCATTCAGGCAGACAGACAGGCATCTCTGGAGTATGATTCAACCTATTTTAGGATAGTTGTCCAAGAAAGGAGGAATGAATCATGCTCTGGAGGTACCTGTCTTTCTTCATTGACTATAGAGAGACCCTAGATGACTGATTTTGGGGGTAGGTGAAGTGAGCTCGATCCCACCCTTATCCTTTCTGCACTTCCATTTATAAGTCTGTGAAACAGGCCTGGACTCCTCCAGCAGGGGCACATCCAGGAGAAGCACTGGAAATGTCAGATGTGGCAGCCACACGAGCCTCCAAGAGGGCTTTGGTGGGAGACAGCTCTAGTACTTAAAATGGGAGACACCTTTTTAATGAATGAAAATGTCCCAGGTGGAAGGAGCTTTCCAAGTGCAACAACTGTCTATGGAGGAGGTATCTATTGGAAATGCATCTCGCGCATATGGAGAGAAATGTCTCAGGCTTTGCACACAGCATCCATATTTGTGTCCAGTGGCAGGTGACTGCTGCATTAGAAATAGAAAATATCTGAAGTAGCTTAACAAATGGCTGCTAAGAGCCTTCTGAGGAGGAAAGAGGCCATATTCTGGAAATGGGAGAGGGGAGAAACAACTAATCGCTCCAAAATGTTCAGCCTGTAGTAACCTGCAGGGAAAAGTTTAACAAGGGGTTTCACAACCAGGATGAGAGGCAAAAGAAATGCCAGGGAGAAATGTTCATCACTAGTAAATGAGGAGGAAGGTGAGGTGCTGCCCTACACAAGTGATTTAGCATCGCAACAAATTGCTGTCCTTTGAAGAGCCATCAAGCCTTCTGCACAGCGTGCCAGGCTTGCAGCCTCCCACTCCCACGGAGTGGGAGGGCTTATGTAATTTGAGGGCTGTGCTGTGCTCACAGCAGCAAACAGGGATAAAAGAAGCTGAGACATGGTCTTGTACCTGAAGAAGGCACATCTCTGTGTTAAAAGGGGCTGTGCCACAAGGGATGCTTCTGTTGCAGTCACCCATGACAAGATATACTGCCACTGTGTTGGAGATGTGGTAACATGGACTTTCACACTTCCCATGCAGAGCACAGAAGATCTGAACACTCAGGATGTCCCTGGTACTGCTATGGACCTTGGGCTCCCTTGTAATTAGCACAAAATGTGGTATGAGCCAACCCTCCTTTCTTGTAATTGGGAGATGGAAATTGCCCAGGTGGCAGAGCTGGCCAGGGAGTAATTTAGAAATAGGCTTCCAAGTCTTTTGATTCCAGTCCATATTTTCATGCTGGAGAGCAGAGTATTGCCTCTCCTTAATATGGACTCATGTTTTCACTCCAAACTATGGATCCCAGCCCTGGTGTAAAGTCTGAAATAAGAAAGCTCTATAAAAGTGTCAGCATGAGTTAGTGCTTCTCTTGCTCAGGCTAAGACAAGGATACTGAAGGGTGTTTAATGACTTACCAGTTCTGCTTATCCTTTTCACCAGGTTAGCAGGAATCAGATTTAAACCCTATAGTGGAAGTGCATAGTTCACATTCGGTTCTAGTGCACAGTGCAAGACAAGGCCTATGCTAGCTGTAGCAGTTGTGTAGCAACAGCTATGATATTTCTGTCTGCATTGCTTCTAAAAGACAGTGAACCTATACAGTTGGACTCCATTTGCAAGTTTTATAAGTCATTGGGCACTTTTGTTGCAACAGAGTCCGTGCCAGCATTCAACTTGTTCATTTTATGTTCTGAACATAACATTGTCCACATGAGCTTCGCAGTTGGTGGCCACCAGCAGCTGTTTTTCTTTATTCACCAGCTGGCATACTGAATGCACTCAGCTGTAATTCACTTTTTCATTCCCATCCATGAATACTGATGCTGCTTTAGAAGCTGAGTTTGCATTCAGTGCTAATTTTTACTAGACCTTGTGGGAGGAGGGGAAAGAAACACCATTTATTTCAAGACTGGTCCTATATGAAGTTACCTTTTGCAAGAGAATGATGGAAACAGTTTATATCCACTTTCATATAATGTATGTATGGCTGTGCTGTAAGGGCTTTGAAATTATCTGCAAAGTTGTCACTCCTGGGTGCAATTGTAATCAAAAGCCTATAGTATGTGTTTACTCAGAAAAGTTCTGTCAGAATAATTGTTACTGTACTGACAAATGGCATAGGTCACCTTTTCCACATGCTCTTTCCCATCTTATTTGCTTTTTTCTTTTGCCTTACCCCATTTTTTCTTTCCTCTTACCGCACTGCTCCTCCTTTTTTCATTGTTACTTTAATCTTACTGATGCCAGGGCTGACATATGATGCTTCTCAGTGCCACCATTGCTCATATGTTTGCTTTTCTGCTACAGTGATTTTATGTGCTCCCAACATGTGTTAAACTCATGCTCTTGGCATATCAATGCCAGCAGGAGTCTGACGGAACTATATTTCAAAAAAGACATTTCAAGCCATCAAGTGACCTAGATACTTCGAGTTTTAGGCAAAACCCTTCAGGTCAAAGATGAACGTTGCATTTAGAGTCTCTACAATGCAAAAGGTTTCTATTTGCTTGATTGCAGGTTTCTGGCTTTGCATTGCAAGTCTGTAGAGCTGACATATGTGCACACTTTGCTTAAAGTTGCCCCATATTCATGCCACGGTTGGAGCTTAGATCCCATGATTTGGCAGAGAGAAGTGGCATGTGGTTTTCTAGAGAAGGAGGAAATGATTTCACCCCTCGCCCAAAAACAGGCTCCAGGCAGAGGGTAGCCCAAATGCCGTACAGCGATAGGAAGGGAAAAGACCAAGGTGGCAAAGGCAAAGCTATGTGTGTTCTTGGTATATTTGGCTCATGCTTGATTTCATGTTTATCTCTTTTTAGAGTGCTACTTATATTCATCCTTGGTTTTTGTTTGCTGAATATTCATTAAACACAGTTCTCACAATACAACTTTTTAGTTCCAAGATGGACAAGTAAGCTCCAACAAAGAGAAAAGTCATATCCAAATATTTCAAATAATCTCTATGCAAAATGTTATGTTAGATATCAGGAAATAAATTAATTTCCTCTTGTAATACCAGGACTGTGACGGATGTACTCGACCCCCCTTAACCAAACCAGCAGCAGTTTGGTACAGGCTCCAAAGGAGGTAAAGGCCTGAGCCGTAGCTGGGCCAAGAACTCCGCTAGGAAACCCACAAAGGAACAGAGCGAAACAGTGAAAGTTGTGGGTACAAGGAGTCTCATGCATACCTCTCCCATTGTATGCAATTTGACTACAAGCCAACCACTCTATCCCATAAATATGACAGCCTAAGTGAGCCTTCTTTGAGCTCTCTGTCCTAAGCAGCACGGCTGCATGGAGGTAATCTCCAGCAACAAGATCTTTTACCAACAACAGATTGTTGGATGAGCCCAATTTGAATTCTCCCTGGACGGCAACTGGACTGCACGCAAGGCAACTCTCGCCTTGAGCAGGGACATCTCTCAATATTGAGAGATTAGTCGTTTAGCTTAAATAAGTAAGTTTTAAATAGAATGAATCACTTTTAGAGTTATAATGTTGTGTGATTTAGTATGCTGTTTCCTTAGCTTTAGTTACTTAGTATGAATAGCTAGATTTGCTGAAGTCTTAGCCTGCAAGCTGTAAACTTTCACTTAGATTTACTGAATGTGTACCTACTTAGTCAAAACAGGGGCCTCCAGAGCCAGTGTAAATCAGGAGATAAGGAGGTGTCCTGGTTTTAGCTGGGATAGAGTTAATTTTCTTTCTAGTAGCTGGTATAGTGTTATGTTTTGAGTTCAGTATGAGAAGAATGTTGATAACACACTGATATTTTCAGTTGTCGCGAAGTAGTGTTTAGTCTAAAGTCAAGGATTTTTCAGCTTCTCATGCCCAGCCACCAGGAAGGCTGGAGGGGCACAAGAAGTTGGGAGGGGACACAGCCAGGGCAGCTGACCCAAAGTGGCCAACAGGGTATTCCATACCATGTGATGTCATGCCTAGTATATAAACTGGGGGGAGTGGGTCTGGGGGGCGGATCGCTGCTCGAGAACTAACTGGGCATTGGTTGGCGAGTGGTGAGCAATTGCATTGTGCATCACTTGGTTTGTATATTCCAATCCTTTTATTAGTATTGTCATTTTATTATTGTTAATATTATCATTATTATTTTCTTCCTTTCTGTTCTATTAAACTGTTCTTAACCCACGAGTTTTACTTTTTTTCCTGATTTTCTCCCCCATCCCACTGGGTGGGGGGGAAGTGAGTGAGCGGCTGCGTGGTGCTTAGTTGCTGGTTGGGGTTAAACCACGACAGGAGGCTTTAAGGTTACAACCTTCAACAGCACCTGCAACTTGACAAGATGACGAATGGCTTGTCTGGAGACAGTGAAAGAATCCAATAAGGCATCAGAAGGTCTCAGGCCAGACTCTCTATTGGACCAAAGGGCGTGTGGAAGATGTGCAAAGAGAGCGTGAAGAGTGCGTGAGGGGCGGGTGAATAGTCTGTAAGGGTATAATTGCCCAGGGATTTCTTTGCTTGGGTCCTTCCTTCCTTCCTTCCTTCCTTCTGTTGGTCTCCCCTTCCTTCCATTGGTCCCCCCTCCCCAGAGGTACCCAGCTAGAGCTGATCCTGACTCGATGCCTGAGAGTCTGTTTCAGGAAACCAAGGGCTCGAACTTCAGAAAGAACTAACACCGGACACCTGGAAGGATCAGTAAGTGATTAATAGCATGCTAAACTTTGAAATCCTAAGTGATATAAAGGATTGATTATGCACATATAATCTTTTAGACATAAACCATTGACCAAGTCTGAGACTAAGTCTGGATCCAGCCACACCTAGACTCCTCTCTGTCGGGGAATGCAGCAAATCTGCTGAATGCCTGACGGTACATGAGCAGTGTGACCTTGAGCAGCTCGTAGTGTATCCTTGAGAGTCTGGAAAGTCCCGAGCAAGAAAGTGATAAGAAGAACCATCTTGGCGAATCCGCAGAAAAACCGTTACCCAATCATGAATTGTTAGTTACTAACTAAACCAATCATATATGAACACATACCCTGAAGAAGGTTATAAAAAAGGCTTGTTAGAACAATAAAGCGGCCATTTTTGGCACAATCTGATGTTTGTCGTGTCCGTCTCTACTGCGACACTCTCTGAGAAGGAGTTTAGAAAGCAAGGGGGTCCATTCTGAACCTTGTGACTCAATGGGAGGGTCTCCCTTTTTGCATCTCTGATCTCTGTGCAAATCATGGAAACTCAATTCTAACTCGATTTTCCTTTGTATGTTTCTCCAATGTAGTAAGTAATAGAGTGAACCTTGCCATCGAACTCTATTAAGTCACACTTTTACAGATTTTTAAGTGATCTAAACCACTCATCCGCAACACGGGATGAATTACAAGAATTAAAGCAGGCACTTTATTTTTAAGGACATTGTCTGTCTGTTAGAAAGATGCTGACTCAAAGGACAACATTGTTTTCTTTCCTTTTTTTTAACTCGAGTCTTTCCAGATGGATCAGGTTATTATTTCACATACAGCTTCTTTCTCAGAGGAACTAGTTTCTAATGAACTGAGGTGAACTGATCCTGCTCATAGCCTGAAGTAAGATTAGCCAAGCCAGATGTCATGACCAGGGCTGGACAGATGAGGGAGGGGTCGTGGTGAATTTGGAATTCCCTCAGGCTAAATTAAGGTGAAAACACACCAAATGATCAGTTAAACATTTTATTCATGGCAAAAGCAAACTGAACTTGGAGGGCGTTAACAATAGGTGGTGCGGTTTCTCACAACAGGAATTGGCATGGAACTACCTCAGTAAACAGTGTAACCCGTAGTAACCATATACATCAGTTCAGGGAAGAAGGAGAGCCCTCCTGTTGAGTCACAAGGTTCAGAGCAGACCCCCTTGCTTTCTAGACTCCTTCTCAGAGAAGAGCCTAGGGGTGGCTAGATCCACTCCTAGTCCCAGACTTGGTCAATGGTTTTATGTCTAAAGGAATGAGGTGTAGGGATTATGGAAAAGGAAAGAGAGAGACAGACAGAGAGAGAGAAAATAAAAGGAAAGAGAAAGATTTCACCGGTCCTGGGTCCAGCGTTGGTCCAGTCAGCCTAGAGGTCCAGTTCCGATGGGCACGTGCACGTGGGGCTTTAATTCGTGTCCTTTTATCATCTCCTTGCCCCTCCTTTGGGCAGGTACTCAAACTCATTAGGCTAATTAAGTGTCATGCACGGTTTGTGCTTTCAGAACCTTTGGGAAATGGGTCAGTGGGCTTGGGGGTGTGGAATGATTGCTGGAGGTGACTTATCGATATGACACACACCCCCCTCTTAAGGGAAGGTAAACCTCCAGGGTGGAATGCAGTGGATATGCAAGAAACCTGTTCCATAATAATTCCCTAAGCAACATAACCTGCAACCTTAGATGTTAGCAACACCAGGGGAGCTTGGTATGCTGACTCTAAGAGAAACAACATGGAGGGTGGAGCAGAGTGGAAGCACTGTGGCCAGGCTCTGTGATATCACTGCAGGGATGGGGAACTGGAACTACTGGAACAAGAATGGAAGGTCCCTGCATTGAGTCCACTGAAGCAAGGAGGTGAAATAATGGAGTTCTGTCAACATTATGGCCTTACTTCTGATTTATATCATAAAAGTGCCCAGTTCTGTAGTAGTGACATGCTGAATCATGTTCTCTGGGTGAACTTTGCTCATTATAATACCAAAACACACCTCCATCCCAAAAACTACCCACCTCCAAGGTGTGACCAGCCCTCACTGAGCATGCACTCTGAATTTTCTCTAGCATATACCTTTAAAAGTAAAGTGAGAGAACTTTATACAAATCAAAGTAAAGGTATGTATGACTAGAGTCACTCAAGCTCCACCTAAAAATAAGAAAATATAAAAGGGCTTAAGAGAGGAGGAATGTCAGGGAAGACACCATCATAGACAAGTCAGGAGGACATCGCTGAGTTCTGGGATCAGTCGATGGGCTGAACCTCTCTTTCCCCCCATAGGGATGCCTATTGGGTGAGATTCGAACACTCAGCTATACCGAGTGCTTCCCTGGGAAACTTAGAAATCTCTATAGAGTTTTTCCATAATTTAGTGTGCTTGTAGTCAACTGTATTATTATTTGCACGTGCTTTGCAGACAGTGTATTTATCACCGTCAATCCAAAAGAACCTGTACTGTTGCTTTAATAAACTGCACTGCTCATTAATCTAGTCTTGATAGTTCATTACCATGACCAAACCCCCTAAGTCTTGTAATTCTCATGCATTGAACGCGGCTAAGCCGAGAGTGCAGTATGCTATTAAGTGCATCTGTCATCATTATAGTTCAATATATTGAACGCGACCGGACTTATAGCATTGAATTGGACATCACTCAGAAATTAAACCTAGCCGCCCCCAGCCCCTCTGATATCTGAGGATAATCTGGAACGCAAGGGGGTTTATTTTCTGCCAAACTTCCTTACTCTTTAACGCAATAGGGGGTCGTTTGGAGAGTAACTTCCCCTTCTCTGCAGACATGACCATTGTTTGATCTTTGGCCATGCATGGTGAGCTGCCCTGCTCAGCATATCAGAACACAGAGCTGCACACCCTCCAGCATGGCCTCCCTGTCCTGTGCTGATCAGCTTCTTTTCATCTGTGGTTCCTTGCTATGCAGAACTCGCCCCACCACAATGTTTGAGACATTAACTCTTTCAGTCTCTCATACCAGATCACAGGGAAGTGCCATATGATTTTCATTATGTCTTGTCTCTTATTCTGCACCTCAGTGAACAGTGTTCAAACCTGAAATGAGTTGTAGCCTGAAGCTGCTAATGAGTAGCCAGAGCAAGAAAAGGACATCTGTGAGATTTCCAGCTGTGGAGGCTTTGCAGGAACAAATAGAGGCTCCATTTCACTACTGCATAGTCCTAGAGAGGGTTCAGACTCAAATCAGGGAACAGCTGGAGTTTCCCTGCAATGCAGGTCATGAAACAGGTAATGATGAATTTCTCCAGTCTGATAAATGTCAGATAAATAGACAAGCTACAGCTGCAGTCCTCAAAGAAACTGGTGTATCCCAGTGTTTCACTTCTGACTTTCCTTCCCTCTCTTCACCTGCCACTCCTTCTCCATTATATCCTTTGAAAGTCTCAGACATTTTAACTGAGAATAAAAAGGATATACATTATCTAAATGTCATTAGCTGTTACCATGTCAACCAGTAGACTACATTTAACAGCAGTCAAGATGCAGATTTGATTATAATGAATGTACCAAATCTTTATACCTCCTTAAACTAACCTGGACCTACCCCTTTACATAGACACACAGCTTTTGTTTCACCAACATAAGCAAAAGGTATAAAGTAGGACAGCTAGAGAGAGCCTGATGAGAGCAGGAAGGGCTTTCCCTGGGGCAAGCTTCCCTCCCAGGAAAACTACAGAGCAGCACAAATTGGCAGAGCGGCAAGGAGGTGAGTGTAAGGACAGCTGATGGAGAAGTAACATGGTTTCATGGAAGTACTGAGCATACTGGTTATTTAGGAATTCTTATACATTTCCAATAGTCCTTTTTAAAAAAAAAAACCTATGGATGGAGGAGGTCATACAGATAAGCAAATATACACATTTATGCTTCTCAAAGCTGATGATGGAACTCAGAATCATTATTACTTTCCTGTTTCTGCATACAACTGCAAGTCAGATTTCTTCTGCAGCACTTGAAATGATCTAATACAATCAGAACTGATTTCTGTGCCGAAACTGGTACAGTTTTAGTTCACACATTGAGATGCTTTTAATAAGTAAATCCTGTTTCACTCCAGGGTGAAGCAGTTCTTTAAATGGCAGAACCACACAACCACAGGCACAGAGGGACTGGAATGGGTCTCACAAGGTCATTTAGTCCATATACATCCACACCCCCACACCCCCCCACAGCCCAATAGGCAGAAGCAATTACACTTGCATAATTTCTAACAGATGCTTGTTTAACCTGTTCTTGGAAAGTTCTTACAGATGAGACCTCATGACCTTCCTAGGCAATTGTGTGGCAGGTAGACCTGCCCCAACAGGAAATGAAACTTCTCCAGGCAGGGAGGAGAGGAAAAAAACAACAAAACCTAGAGGCCACAGGTTGAAAGCCGAACTGACCAATCTGACATGCGTCAGGTACACGGAAGTGTTGGTCTTTTGGCCAATAGGGATTAAAATGACCACAGATCAACTTCGACAAGGGTATAAACGGGGCCCCGCCAGAGGACATTTTGAGACAGTCCTCCTCAGAGCAGCAGGTCTGCAGTCGGGGACTCTCCCCTTGGGTCGGGACACCGCCCTAGGTAACTCCTCGAGGTTGAGAGCCCTCATCTTTTAGGTGAGTGATATGCGCATTTTGAGTCATCACTTTTAAATCTTAAGAATTCTTAAGTCGGCTGTGTAGTACTAATTCCCCTTACATCATTGAGCCTGTGGTTCACTAATGTTACCAGAGTTTTAACTAACTTTTTTTACTGAAGAATAAATCTGATTTTTAACATCTGTTGGATTTGATTGTGTGAGCCTCCGTAACAGCAATGCAGTGCACTGCTTCCCTCTCTTTACAGGTAAAGAAAAGAAGGTACTGCTATTAACCTAAATGTCCTTTGCTGCAGTTTAAGCCTTTTACTTCCTGTGCTATTTCCAGTGTATCTGGAGAATGGTTTACTAGCTGTGCAGTAATCTTTTATAGAGTAGTTGAAGACAGTAATCTTGTGCTATCTGCAGCCTGAAGCACCTCTACATGAATTTTTAACACTCTATTTATCACTAGTGATGTCCTCCTTTCTTATGTTCATATTTAACATCATAGGCAATTTACAGAATGGTATTCCACAAAAAGTATAGAGAATGTGCAGCGGGAAGGTTATGAAACACCTATACCAGGATATGTCCTGGACATAAGTCTGTCCCCTGCTACCTACCTATGTAGAGGACAGCCTGGAAAACTCCTCCAGAAACACTTGGCTTGGCAGTGAGAAGGGTGAGGCTTGGCTGCTGCTTTAGCAGTAGAGGATTCCTGAAAGACCAGTTCTTTGACTCAACAAGTCAGATGATAATTATATTGCTGCTCAGGCTAATTAATAGCATGTGTATATGTGAAGAATTCTGTTCATTATCAAAAGTCACAATCATGATACTGATTATTGGTTATTGTGAAGTATACCATGAGGCATTTTATGGGAACTCTGTGGTGAACGGAGTGCATAAGACCTTTTGGAGAAATAATAGAAATGTGCAGCACAAAGAGATTTCTTTGGAATTGCTAAAAGAGAAAAGTCTACTCCTTAAATGCAGCCAGATGAGTGGGGCTAAGCTCTCTTCATACCCTAAAAGTGAAGGGGTGAGGAGCCCTATAAGTATCCATTTTGTCCCTCATCTTAGAATCTGAGCCAGACTCCACAAAAGAAAAAGACACCCTTAAAAAGTAACCTGCTTATTAAATACAACTGGGAAATGGAGATGGCATGTAAAGAGCAATAAAGCAGAGCTGGGAAATGAGCTAAAAAATCTACTCTAACTGGAAACATTAATCAAATGCAATGTAACAAAGGTTCTCTGCAAGAATTTGTTTATGGCTGTAGGCTGCAGAGAGCCAAAGCCAGTGTGTGTTTGGCTTGGGGATACTCCACAGAAGTTTGTCAGCCTGGTTTGGTGCCTTGCTGGGAGACTGGCCCCCAGACACATACTTGAGTCTTTCTATTCGGGGACAAGGATAACAACGGAAAAGTTGTTCAGCATGTATGAGGAAGGCACAGAGCACAGGAAAAAAAAAAAAAGAAAGGTAAATGCATTCTACTGATCTTTTCTTCATTTCTTCTGGGTTTAAGAAAATAAAATGCTGATAGCAATGCCCACACCAGAGCTAAAATGCAGTGGAGCTGTTCACCACCCACAAAAAAACCGAGTCTCAGCACTTGAGTCGCCTTTCCTTCCCATTCTTATACCACCAATCTTCATTCCCACTTTTCTGGTGTCCTTGAAAGTTTGGGATTTTTAGTGGTCTGAAGTTCTTGCTATTTAGACTATTTGCAATCTTCTGCTATTTTGAGCTAGGCTCCATAAAACTCAACCAAAACAGTAGAGGAAAGACCTGAAAACTATAAGTTCCAGCTCACCCAGCCCCGGGCCTTCTGCTGATCTCAGCTGCTATCCAGCTATCCCCTTTTGGGTAAGGTGGTACTCTGTAGATGTCATGGGACTTGCCAACACTGCTCAAACTCTGTGTTTGGAGAAACAGTAAAAAAAATTATTTATTTACCCCCCAAATAGCCAGTGACCTAGAAGCATGCAGCTGCCGAGAAGAACAAGACTCCTATGTTTGTATAAAGAACATAGTTTGGTACAAGTGTCCCTTATCAGCATTTCCCCCTGGAAATAACAACATAGTCATTGCTGTGTACTTCTGCCACCTTTATGAAGGAAAGGTGCAGGTGACAGTGGGAGAAAGAGGAAAAATCCCATCCCACCAGGGCAAAGGAACCTGCAAGAACAAAAGCAGTGGGAGAGGTGGGACCTTTAAATGAGCAACATTGGTGGAGAAAAAAAGCACACAGAAAATGAACATTGAATACATTTTGTAAGTGGAAATACCTCATTTTGCTGCTTTGGCAACTATGCCTGTGTAAACCATAGACAAATAATAGGTACAGAGCAGCAAGTGACAAGTCGCCTTTTATTGGTGGCTTCTAATTGTGATCATGGTATAAGAGAGCACAGATTCCTGACAAAAATTGAAAAAAACCCCCCAGATTAATTAATAAGTTTGTCCTGGTTGAACTAGAGCATCTGGTGAAGTGCTGCCCAATGGCATGAATCCATATCTGCATGCAGAGGCACATACAGATGTACCCACAACAGTGCTTTGCCAATCCTAATCAGTTTTTTCAGTTGCAGTTGCTGCTGTTTTCTGCCTCTCTAGATCCTTTACTGCAATCAAAGCTGAGGTTGGGAACAAAAGGCAAAGCTTTTTATGTTTCAAGATTGACTTGTATTTCTCTGTAGCAAAGAATGCCCACAATTAATAACGGAGGATAAAACCCAGCCCTCTGGAGGAGAGGCTAAACCAACCAATATTCCCTTGAAATCACTATGGCAAAGTCTATGTGTCTTTGACAGTGTCTTGTGAAGTTCACAGTTTTCTATTCATTAGCTTATTTCAAAAGAATGAATCTTATATTTGCAGAGAAGGAAGCTTTCTCCAGGTTGCTCTGCTGTCAAGGGAGGAAGAACCATCATAGCTCTCACAACTTCGGGTTTCACCTCTCATTCAGAGAGTACTTGGGTCTCTCCTTTGGCTCTGCAGCGTCTGGAGCCATCTTTTAAAGAACAGATATGCTATTTCTCCAGAGGATATATTGACCCTGCACATTTTGCAAACTTCAGCTGAAAATGCTTTTTTTACGCCTTAGCACAGCAGTAATTTATAGAAAAACTTAAAATTATTTCTTTGCTTAGGACTAAATGGATGGGACACAGGATCAAAGAGCTTTAAAATCAAGCGATCATTTGGGCACAATGAACAGGTGCAGTGTGGGAGATCGCTGGTACTTTTTTTCCCCAAGCAAAAGGAGCTTAAAATTACTCAGTAGGGCATCTAAGCCCCAGTGGGGAAGGGAAAGTGGGAACCTAAACTCAAAAAACCTAACACTTTCTCACTGTAGGAAAGCCAAGCTCAAGGATCTCTATGGAGATAATAAAATGTGCTCACAGTGTGATTCTTTACAAGTCTAAAAAGAGCGATGTCCTGGTTTCGGCTGGGATAGAGTTAATTTTCTTCCTAGTAGCTGGTATAGTGTTATGTTTTGGCTTTAGTATGAGAAGAACGTGGAAAACACACTGATATTTTCAGTTGTTGCTAAGTAGTGTTTAGACTAAGTCAAGGATTTTTCAGCTTCTCATGCCCAGCCACCAGGAAGGCTGGAGGGGCACAAGAAGTTGGGAGGGGACACAGCCAGGGCAGCTGACCCAAACTGGCCAACAGGGTATTCCATACCATGTGATGTCATGCCTAGTATATAAACTGGGGGGAGTGGGGCTGGGGGGAATCGCTGCTCGGGAACTAACTGAGCGTCGGTCAGCGGGTGGTGAGCAACTGCATTGTGCATCACTTGTTTTGTATATTCCAATCCTTTTATTATTATTATTGTAATTTTATTATTGTTGTTATTATCATTATTATTTTCTTCCTTTCTGTTCTATTAAACTGTTCTTATCTCAACCCACGAGTTTTACTTTTTTTCCCGATTCTCTCCCCCATCCCACTGGGTGGGGGGAAGTGAGTGAGCAGCTGCGTGGTGCTTAGTTGCTGGCTGGGGTTAAACCATGACAAGCTGTTGGGGTGACTTCCCCTGGAGACCTGCAGACTGGTGTCCTGCAAAGGAAAGGGGGAGGATTTTGAAGAAGGGATATGGGCACGGTGCCCCAGCCAGACCTGCCCAGTGTGCTGCTGGCACCAGGCCCTCTCCTGCCACCACTCAGCCTGCAAGGGCTAATTGCCATCAGAAGCACATTACACCTTGAATCACACCTGTCGGGATAACCTCCATGGCAGATGTGTTGACATAAGAAAAGACAGGCCCCTTGTGTCCTGGAGTAGCCACAGAGCAGTTTCCCAGGGAGTGGCAGCTTCTTCAACAGTGCCTCTGTAAGTGGCATTAAAGCAACTGAATGGAAGTGGCTGTGAATTTAACTGCCCATTTCCTTGCCACCATTGAAGAGCCTCCATTAATCCATGTTCTAAGGAACAAAGCATGTTTTGACTTGTGCCTGAGCTTGACCTTGCTTTGAAGCACTTTCATACATCACCCATATAGACTTTTCTGTATCAGAGGCAGGGCTGGAGCACAGAGTGCATCTGCACTGAAGCTGCTTAGAAACTGTTTTGCCTGGGAAAAAATTAATCAAAAGCAATTTTTCATTGTCAGATTTCTGAGCAAAATATCTGACACTTGAATGTTTTGTCTGAAGACCAAAACCTTTTTGGCTTTGGGATGCCCATTTAAAAAGAAATTACGCAGATGCCTTGGGGAAATTAGGTGTTTTCTGTGAACCACTGCTTTCATGAAATATGGCTTCCTACTGAAACATGTTTAGCCATAACATTTATTGACCAAGAGTCCTGGAGCATATATTTTAGACTGAATTGCAGAGATGGTCTACAGGTCCAAACAGTATGACCAGCACATGACTCAAAGGAGCAGCAATCCCCCAGCAGTGAACTGATCTCTAATATTACTACAGAGAGGGAGTCCAAACTAATCCACAGCTATAAGGCTTGGGAACTATATCTATTACTCAAATTAAATAATCCCCTATAAAGCAAAGGGTGGTGCTTTTTTTGTGCAAAAAGTGGTAAATCCCTAGTTCTCATTCACTAATTAAGGAAAAAGTCTGTAATTCAGGAGAGTGGAAACTATTTGCAAGCCCCATATCCTCCTTGTCCATGACAAATAAAGTGACCTCTTTGGTTGGAATAATACCTCCCTGTAATTCACCACTCTGACAAACTACATTTGCAAAGGAAGTTGGAGGGAGGAATAGAAGGGGCTCTCTTCTATGCCTTACTCACAAAATAAATCCATCTGTACAGACAGCTCACCAAAACAGGTCATCGCTGTCGTGGTTTAACCCCAGCCAGCAACTAAGCACCACGCAGCTGCTCACTCACTCCCCCCCACCCAGTGGGATGGGGGAGAGAATCGGGAAAAAAAGTAAAACTCGTGGGTTGAGATAAGAACAGTTTAATAGAACAGAAAGGAAGAAAATAATAATGATAATAACAACAATAATAAAATTACAATAATAATAATAAAAGGATTGGAATATACAAAACAAGTGATGCACAATGCAGTTGCTCACCACCCGCTGACCGACGCTCAGTTAGTTCCCGAGCAGCGATTCCCCCCAGCCCCACTCCCCCCAGTTTATATACTAGGCATGACATCACATGGTATGGAATACCCTGTTGGCCAGTTTGGGTCAGCTGCCCTGGCTGTGTCCCCTCCCAACTTCTTGTGCCCCTCCAGCCTTCCTGGTGGCTGGGCATGAGAAGCTGAAAAATCCTTGACTTAGTCTAAACACTACTTAGCAACAACTGAAAATATCAGTGTGTTTTCCACGTTCTTCTCATACTAAAGCCAAAACATAACACTATACCAGCTACTAGGAAGAAAATTAACTCTATCCCAGCTGAACCCAGGACACAGGTGCCCTGGGACTGCCAAGGTGTCCTGGGTTCAGCTGGGATAGAGTTAATTTTCAGAGGAACCTAGGAGGGGGCGCAGCCAGGACAGCTGACCTGAACTAGCCAAGGAGCTATTCCATACCATGTGACATCATGCTCAGTATATAAATGGGGAGCGGGCTGGGGGGGAAGCTCTCGGCTTTCGGTGGGGGAAGTGGCAGAGCGTTGGGTTCCGGGTGGTGAGCAGTTGCACTGTGCATCACTGGTTTTGTACATTCTTTTATTAGTACCATTGTTGTTGTCATAACTTCTCTTTTTGTGTTGTCCCAGTAAGTTGTCCTTCTCTCAACCCATGAGTTCCCGGTTTTTTTTTCTTTTCTCCTTTCTGATTCTCCTCCCCATCCCACCAGAGGGAGCAGGGAGGAGTGAGGGAGCGGCTGCATGGTCCTTTGTTACCGGCTGGGCTGAAACCACGACACAAGGAAATACAGGGCAAAAATTGAAGCCAGTGTTCAACTTGTCCCAGCTCAAGCTTTGGTTGGGTGTGTCCCAATCCAATGTGGGGGAAGGTTTTGATATGATCCCAAGAGAGAGATTAAGACACAAACGAGGTCAAATGCCTTATACCCAAAGAGCTTTTATTATCAAAAGTAGAAAATAGTAGCGATAGGATAGAATGGAAGAAAAGGCAGAAATCAAGCAAGCAGTTGGGATAGAGTTGCAAGGATAGTCACCACCATGGATCCAGCAGTGTCCCGTTGGTCCTCAGTCTTCAGTTCTTCAGTGATGGGTTGTGGTGGCTTGACCCTGGCTAGATGCCAGGTGCCCACAAAAGCTGTTCTATCACTCCCCCTCCTTCTCAGCTGGACAGGGGAGAGAAAATATAACAAAGGGCTTGTGGGTCAAGATAAGGACAGGAGAGATCACTTACCAATTACCATCAGGGGCAAAACAGACTCAGCTTGGGGAAAATTAACTCAATTTATTACCAAGCAACCAGAGAAGGGTAATGAGAAATAAAACCAAATCTCAGAACACCTTCCCTCCACCCCTCCCTTCTTCACTCCCGGATTTTCTACCAACCCCCCCCAGCGGCACAGGGGGACAGGGAATGGGGTTTACAGTCAGTTCATCACACGTTATTTTCTGCCGCTTCATCCTCCTCAGGGGGAGGACTCATCACACTCTTCCCCTCCTCCAGCATGGGGTCCCTCCCATGGGAGACAGTCCTCCACGAACTTCTCCAACGTGGGTCCTTCCCACGGGCTGCAGTCCTCCACGAACTGCTCCAGCATGGGTCCTTTCCATGGCGTGCAGTCCTTCAGGAGCACACTGCTCCAGCGTGGGTCCCCCATGGGGTCACAAGTCCTGCCAGAAAACCTGCTCCAGTGTGGGCTCCTCTCTCCACAGATCCGCAGGTCCTGCCAGGAGCCTGCTCCAGCGCGGGCTTCCCACGGGGTCACAGCCTCCTTCGGGAACCCACCTGCTCCGGCGTGGGGTCCTCCACGGGCTGCAGGTGGAGATCTGCTCCACCGTGGACTTCCATGGACTGCAGAGGGACAGCCTGCCTCACCATGGTCTTCACCACGGGCTGCAGGGGAATCTCTGCTCCTGCGCCTGGAGCACCTCCTCCCTCTCCTTCTTCACTGACCTTGGTGTCTGCAGGGCTGTTTCTCTTACATGTTCTCACTCCTCTCTCCGGCTGCCGTTTCTGTTTGCCCCGCAACTTTTTTTCCTTCTGAAAAATGTTATCACAGAGGCGTTACCACTATCGCTGATTGGCTTGGCCTTGGCCGGCGGTGGGTCTGTCTCAGAGCTGGCTGGTATTGGCTCTGTCGAACACAGGGGAAGCTTCCAGCAGCTTCTTACAGAAGCCACCCCTGTAACCCCCCCCGCTACCAAAACCTTGCCACACAAAGCCAATACATGTGTGCACACCACGGCTTGTCTCCATGGTTTTTTATAGGGCATAGTTCGATGATGCATGCACATACATGCTGTTCATGCACTGTTCACGTACTGCAGGTTTCGTCTATCACACAACCTTTGCGTGATCAAGACCAGAAACCTGTATCTTATCTCAAAGACTACAGTTTCCATGAGAATGGTAGTCTCCATATTCTTCGCTGGCTCTGGCCTGTCTCCTCACCTGGATGCCTCAGTGGCCTGGTAATCATCCTTTTGGACAGAGGAGTGCCCTGCTTAAACAAGCCTTCTCTGGGATAAGTCACAGCAAACAATCCTTGAGATGAATGGCTTGAGATGATAGTGCAGTCTCTCACAACAAACAATCTTTGAGACAAACAGCTCCAGATAACAATTCAGTTTCTCACACCACCCCGTGGCTCAAAACTTGCTTCGGGACCCATGGTGGTTTTGAGAAAAGATAGCTATGTAGAAAAGGCCAGAAATGAGCATTTTATACAATCCGTATTATCGACGGTGTGGTTCGACGCACAGCATGAATTTGTTTAACACCGTCAGGTGAAACAGTAGTTGCAAATTGCATATTAGTTACAACACGTTGAATCAATTGTATAAAACATGGAATGATACGTGGTAAAAACAACAACATGGCAAAACCACACAACAAGTAAAATAGGATTCGCTTAACCCATGGACCACCAGGGAGCCAGGAAAACATATCAATGTCCCAGCCTTTCCATGTCTGGACAGGAACATGGGCCAGCTTTTGTATTCCCGCAGTAATTTGCTTAACAATTTTCCCACTGTCATCAATTTTTAAACAACAGTTAGAATCATTTAGTTTTCCACAAACACCTCCTTCTTCGGCTAGCAGGTAATCGAGAACCATGCGATGTTGTAATATTGCTGTTTGCATTTGTGTGGCTTGATCCGCCAATAGATCAAGGGCATGGGCTGTCTCATTAGTAATGATCTCTAGGACAGCTTGTAACCAGATGATGCGATTTAGATTATAGATAGGTTCTTGAGCACCGCTAACCCACTCGTTGGGGTTCCAGGTGGCAGGTCCATGATGATGTATGATACGTTGAGGGGTCCACTTGTCTTTGCCCCAGGTTTGACCACTCCCACCTGCTATAGAGGTATCAATGGACTGCCAATATCGATTGAGATCATCATATACCTTAACACCCAGTCCATCCCCTTCATCCTCTGGGAGCAGAAAAAACAAGGGGCAAATTACCCCCACATAACACACTCCAGTCCAATTTGCTGGTAGCAGTTTGTAGGCACATTGGCCACACACCCAATAGTGACCCTTTAAGGCTCGTGCACCATTTTCAAACAAACCGGTAGGTGTCTGTGGTGATTGGAAATATGTTGAATTACCTACTCCTAGAGGATGATGTGATGGACCGTTCATCAACAACCTGTCCACACTTTTTCCCACTTCCTCTGTGGTGCCCCAACAGATAGGAAGTCCATCTGGACCTACGCTCAAATGTCCCTGACAGTGGTCTTTAATATCACTTGACCACCAAATTTGAGTCCCATCAGGGAGACGAGAATATGTTTTATCAGTGAGTCTGCATTTCCAGGCACTGGAACTGCAGTGCCAAAAGTAGGTAACATTAAGACAGTTATTAGACTGATTAGTGGAAGACCAAAAATGGGAAAACTGTTTCCTGTGTCCTGTTTGATTCACCCAAGCCCATCCGGGCCAGCGAGGTACAAAATTTGGAGATCTGGAACTCAAGAGGCGACAATATGCCTGGTCATTCCCTTTCTGGCAGGGACATGGCTGCCCCATGGTTTGAACAATCAATCGGTCTACAACCGTCAGTGAGGCAATGGTTGCCATAAGTATAGGTCCAGTTGCACTTGCTATTTCCCACAGGGATACCATCTTTCTGTGTTCGCTTCAGAAAATATTCACCTTGGACTGTGTCGTGGTTTAACCCCAGCCAGCAACTAAACACCACGCAGCCGCTCACTCACTCCCCCCCACCCAGTGGGATGGGGGAGAAAATCAGGAAAAGAAGCAAAACTCGTGGGTTGAGATAAGAACGGTTTAATAGAACAGAAAAAGAAGAAACTAATAACGATAATGATAACACTAATAAAATGACAACAGCAATAATGAAAGGATTGGAATGTACAAATGATGCGCAGTGCAATTGCTCACCACCCGCCGACCAACACCCCACCAGTCCCCGAGCGGCGAATCCCTGCCCCCCACTTCCCCGTTCCTATACTAGATGGGACGTCACATGGTATGGAATACACCTTTGGCCAGTTTGGGTCAGCTGTTCTGGCTGTGTCCCCTCCCAACTTCTTGTGCCCCTCCAGCTTTCTCACTGGCTGGGCATGAGAAGCTGAAAAATCCTTGACTTTAGTCTAAACACTACTGAGCAACAACTGAAAACATCAGTGTTATCAACATTCTTCGCATACTGAACTCAAAACATAGCACTGTACCAGCTACTAGGAAGACAGTTAACTCTATCCCAGCTGAAACCAGGACAGACTGGGTATCGTATTGTCCAGGGCTGTGTGTCTTCACCCCAGTAAGAATCATTTTTGACCTCACTGTAATTACTCACTAACCATTTGCAGGAAATAGGGACAGCAGTCCATGGCCAGCTTTCCAAACCTAAGGGCCCACCACATACCCAACAATTAGTCAGATTAAAAGTGTTGGCCACTTGCTGGCCTAGAGCCATAAATTCATTTTGCCACCCCGAGCCGAAAAGAGGGGCACAGGATTTTCCCCAGATATTAAAGACGGCGACAATGGCTGACCAAAACAACGTCTGCGGTGGTATGCCAAGCATCCTATAAATATTAACAAAGCAATCACTGACAGAACCACACAAACAATCAACAGCTTCACATGGTCCTTCAGGCAGGCTCTAGAGTCTTCACCTGAAAGAGAAAAAACCCAGACTCGGTTCATCCTAAGGAACCGGAAGCAAATTGTTATTAGAAGGATGGAATAATCCACCTGGTATTGATTTTATGTTCTTTTCCATGAGCATCTTTTGCTTTCCAAGCATATTTATTCATTGGGGTTTCCAGTACCAGAGGTACGGCCCTCACCGTGAGGAGTTCAACTAAGATTGGCGGATAACATTCCGCACAGAGGCTCTCTGGCCCACCCCATCAGGGGGAAGAGTCCCTGCCACCACTGTTTTCATTACTTTAAATGGGCCTCTAAGCACTCTTGGTTATTACCGCTACAAACAGCCTCAGCTTGCAAGATGCATGTATCATACATATAATTATACCTATATATATATTATGAATTGTATCATAATACCTAATATGCATCACATATTACTATCGATATGTGACAGTATATAATTAAAAAATATTGTTTCATAAAAACTTTTATTAACTGTAGGCCTACACTATAAAACATAGAGTATGCGTTGCATCATGCACTATAGTGCATGCACATGCATACATACATAGATAGGTACATGTATAGGTGCACACATGTATGCTTACACTATACATACGTCATGCATAACCTATTCATGCATATTATACCATATCAATAAAACAGTGCATTTGTATAAATACACAAAATATGTATTTATACATATATATAAACACAATGCATATGCAACACATAGCACACACAGACAACCTACAATCCATGTGCTGGCACACAACAAACCAACACACAACATACTACACAGTACACTGCACAGCATACAACACATAAATTCTAGAACACAGACTGCATATACAATGCTCACTATAACACAATACTACATACACCATATCCAATAAACATACTGTGGTGGGTTGACCCTGGCTGGGTGCCAGGTGCCCACCAAAGCCGCTCTATCACTCCCCCTCCTCAGCTGGACAGGGGGGAGAAAATATAACAAAAGGCTCATGGGTCAAGATAAGGACAGTTTAATAAAGTGAAAGCAAAGGTCTCATGTGAAAGCAAAGGAAAACAAATGATGTTATTCTCTACTTCCCATCAGCAGGCTATGTCTGGCCACTTCCTGGGAAGCAAGGCTTCAGTACACGTAATGGTTGCTCTGGAAGACAAAAATGCCCCCCCTTCCATCTCCCTGTACTTAGCTTTTATAGCTGAGCTGACGTCATATGGTATGGAATATCTGTTTGGTTAGTTTAGGTCAGCTGTCCTGGTTATGTCCCCTCCCAAGATCTTGCCCACCCCCAGCCTGCTGTTGAGGGGGGCGAAAATGTTGGAGAGACAGCCTTGATGCTGTGCCAGCACTGCTCAGCAGTAGCCAAAACACTGGTGTGTTATCAACACCTTTCTAGCTACCAGTGCAGAGCACAGCACTATGAGGGCTGCCATGGGGAGAATTAACTCCATCTCAGCCAGACCCAATACACGTACGCAGACACACACACAATACAAGGTATTAAATACACAGCTAGACACATCACAGCACTCGCTCAACAATAAAACCTCTTGTCTCATTTCCTAGTTGGTGCTGCAAATCCTTTTTTGACTCTGGCATTTTAATCTGATCCAATGAGGAAAGGGTGTCGGGGGGGGGATACATGTCATTCCTCCCTGCCACCAAATTCCTAAAAACTTTACTTCGCTTGAGGGTGTTTGTATTTTCTCTGGTGGAATTTTCAGCCCCAAGCTTTCCAAGTGAGAAATTATATTATCCTGAGTTTTCTGAACCTTTTCTGTTTCATCCCCTCCCACAAGAATGTCGTCAATGTACTGATAAACACTGACCCCCTCCTCTGTCTGAATTAGTTCTAGCTCCTGCGCTAGCGCATGATGAGCTAGAGTGGGGGAATGCTTATACCCTTGTGGGAGTCGGGTAAAAGTAAATTGCTGACCCTCCCAAGTAAATGCAAAGCGGTCTTGATCCTCTGTTTGCAGGGGGACCATAAAAACCATATCTTTAACATCCACTGTTGCCATAATTGAGTGGGCTCGTTCCTGGATTGTAGCTATAAACTCAGCAATATTCAGTACCGCAACTGTCAATGGACCGGTATTTGCATTAAGTCTGCGATAATCTACAGTCAATCTCCACTTGCCATTAGGTTTTCCCACTGGCCACACCGGGGAGTTAAAAGGAGAATGGGTTGGAATCACTATACCCTGTCCCTTTAAGTCCTCTAACACAGGCGCTATTCCCTCTCTGGCCCCTAAGGGTATCGGGTAGGGCTTAACATTTGTAAGCTTTGAAGGGGGAAGCAGTGGCACAGCTTGTAACAGCCGAATATCTATTGTGAAAGAGCCAAATGACCACTGTCTCCCTTTATTATCAATTCAGGTCTTTCCCTTTAAAACATCGAGCCCTAAAAGGTTAAGTGGAAACTCCCCCACAACCATTGTCACTGTAGTGGCACTGTCTTCTCCTGGCAAACGCAGGCTGACCATTGCTAATGCCTGTGGCTGAACAATGCCAAATGCATCTGCCACAAAAAGCCGCTGTTTGGAGGGTGTAATTCCACAGTTAGCAGCGTCTTTGGTTTTAATAGCTGAAATCTGAGCTCTGGTACCTACCAAAAAGGTGACCCGGACTTGTCTTGGCCCCACAATGCCTGTAATTAGTAAATCACCCCGGGAGTTTTCAGTGAGCTGTCTGATATACATCCAACTTTCGCCCCCCCCCCGCTCACCACCGAAAGGCAAAGGATCTAGTTTCCCGCCGGCTTTTGGGTGGCATTTGGTTCTGATAAATCAATCAGGGAGGGTGCGCTGGGAGTAGTATTCTCAAAATCCACTTTTCTTTTTGCTGATTTATCAGGCCACCCTGTTACCAATTTTTCCAATTAGTCTGTTGGCATCCCATCCATTAAGTCACGCGGGATCCCCTTCTGGTGTCCCTGCACCCACAGTCTATTACGTTTGGTATATCTCTTCCCCCCAGTGGTTTAGCAAGGGGTGTTCTCTTATCATTCCCAGGGCGTGGAACTATTTTTACTTCAGCCCGCCTCAAGCCCCTGGAGTCTGTTTTGGTGGCTGGAGGATTAATGGGACCATACTTGCGCCCGTAATTAATTAATTCCTGGGCCACTTCTCCCCAAGTCCACATTTTCCTATCCGGGGGTCGGCGGTGCTGATCAGGCGTGAATCCTCCTAAAGCAGCCACGACTCTCTCGCCCTGGGTCATCGCCTGTATCTTTCCTTGTAATTGTATACCAATCGGCTTCAGAGAATCAGGGAGTCCCCGTATAAGGGGAGTCATTCGCTCAGGATCCACCAACATCATCATCGGGGACTCCTGCGTAGGCTCCAATTTTCAGTCATACATCATCTGCAGACAAGCTGCCTTTTGCACACTCTCCACTAATTGATCAACAGTCCCCATAATCACGAGGGGATCCCCCCTCTCCAAGGGGTTCAAACCCCCCGCCCAATAGGCTGCCCGTTGGGTTAAAGACCAGGAGGCACAGCAATCCCCAGTAGTTAAAAACACTCCCGGTCCCCAATACCGTTCTGCCTCCTTTTCACTTAACAGAATCTGGTGTCCCCCCCGACAACGATACTCTCCACACATACTCCGTTTCTGACTCCTTAGGGGTTCGGCCAAATTCCTTTTTTAGTTTCGCCAACTTGTTGGCAGTATAGGGGACCTCCTTAGTTGTAATTTGGGGGAACTGGTCCTGCTCATCATCATCAATATATTCAGTTTTGACGATGGGTCGCAATGAAGGCAGCTCTAACTTCTCCACTCTCTTTTGCTGCCTGCAGGTCCTTAAAGGGGTAGCCAATTTCTGATCTTGGAGGAATTTCCTCACGGACAGTATCTGCAAGGAGCTGCTCCTTAAGAGCAATTTGCAAATGTTTCACTTGGTTCTTTTCTGCTTCAAGTTGTGCTTTTAATCCTGCCACTTGTCCCAGAAGGGACTGAACAAGGTTTTGGAGGGATTCAGTAATTTGAGATTCTGCAGTGAGGTGGCAATCCCTATTGTTACATTTTAAAAGAAATCAAATCTGATTACAGCTAAAATATTAGGAATATAAAGTTATAGTGTGTGACTATAGTAGATAAAGAACTTAAAGAATGTGCAGTACTGTACTTTTAGCTGATTATCGTTGGCTTATATTTTCTTTTAAGAAGCCAAGAAGATTTGCTTCTTGGAAACTCCCTACCTTTCCCATCTTGATAACTAACTGAAAGACCAATCATTGAAAAGGTTGGATTTCAAAAGAGAACATAGTATACATTTTTATGCAAACTAATATAGATAGTGATGAGAATCATACTGCGCAGAATCAGCTAAAGGAGGTCAAGAAGCGGACAAGTGAGGAAGACTATGAAAGACCACCAGAGGGCTTCTGAAGACCACCAGAGACCTTTGCTGTGCCTGCGTGAAGAGACATATACATATGCTAATGATTTACTGGAAAGTTGATGATTATGTATAACATTCCCCAGAAACTTAATGAATATGTACAACAGGTGTGTATTTAACTGTATCATTAGACAAGACAGGTGCACACGATAGGTGGAGCGATCCCCCGATAGGTGGAGTGATCCCCCGTGTGCCCAGCGCTGCAATAAAGGAGTGCCTGCTTCTTAACTTCTCATTGCTGTTAAGGAGTTTTATTCCGGATTTCGGCAACACTATCCTCCACCGCTGCGGCCAGACTAGCACCGAGAACGGCACAGACAATTGCTTTTCCTTTCCCTGACCGCACTCTAGCATGTTCCTGTAAAGCGACCATCCGATCAACAACGCTCTGCAGATTATACCAATTTCCCTGAGCCCAGTCTGCCCCAGGCACAGAGGGTCACGCTTTATGTTTTTCTAAGAAATCAAACAAAACTTCTTTCCCCAAAGGGGCAATTTTACTATCACTCATCTTGTATAAAGCGGGGAAGCAGTCGTCTCAGGAAGGCAGCATGTAAAGTTTCAAACACAGCACAACACAAGCCCGCACCCCTTATGTTCCTGAGAGGTCTCACGTATTTGGGAAACAATACGGCACTCTCGTCTCAAGGGATCCTGTCCATGATGCCAATTTAAATGTCCCAATCCAATGTGGGGGAAGGTTTCGATATGATCCCAAGAGCGAGATTAAGACACAAATGAGGTCAAATGCCGTATACCCAAAGAGCTTTTATTATCAAAAGTAGAAAATAGTAGCGATAGGATAGAATGGAAGAAAAAGACAGAAATCAAGCAAGCAGTTGGGATAGAGTTGCAAGGATAGTCACCACCATGGATCCAGCGGTGTCCCGTTGATCCTCAGTCTTCAATTCTTCGGTGGTGGGTGCACACCACGGCTTGTCTCCACAGTTTTTTATAGGGCATAGTTTGATGATGCATGCACATACATACTGTTCATGCACTGTTCACGCACTGCAGGTTTCGTCTATCACACAACCTTTGCGTGATCAAGACCAGAAACCTGTATCCTATCTCAAAGACTACAGTTTCCATGAGAATGGTAGTCTCCATATTCTTCGCTGGCTCTGGCCTGTCTCCTCACCTGGATGCCTCAGTGGCCTGGTAATCATCCTTTTGGACAGAGGAGTGCCCTGCTTAAACAAGCCATCTCTGGGATAAGTCACAGCAAACAATCCTTGAGATGAATGGCTTGAGATGATAGTGCAGTCTCTCACAACAAACAATCTTTGAGACAAACAACTTGAGATAACAATTCAGTTTCTCACAGGGTGGGACTTGGCCAGAGCTGGGCTGAAGAGGCTGCAGCTGTGTCCTCCAGTGGGCAGCCCAGCCAGTGGGGATGCTATGACCAGGAGTACAGAGAGGAAATACAGAGACCACAGACCTCAGATCCTCGAATCTCACAAGAGGCCATGCTTCACTCCATATCATCCATATTTTCTTAGAAACCAAAGGTTTTGTACAGCACCTTGTAACCGAGTGCATTGTTCAGAGGAACATTTTTCTGCCAAATGCCTGCCTAATTAGAGTCATGTAAGCATCAGATTTGTGATGCTAACCCTACTATAAAGATCAGGACTGTTTCACGCTAGATAAATTTATTCAGTGCCTTTACCTAGCATGACCAGTACCTAGCAGTTGGAGCTATCTAATGCACTACCCAGTTGACTACTGGTCCCCACCTCCTGTGTGGCTTCAGATTTGCTTGCCACTAGCTAATAATCCACAGTGGTGTGTAACTTCCTAGTAGCTGAGAGCTTAAAGACCTCCCGAGATGAAGATTGCATGGTCTTTGCTTGATCTCTCCTTTATCTAACACTTTTTGAGTCTGTTTATGCTTTTTGGCAGCTTATCCTCTGACAATGAGTTTCAGGATTTGATTCTGTGCTGGCTGAAAGGGGATTTGGTCCAGGATTTTTGTTCTTCCTTTGTACGACCTAGTACTTATGCTATGAGCCACAACAAATTAAGTGATCCCTATTCTCCTTCTCTGCTATTTCGGAGGCCTCTGACATACCACTTCTGCGCTGCTTCTTTACCAGGCTGAAAAGTCCACCTCCATTTCACCTTTTTTTATGCGCAAACCACTCCTCACCTCTGACCATCTCAGCTCCCTCCCTCTGTGCTGACTCCAAGGTAGAAATTACCCCCCCCCTCAATTTGTACTGCTGCATCTCCTGCTGCTGCCCTTTCCAGAAGGGTCCGGGGGCACTGGGTATGCATATGGCTCTGAGCAGGCGGGACAGCTGGCTGCTAGAAAGGGCTGCTGCTGAGGCATATGCTCTTTTGATGTCCCTCCGCTCTTTGTGGGTCCAAGGTGGTGTGGCGCCATATCTGCGCTGCAGAAGCACAGCACATCTGTGATGTGCTGTGGTGCCCACAGCTGTGAGGAGCCACAGGCACAGGGACAGGATGGGGTCAGAAAGGACCCCTCCAGGGCAGTGCCTGTTTAACTCCCAGCCAGGCGCCTGCTCCCGGTCCCGGGCAGTAGGAGACCCCGGCTCCTTGCATGCTCCCCCTGACCGCAGCACAGCCCTTCTGTTCTGGAAACCCTCCTGACTGACAGACAGCAATGGGAGCCCTGTTTGCTCCCCACAGCAACCTGGCCAGTCCTTCCCAGGTGAGAGACAGAAGCAAAGTGCTGGCATGGTCTCAGGAGGAAAAGCAAGTTTCTGAACTACTTGATGCAGCCACCTAGGAAAGAAATGGGTGCTCCTCAAAAGCTGTGGAAATTGCTGCTGGAAGTGACGTGGCATGTCTCTGCCTCCTTGGCTCCAGCCTGAGCATTGTCCCCAGCCAGGGGCAGCAAGGCTGGGCATGGGACAGCATTTCTGGTGCTCAGGGGTTTCTCTTTGTGGCTTCCCAGTCCCACAGTACTCCATGCTGCCTGACCGCGGGGTAGGTATTTTCTGTTCTGGGTCTGTTGTTGTCGTGGACAGTTGTTATGGCAGACAAGGGATGAAAGTCCTTGGCACATGTCTCTGCCACCATCCAGGCAACTTCCAAGGCTTGCTGAATGCTCCTGACGAGGTGGCATCAGCACCTGGGCCTCCGTTATTGCCTCAGCCCCAGCAAGCTATGGTCAAAGCTGGACTGGGGGGGCAGCAGGAACACCCCCCTAGCCTCCTTGCACTATTACAAGTCAAGATTTTAAAAAGCTTGTTTTGTCCTGCGTACGGTACGGGCTATCTCAGCCTGCACTGAGTTTTCCCTTCTCCATTTTTCATGACCTCTGACGTGTACAACAGAAAAGAGAAAATAAATTGAGCCTTTCAGAGGTGAAATATAAAAAGTCCTGAAATGTTTTTGAAAAAGAAACAATGTAAGTCAGCCTTATGTGTGTGCAATTTTAAAATTATTCACTGCAGTCCAAGCTACAAAGTCAGTGAGATATGCAAGCACCACTGATGTGGTCTCCCACCCCACTCTGAAGGCACCAATATGCAAGCAGCTATAGTTAACTAATGAAAAACAGCATTTCAGTGTTGCTGGAGGATGCAAAAAAAAGGTGGAGTCTAAGAAAAAAAAATAATTGTACAAAAGCAATGTTGAGAATGAGACACATTACTTTCCAGCTGCTTTTTTTTAACTCACAGTGTGATGCAGTAGCACACATTTTTAAGATTTTAAAATTTCTCTTAAAAGCAGCAGGAAAATATATTCAGCAAAGCACTATCTAGAAAATAAAAGATTAAAAGCAATCTCTAACTGAGGATCAGGATCCGCATTCTATTTAAAACAGCACTTTCATTATTATTTGTTATAAACTGCATAAGAATCAAGCTGGTATGAACACAATAACATGCTAAGTGGCTTGACATTTTAATTCATAAATATATATTTAAAAAAACCCAACACCTATTGAACAGTCAGGTAGTGTCCTTTGTAGTTCTAAACACAAACACATTTATGAGCTGAAAGTGTGTTTTAGCTTGTTTTACAAAGCAGAATTCCATATGGCAGCTGAGGTTCAGAGCTGGGATGACTCAGGAAATCGAGAAGATGAAAAGATCAGCACAGTTTATTGAACAGGTCTGATGGTTCCTGAAGCATCCTCAGCTTCATGGATTCAACAGGCAGACTTCCTAACTGACAGAGCTGGAGACACATTTTGCAGTAGCTGGAAGTCATGACTACATTTTTCAAAGGCTGATTTTCTAGTAAATAAGCATATACTACAATCCAGCTCATATTAAGGACTTTTTTTGTATGTGGGATTTTATATAGGGAAATAGGTAATAGGAAATCTGATTGATTATAGCTGTAAAATGGCTCTGTAGAAAGCAGGTAATAAAAAAGGCGAGAAAATGGGCATGAAAAAATATCTTTATGACATTTAGGAAGTTGGAAGCAACTTCTTGAACAGAGTTCTTTTAGGTGATAAAGAAAGCAGAAAACTCAAAACTCACCTATTCCACACATATGAAAAATAGGTAAACATAGCACTCCTCAAACTGGGAATTGCTTGTATTTACTCTTAACTATATTTCTACTTTGACAGTTGTTTTTCTTGTCTTTGCTTGCTGAAGCAAAAGCCAGCTTCTGTGCAAAACACTTGCAGTAATCACACACAGAGGAGGCCATGCCTCCCTCCAAAAGCCCTCTGTGACAGGCTTCAGTGCATGGGACTTCAGTCCTGGAAAAGGCAGCTGTGCAGTCCAAGTAGAGGGTCCCACCCACCTCAGGGGGAGGGAAGCTCTTCCTGGAGGTGCCCACCTCTGCCCACAGCGGCATCCCATCCTGTGCTGCCCAACAGACATCGATGATGGCCTTGCAACCTACTACTGATGAATGAGAAGGCACCTGCTTTATATCGGGGCATTAAGTGGAAAAAAAACATGAGACTTCTAGGTCTGCCCATTCTTGTCAATTTCTCTTTTCATGGTGATTTGAAATAAATTAATTTCTTTCAGAACTTGAAGAACATAATACAAGAGACCTTTGGTTTCCCAAAAAAGCTATGATCTCTGCTGCTTCTTTCACAGTGGTCCTAATGCACTGTTGTGGTTTAACCCCAGCCAGCAACTAAGCACCACACAGCCGCTCACTCACTCCCCCCACACCCAGTGGGATGGGGCAGAAAATCGGGAAGAAAGGTAAATGGTGTAATTATTATTGGTTTCCCACACATGGCTCCCGAAGTATAGAGGTGATGACAATGCTGAGTGCAAATACCGGATTAATCCCACAACCGATGACTTTATCATACCATAAACCAGTGTTAGAGAATACATCAAAGCAAAAACCTTAATCCACCTCCCACGGATGATAAGTAGCAGCACAGGGACTACATACAGCAAGTGAGGTGATACATAACAGAACTTTAAAAACCAGAGCAACAACTCTAAGAACACATAAATCAACATAATGACCAGTGACTATTAGACCAATATAATGAATGCTTATAACAAATTTGTTTTAACGAGCTCTGGTCAGGTTTGTCGTTATCTCAACCCTTCGGGCCCCACGTTGGGTGCCAAAATGGACTATCGTGGTTTAACCCCAGCCAGCAACTAAGCACCACGCAGCCGCTCACTCACTCCCCCCCCACCCAGTGGGATGGGGGAAAGAATCGGGAAAAGAAGCAAAACTCGTGGGTTGAGATAAGAACAGTTTAATAGAACAGAAAAGAAGAAACTAATAATGATAATGATAATAATAACATGACAACAGTAATAATAAAAGGATTGGAATATACAAATGATGTGCAGTGCAATTGCTCACCATCCACCAACCGACACCCAGCTAGTCCCCGAGCAGCGATCCCCCGACCCCCACTCCCCCCAGTTTATATACTAGGCATGACGTCACATGGTATGGAATACCCCCTTGGCCACTTTGGGTCAGGTGCCCTGGCTGTGTCCTGTCCCAACTTCTTGTGCCCCTCCAGCTTTCTCACTGGCTGGGCATCAGAAGCTGAAAAATCCTTGACTTGAGACTAAATATTACTTAGCAACAACTGAAAACATTCAGTGTTATCAACATTCTTCTCATACCAAACTCAAAACATAGCACTGTACCAGCTACTAGGAAGACAATTAACTCTATCCCAGCTGAAACCAGGATATGCACAAAAGATCCTCCCCAGGTTGCTCTGTGAGGTTGAGGCAATCTTATTCCGTATCAAGGCCTGATGATAGGATCTAAAAGCAATCAGCCTTTACAAACATGTGTAGGCAGGTAGAGATGTCAGACTACAAGCAAAACAGCAAACAAAGGTTGGTCTGTGAAAGGTGTGTTTGACTGTAGGCCTATTCATTGCTGTCTTTAGATCACTATTGAGCCATGACAATGATCAGTCTGAACTTGGACGTCTTTAGGTATTTCTGCAGCATAGCTATGGGTTGCATTACCTTCCCGATGCAGTTTCCAGAGCAAAGACAGCTCTCTGGAAGAGGCAAAGGTTTCCTCCAGCAGCCTCTGCAAGTCCTCATTTCCTCCAGACAGGCAACACACAGCTCCTCTGGCTTCCCCCCTCCCCAGCGCCCTGCTATCCTGAGCCATGTTTGCTTTCTTCTCAGCACAGGTACAGCGTGCCCTCGATGGCACTGGGGGACAGTTGCGCAAGCCTGCTAACTAAGGCATGTCAAGCTGTGCCTGGGGCCAGTGTGTTGGGAAACTCCATCCTCGGCCACAGGCGCAGCGCAGACAGCATGCCCCGGTCGTGTGAAGAGCAGCTCTCATAGCCTCACAAGAGCCACAACAGCAGCCGGCAGCCGGTCTGCCACCACCCCACTTCAGTGTCAGGCTTGCCATTTTCTGTGCCATGTGGGAATGGAGGGGGGCGAGGTGGCCAAGCTCCACTGGTGGTGACATCAGTTCAGTATACAGGCTTTGAGGGGAGAGCAGAAAATGCTTCAGCAAACAGAGATTGTGTACAGATCAGCAGAACAAATGAAGAAACAAAAGAGCATAGACATAAGGACTTACATTCTCTCAGGTGATACCGAAAAGCCGGTTGAAGAAACTCTCTAAGACTCATTTTGGAGTTTTAGAAAGCAGGCATTCTTTATTGCAGCGCTGGATGCATGGGGGATAGTTCCACCTAGCGTGCATGCCACAGCTTTAGCACTAACAGGTTATATAGAATAACTAATTGCATATTAATCAGATTAGTATACATATACATAAAAATTATTCTAACTGATTATCATAGTACTGCCTACATCCAATCATGCGCAATGAAGGATCCATTTGAGTCAAAGGGCTGCTTTTGCGACCACCGACCCATTTGAAGTTCTTGTTGGCTGTCCTTGAAGTCTTTATTCTTGTCCTTGTTCTTTGATCTTGAAGCTTAATGCAGCTTCAATCACATGTGGTCAGTTTCAGCATTGTTCTCATCTAGCGTACAGGAACATCTAGTCATAAGAGCCAAGAACTGCAAAACTTATGAATAATTACTAGTTAATCACTTGACCACACTTTTGTAATTATCTCCCCGGTTACCCTTTGTCTATTGTTTCAACCATAATGTTCATTTATCAGATCTCACTTATACAGTCATCTAGCAGCAAACCAGTTTTCATAGAAGGTACAAAATATTAAAACCATAAAAGTTTGAACAAACCACGCGAAATGTATGGACATATGCTATCACAGGGAGCCAAGAGACAAATGTAGAGGGGAGGCAGAGGGAAAGCCCGAGAGCCCATAGGATGCCTCAGCCAAAGCAAAGCAGAAGAAAAGGAGCTTTGGGGAAGCCACCAACTTGTCTTGAGCAGGGTCAAGTTCCCAATTCAAACCACAGCGTGTAAAGAGGGAGCTCGTTTAAGCTTTGGTTGTAGTGTGCCAGAAAAACAGAACCTGTGGCCCTTGGTAAAGGGAGGGGGTTGCAGAGTGACAGTCCAAAACCCAACAGAGCCACTGTGTCTGCCCTATCTTGTGTGAATCTCTAGTGCTCCCCACTAGCTCCCTCTGGCAAGATGATTTGACCAGAATGGATGTGCGATGATGAGTGCTTGCATTTCTTCTTCACTGTGGGGAATCCAGATGGGGCAGGTAATAGCTTGAGCTTTAAGGGTGTTTTAAAATATCTATATTTTTACAATGTGTACAAGGAGCTGTTGATGTGAAAGCCCTTGACTTTTTAACATTAAAACTAAACTTTAAGATTCAGCATAATATATGTGTGTGTGTGTGTGTTCTTAAGGTTTCTGATGCTAAAACACACAGAAAATTAATAGACTTTCACTGAAGAGTTCAAAACTGAGTCTCTCGGGAAGAAAGGCTGTGAGAGACTGAAAGAGTTAATGTCTCAAACATTGTAGTGGGGCAAGTTCTGCATAACAATGAACTCTGCATAACAAAGAACCCTGCATAGCAAGGAACCACAGGTGAAAAGAAGCTGATCAGCACAGGACAGGGAGGGCGTGCCAGAAGGTGGGAAGCTCTGTGTTCTGATGTGCTGTTCTGATATGCTGAGCAGGACAGCTCACCATGCATGGCCAAAGATCAAACAATGGTCATGTCTGCAGGGAAGGGGAAGTTACTCCCCAAACAACCCCCAAGCCCAATGACCCATTTCCAGAAGGTTCTGAAAGCACAAACCAGGCATGACAATTAGCCTAATGAGTTCAAGTGCCTGTCACGACCCAGACTGGACAGACCAGGGAGTCCTGTTTAATTCGAAATTCCCTCGGGTTAAATTCAGGTGAAATGACACCAAACGATCAGTTAAAGATTTTATTCATGACAGAAGCAAACTGAACTGGGGAGGCGTGGTAGTAGGTGGCAGGGTTTCTCACAACAGGAATTGGCATAAGACTACTTCTGTAAACCGTGTAACCATATACATCAATTCAGGGAATAAGGAGATCCCTCCCGTTGAGTCACGAGGTTCAGAGCAGACACCCTTGCTTTCTAGACTCCTCCTCAGAGAAGGGCCCAGGGGCAGCTGGATCTACTCTTAGTCTCAGACTTGGTCAATGGTTTATATCTTGAAACGGATGAGGTGTAGGGATTGTGGAAAAGGAAAAGGAAAGAGAGAAGAAGACAGAGAGAGAGAAAGGAAGAGAGAAAGATTTCACCGGTCCTGGGTCCAGCGTTGGTTCAGTCAGCCAAGGGGTCCAGTCAGCTGAGGGGTCCAGTCCCGGTGGGCTTGCACTCCCGGGGCTTCAGTTTGTGTCCTTTTATCATCCTTGCCCCTCCTTCGGGTGGGCACCCGAACTTGTCAGGTTAATGAGCAGTTTGTGAGCCTTTGGGCTTGGGGGTCATTTGTGGAGTAACTTCTCCTTCCCTGCAGACATGGTGGCCATTGTTTGATCTTTGTATCAGAACAGCTTATCAGAACAGGGAGCTGTGCACCCTCCAACACGCCCTCCCCCTCCTGTTGCTGATGTCTGAGCTGATGGGCTTTTCACCTTGGTTCCTTGCTGTGCAGGGTTTGTCTTTAAGCAGAACTTGCCCCACCACAATGTTTGAGACATTAACTCTTTCAGTCTCTCACAGTGCCCACCTGAAGGAAGGGCAAGGATGATAAAAGGACACAAACTGAAGCCCCATGTGCACGTGCCCACCGGAACTGGACCTCTAGGCTGACTGGACCAACGCTGGACCCAGGACCGGTGAAATCTTTCTCTTTTCTTTTCTTTTCTCTTCTCTCTCTCTGTCTGTCTCTTTCTCTTTCCTTTTCCATAATCCCTACACCTCATCCCTGAATTGACATAAAACCATTCACCAAGTCTGGGACTAGGAGTGGATCTAGCCACCCCTAGGCCCTTCTCTGAGGAGGAGTCTAGAAAGCAAGGGTGTCTGCTCTGAACCTCGTGACTCAATGGTGTTGCCGAAATCCAGAATAAAACTCCTTAACAACAATGAGAAGTTAAGGTTCTAGGGTCTCTATATATAACTTTCCAAGATGATGGAGCTTTCTTCACCCGAGTATAGTGGATCCATGCATCTGATTCAGCAATCTTGACAGTGGTGAAAGTAGTCAACAATACTTGAAAGGGTCCTTTCCAGCGTTCCTGAAGAGGTTCAGAAGTCCATGTCTTCACATAGACATAATCACCTGGTTGGAAATCATGTACTGGATTTTCCAAAGACAGAGGTCTGTTCCAAACAACCGCACTCCGAAGCGCAGTTAAAGTTTTTCCTAAAGAAAGCAGATAGTTATATACATCTTGTTTTCCTTTTAAATGCATGCTCAGATTTGGTTCAGGAGATTCATAAGGTTTACCATATAATAGCTCATAGGGACTGATTAATGTCCCACTCTTTGGCTGAACCCGAATTCGTAAAAGGGCCAGTGGGAGGGCCTGAGGCCATTTCAAATTAGTTTCCTGACATATTTTACTAATTTGTCTTTTCAATGTTTGATTCATTCTTTCCACCTTCCCACTAGATTGTGGTCTCCAAGGTGTATGTAAGTCCCATATAATTCTCAAAATTCTATTAACACCCTGGACCACTTCTGCAACAAAATGGGAACCTCTATCAGAAGAGATTCCAATTGGTACTCCAAATCTCGGGATAATTTCTTCTAATAACCATTTAATGACCTCCTTTGCTTGATTGGTCCGACAGGGTGTCCTGGTTTCAGCTGGGATAGAGTTAACTGTCTTCCTAGTAGCTGGTACAGTGCTACGTTTTGAGTTCAGTATGTGAAGAATGTTGATAACACTGATGTTTTCAGTTGTTGCTCAGTAGTGTTTAGACTAATGTCAAGGATTTTTCAGCTTCTCATGCCCAGCCAGTGAGAAAGCTGGAGGGACACAAGAAGTTGGCACAGGACACAGCCAGGGCACCTGACCCAAACTGGCCAACGGGGTATTCCATACCATGTGACGTCCCATCCAGTATAGGAACGGGGAATTGGGGGCAGGGATTCGCCGCTCGGGGACTGGCTGGGTGTCGGTCGGCGGGTGGTGAGCAATTGCACTGCGCATCATTTGTACATTCCAATCCTTTCATTATTGCTGTTGTCATTTTATTAGTGTTATCATTATCATTATTAGTTTCTTCTTTTTCTGTTCTATTAAACCGTTCTTATCTCAACCCACGGGTTTTGCTTCTTTTCCTGATTTTCTCCCCCATCCCACTGGGTGGGGGGGAGTGAGTGAGCGGCTGCGTGGTGTTTAGTTGCTGGCTGGGGTTAAACCACGACACAGGGAAAGGCTTCTGGCCATCCTGTAAAAGTATCAACCCCCACCAGAATGTATCGATACCCATTTTGTCGAGGTAACTCTGAAAAATCTATTTGCCAATAATCCCCTGATTCCATTCCTGATTTCAATATTCCCATTTGAACCTTCTTCTTTACAACTGGATTGTTTTGGGTTTTTTTTTTTTTAAACATATCTCACATTTTGCAGTTGTCATTTTAGCTATTTCTAGCATTTTTACTGATACTACTTGCCTTTTCAAAAGAGTTACTAATGCTTCTGCCCCCCAATGACATTCCTTATGTTTTGTCCGTACTATTTCCCTCATTACAAATGGTGGGATTACTACTTGACGTTTGATGTCACCCACCATCCTTCCAGATTTTCCTTGCATTTAATAATCTCCCCAATTTCTCACCCTCCTCTGAATACTTAGGTTTTTCCTTTGGTAATGCAATAGTTTTTGTAGGAATTAATGCCATTTGTAAGGCATTCCTTTTGGCTGCTTCCCTAGCTGATTTATGTGCTAATCTGTTCCCTACAATCTCTTTTGCATTCTCTGATTGATGTGCTTTACAGTGCATGATTGTTACTGTAGTTGGTTTCTGAACTGCTTGTAATAAGTGCAAAACTTCTTCTTTATATTTAATGTTGGACCCCTGAGAGGATAATAATCCTCTTTCTTTCCATAAAATCCCATGGACATGGACCACACCAAATGCATATTTCGAATCAGTTCAGATATTCACTTTCTTTTCTTCACTCAATTCTAGAGCCCTTGTCAAAGCCACTAATTCCGCCTTCTGAGCTGAAGTTGTGCTCGGCAAAGCGTTGGCTTCTATAACTGATTTTTCAGTTGTTACTGTATATCCTGCATAGCGGATTCCATTTTCAACAAAACTGCTACCATCTGTGTACAATTCCCAGTCCGGATTGTCCATAGGTACATCCTTCAGATCCTCTCGACTGGAATATACATACTCAATGGTAGTCAGGCAATCATGTTCCAGTTGTCCTTCTTCCTGTATAGAACTCAAAAAGACTGCAGGATTAGTTAAATTAGTGGTTTTCAAAATTACATCATCTTGCTCCATCAAAATTACCTGATATTTCATCATTCTGCTTGGGGAGAGCCAATGGCCCCCCTTTTGCTCTAACACTGATATCACCATATGTGGTACATATACCACCATCATCCTTCCCAAAGTCAATTTTCGGGCCTCCTGTATTATCATCACAGCGGCTGCTACTGCTCTCAAACAAGCAGGCCAGCCTTTACTTACAAAGTCCAATTGTTTGGAAAAGTATCCAACCGGTCGCTTCCAACTTCCCATCTTCTGAGTCAGCACTCCCAGTGCAATGTGTTGTTTCTCATGTACGAATAGCTGGAAGTCTTTAGTCAGATCCGGAAGTCCCAGGGCTGGTGCTGTCATCAGGGCCTGTTTTAGATTCTTGAAAGCTCTCTGCTGATCTGGACCCCATTCAAATGGTGGACCTTTAAGAGCTTCATATAATGGTTTAGTCAACAGACTATAGTTCATTATCCATAGCCGACACCACCCAGTCATTCCCAAAAAGGTTCTCAATTCATGGGTATTTCTCGGCTCTGGGATACTGCAAATTGCTTCTTTGCGGTCTGTTCCCAACTGTCTTTGCCCTTGTGAGATTTCAAAACCCAGATATATCACAGTCTGTTTTGCTATCTGGGCCTTAGTTCTAGAGACTTTGTATCCGCTTAACCCCCAAAAGTTTAAAAGATCAATTGTTACCTTTATACACGCTGGTCTCTCTTCTGTCGCTATCAATATGTCGTCTACATACTGTAGGAGCAAATGTCCAGGTTTGGGACCATCTCGTTTCCACATCTCAAGTTCTTTTGCTAATTGGCTCCCAAAAATTGTTGGACTGTTCTTGAATCCTTGCGGCAATCTTGTCCATGTCAATTGTGTTTTTCGTCCTGTTTTTGGATTTTCCCACTCGAAAGCAAATAATTTTCGACTTCCTTCTTCCAGGGGTATACAAAAGAAAGCATCCTTTAAATCAAGCACTGTAAACCACTGGTGATTCTCCCCTAGAGCTGTTAAAAGTGTATATGGATTGGCCACTACAGGATGTATGTCTTTCACTATCTGATTTATCGCCCTCAAATCCTGTACTAATCTATATTCTCCTGATGGCTTTTTCACTGGTAAAATTGGAGTATTATATTCAGATTCACACTCCTCTAAGATTCCATATTCCAAAAATTTATCAATTAATTTCTTGATTCCCAATCTAGCCTCAGGTTTAACTGGATACTGCTTTAATCTCACTGGTTTCACATTTTCCTTCAGTTCTACTTTTACAGGTTGTGCCATCTTAGATTTTCCAGGTATCTCTGTGTTCCAAACCATAGGGATCACAGCATCATCAACTTCTTGTGGCATCTCCTGAATCTTAACCTTCTCCTGTATCATCAATATTTCTCCTGTCTTTGATTCTGGTATTTTTAAAAGAATTTCTCTTCCCTCAAAAGCTATCTGTGCATTCAGTTTGGATAACAAATCTCGACCCAACAAGGGTATCGGACATTCTGGCACATACAAAAATTCATGTGTAATTGCCTTATTTCCAAATTTTAAATCAAGGGGTTGAAAGAATGGTCTATTTTCCTGTTTCCCAGTCGCTCCAATTATGTTAGCTGTTTTATTTCCCAATTTCCCTTTATAAGTATTCAAAACAGAATATACTGCTCCCGTATCAACTAAAAATTCAACTTTATCATTTCCCAGCTTAATTGTAACCAGAGGTTCAGCTGGGTTCCCCTCCGGTCCCCTTCATTCATTTAAAGTCATCATTTTTGCTGACTGCCCCATAAAAATCAAAGTCAATTGCTGTTGTTCTGCCTCTGTTTCCAATTTCAAATCAGTATATTTTCTAGCAGTTTCCTTCAATTTTTCCAAAAACACAGAGGGAGATTCATTTTTATCTTGCTTTATCTCATATAATTTAGACCAATTCAAAGCTTTCGGCATTGCATGCTTTACTCCATACAATACCCATTTTTGATATTGAGTTAACCTTCTCCTGTGTACAGGGTCATTTGGATCCCACTGGGGATCTCCCGAAGGAAAACTCTGTTCCAAAGTTCCAGAGAGCATTTCATTCATAAGTGCTGCCTCTACTTGTGCTTTTCCAGTTTTTAATACCATCTGTTTTTCAGTATTATCCAATAAATTATTCTCCCTGACTCAATACTCCTTTCCCGTGAATGTGAGGGAGAGAGATCCTGCTCCTCCCTTGGTGGGGCTATTTCTAATTCTAGTTCCATTTCATCTTCTTTTGGTACTGTACATCTAATGCACCTCCTTCCAATATCACAAGCCAAACAACAACTCTTAGCTTTCTTATTTTCTGAAGTTAATGTCATCACTAAATTGTCTCGACTAATTAACTTGCATTCTTTTTGCCAATTTATTCTCTGCCTCAAATAAAAGAACAGATCCACATATGGCACTTCACTCCATTTACCCTCTCTCCTACAAAATAACATTAACTGTAATATAGTATTATAACTTAAAGTTCCATTTGTTGGCCACTTTTCCTGATCTTCCAAAACATACAAAGGCCACCAATGATTGCAATATTCAATCATTTGACTTTTACGTAAATCATCATGTAATTCACTCCAATGTGCCAATAAACTTCCCAATGGTGATGTTTTCGGTATCTTTTCATCAGTAGTTATATTTCCCATACTCTTACTCTTAAATAATTTGGCTAATGCCATTATACTTATATCAAATACCAAATGCACCGAATATCAATTATCAAAGTTCCAAATATCAATAACCAAATATCAAATACTGAATATCAAATATCAAATACCAAATACCAAACAAATGCAAATGAGAATTGTCCCAGATACACAAATGTCCAACCCAGCAATAGCTTTCGCTTATGACTTACGGGCAGACGCCTAGGCTTCTCCACAGACAGGTACCCTCCGAGCCCCAACCCTGCGAAGCTTTCGCCACACCTTACGGGCAGGCTATCCGAACAGATTCCAAAGAAGAAGTGCCTTACCCTTTCTCCAGGGAACGTTGCGAGGAGCTTTGCGAGTCGAGAGCGATGGTTCCCCCCAAGAATCCCTCGGTGCCGGCTGGAGTTCGATCACCACTCGATCTCGTCCAGTCTCACTCGCAAGGTCCCACCTGGGTCGCCAAAACTGTTGCCGAAATCCAGAATAAAACTCCTTAACAGCAATGAGAAGTTAAGAAGCAGGCACTCCTTTATTGCAGCGCTGGGCACACGGGGGATCACTCCACCTATCGTGTGCATCTGTCTGGTTTAACTATGCAGGTTAAATGCACACCTGTTATACATATTCACTAGATTTCTGAGAAATGTTATACATAATCATTAGTTTTCCAGGAAACTATTAACATATGTAAATGTCCTTTACGCAAGCGCAGTGAAGGTCTCTGGTGGTCTTCGGAAGCCCTCTGGTGGTCTTCCATAGTCTTCCTCACTTGTCCGCTTCTTGACCTCTCTTAGGTGATTCTGTGCAGTACGATTCTCACCATCATCTATATTAGTTTACATAAAAATGCATACTATGTCTATTCTTAAATTTAACCTTTCTAATAATTGGTCCTTCAGTCACACCATCTTATTAATATTGTTATGTTAAAACAATCATTGGTTAATCTCACTTAACTCTACTGATTGGAATCCTCGATAATTAGATCGATGTGGGAAGGGTAAGGGGTTTCCAGGCAGCAAACTGGTGTCCATAACGGTTTCCCTAGTTTCCTAAAACAAAACACTACAAACCAACAAATCTTTGTCAAAGTTTCTGTGGTTAACTGATTTTAGACAATACTTGTATTCTTATAGTCACACATAGTACATTTCCTAAAGTTCCTAAGTTCCTATGACTACATTTCAAACTTAACACTCCCATACCTATGCTTCACAATTTTTTACTTCTTAATCAAACCAAACTCTTTTATATAATTAGATTTTAATTTCTTTATCAAAATATTTTCAACAACGGGAGGGATCTCCTTATTTTCTTCCCTGAATTGATGTATATGTTTACTACGGGTTATACTTTTTACTGAGGTAGTTCCATGCCAATTCCTGTTGTGAGAAACCATGCCACCTACTATTACGCCTCCCAAGTTCAGGTTGCTTCTGCCATGAATAAAATGTTTAACCAATCGTTTGGTGTTGCTTCACCTTAATTTAGCCTGAGGGAATTCTGAACTCAACATGACTCCCTGGTCTGTCCAGCCCTGGTTGTGACAAAGGCAAATGTTCTTTGCTTCCTCTCTTTTTCACTGTTGTTGCTTTATTTCATGTTGCTCTTGGCATTTTAGCTGGTGCCAAGACATCCAAACCCCATTCCTGATTCTTTATTCATTTCCACAGTTTTTATGTGCACTACATCATCCTCTGCTCTGAATTTGCCCAGTACAGAGCTCTGGGTAGGAGATTTCCTTGTGATCTTTCTTTTATACCGCTAAGCTTGGAAGCAAAGACATTCCTGGGCATGCAAATCCTCACAGAAATGTGTGACTGGTGGAAGAGAAAGACAGAAGGAAGTCCTAAGTCCATAGAGGAAGGAGCTGTAGTTACCATCTTCTGCAAGCCTTTTCCTCCTCCCTTGGTAGGGTATTTAAAGGAACAAGAAGGGCAGAAAAAACCCAAGGGAAGGGAGCAGCAACATGGAAAAAGCAGGCTCAAGAGCAGCAGAGCTTTTGGTAGAATTAGGAAGCTCAGACTGACATCTGCAGCCTTCAGCATGCCAGAAGCTATCTTCCTACCTACAGCTGTGTGTGCGCCACTGTGAGTGTATAATGCCTGGGAAACACAGTGAGTGTATGCGTTTTTTCCAATTTTCTACTTGGTCCAGCCCATTGAATGCTTTCCCTATCCTTTCCAGCTCTACATTCCTGCCTGGGGCTGGGGAACACGCTCTCACATTGGCTTTGGGAAAAGGAGAAAGAGGCGAGGGGAACCTCCTCCCAAATTCAGCATTGTCCCTTTGTATGTCATAGGTGTGAGACAAGGGGAGTCAAAAGAATCTCAATAGATATAATAAAGGGGGATGAAAGATAATGTTTAGCACTTACATTGTTGAAATTAGCTGAGGCAGAGACAGTCCTTGATAAGAAGAGCTGGCCCCAAGCACCAGCCAATGAGGCAGAGACAGTTCCTGATAAGAAGCAGGAGCTGGCCCCAAGAGCCAGCCAAGACTGGTCTTACGGCTTGGGTGAATACCAAGAAACCACTGAGCCTGCGCAAGAAAAGAGGTTACTAGCGGTGACGGAGTCATCTATCTTCATCTCTGCGACCACCAGACGACCACCATAAGGAGGCACTGTGCAAGCGCAGTTGAGAGGAGACTAATTTTAATATGAAGCGGGGATAGGTCATGCATATGTATAGGCGTATTGCGAAACTCTATGTATATGTAACACTTGACTGTATAAATCTGAAGTGAACTGCCGAGTCGGGCACGCACGACTTTGGTGGGACTACCCCCGTGCTGCCCAGCGCTGAATGAACATACCTACTTTACAATCTCACTGATTGTGGAGTCTGTTTCTGCATGTCAGGTGGAGAAGTATATAATTTCAATGAGCTGCTCTTTTCACATACTTTTTGTTTTTCCCTTTTCCTATCTTGCTTTCTGGCTGAACCAGGTCCAGATCTTCAGCTAAAGCGAATCCACAGAGCTCTCTGACTGTGGCAAAGCTACCAAAATGCCTATTTGTATCACCAGGCTCTTAATTACCACCTTCCCCTGCCGTGTTTCTCCAAGATATGCAGATTGCACTCTGCAGAGTCACAGTGCATGGGAAAGCACCACTGGGGATCCTCCATGCAGGATCTGTGTGGGGCATTTGCAGGCAATCACTGCAGTGTTTTTTGTTTAACTGCAGTCTGACCTGGAGCCTATAATTATGTTGTTTTAATATAACAATATATAAAGAATATTATATAACAACAGTGCAACAATGTGTAAGCAAAGCAACAACAGAGAAAAGACCGTATAAGGAGGGGTGAGAGGTCAATGTGCCAGGGCTGTGGGGTTTGAGGAGTTGAATGCATGGACAATGGTCGGTCCCATTCACCTGCTGCAAGTGCCTGCTCCTGCTCAGCACAGCCACAAAGCCACTGCTGGGACCTGCCAGTGCTCAGGACCTTGACGCAGACTGAGCTGATGGCAGATGAGTCCAAAAAAGGCCACAGTGGCAGTGCCAGTGATGTGTCTGTCTGTTCAGGGAGCACTGATGCCACGCTGAGCCCCCTGTCCTACAGCTGAAGGGTGGTGGAGCAGCCAAGGTGGGCACAAAGCGTACTGGTGCCAGCAGCTGACGGGCTCCAGTCTGCTCCAGGAGGTGCCTTTTACCTCTCAATGTCTGAAAAATTTGCAGTCAGTGGATGTTCTTTTTAGGTTTTGCCTCGAGGGGTTTCTCCTCAAATCAACATCAGAGGCTGCTAATTCATCTTCATTCCTCTTAGATTCAACAAGATGAATTTATTGCTCACAGTCTGTGATGCAGATACAATTTGAAAAATTACATTATTATCATTCTTGTCTTTTTTACAAGGCTTCTGGCATATTTTATTTTATTTTACTTTATTTTACTTTCATTTATATTATTTAATCTTATTTTATTTTATTTTTTGCCTGTGCATACTGTTCCTCTGCATTGAATACAGCAAGGACCCTGGCTGGCTTTCCATTTTTCTGTCTCTTCCTTTTAGCAGATGGACAGTGCTCAGCAGGAAGCTCTGACCAGTATAATCACTGCTGCAGATGGAAGGGTGTCCACCAAAAGGGATCAAAGAGAGAATTCCTGTCATGGCAACTGTTAGCACAGGAAGTCTGGACGACAGCTGAGATGGCGGAGTATTTTGAAACCAGATTTGGAGAGATGCAGCTTTGGACATCGATGCCTATGTCTGGGTGCTAATTATGGGGAGGAAGGACTAGCCGGAGGGTGCCGACCACATATAGGCCACAGAGCGGTTCTGCTGGTTTTGTCTGGTCTGTGAGGGCATCTCTCGTTGCAAGGTTGGGTTTGGTTCTTAACTGTTAAAACATCCCAGGAAGATGTTTCCTGACACGGTGTTTTCCAGCATCTTTCTGGACATCCAGAATCTCTCTCCTCAGCTTTACCTTCCCCTCTTCTCAAGAAAGAAATGGAAAACCCAAAAGCTATCACAGTGCAAACCTAACCTTCCCTGTCAAGCCATGTCTTTCTTGCTGTCTGAGCCGCTGTCTATTATGGTTTACATTAAGTCTATACATTAATCCACTTACTCAGATCTTTGTGTACAAGATATTGATGTTTGATGTTATTATCCCAGTTTCCTGCTTGCATCAAGGCCATTCAATTAAAATTATTGTTATTGCAGCCATCTTAAAGCCTGATCTTACAGAAAAGAGGGGACAATCATACATAGCTGTAAGCAGATGCCATAGCCTGAAATGGTAACTAGCAGGTAAAGTGTTTCTTGTAGAAATTGTACCCTTTCAGTGTGCTGAAAGGTAGCACAAAATGCACACTGCCCACATATTTGCACAAGACAGGCCTCCAAATCTCCATCCAAATCCAGGTCAAAGGTGAATCTCACAAATCTAAATCCAAAGTCAGATTTACACAGCTCTAAATTTAATTCACTATACCAGCAAATGCTCTCAAGAGCTCAGACATCTTGAATGCACTGCTGTAGATTTGAACTCTAGGGCATGAGACTGCTTTTCCCACACAGCTCTGTAGCAACAGCAACAGTAAATTGCAAGTGTGTGATGAAGCTGTGTATCTCTGTCATTTTTTTAAACACTCAAGTTACTCTTTCTGAGGGAGAGGCTTTGCGATGCTGGTGATCGGAGCAAAGGGATTCACATTTATCTGGCTGTGTAACAATCTATAAATGTGGTAGAGAGAGTTCAATAAAAGCTGTCACACCCAAACCAGAAGGAGGATACCTCTAGCACCTGGGAAGTTTGGGTAAGTAAGATACAGCACAGAAACCAAATGTATGTGGAGCTTTTGCCAGATAGACAAACACTGGAAGAGAAATCCTTTATGCCTTATCCAGTTCTTGTGTTCCTTGGCTATTTGGTTAAGGGTTTTTGACTCCAAGAGCTTCTGCTGTTACAAAGCTGCAAGATTTTTTCTTTTTAATTTTTTTCAATATACCTCAAAAATGGAAAAGCTGTGAAAGCCACACAGGAATATGCATGATGAGAGGGCTAGATGATTCAGGAAATTAGTGACAGGTTATGGAGCCTTTCACCCTGTAGGTCACTGGCTTAAATACAGCTCATTGCTATCCAGCTATTAAACTTTGCCTTGAATTTTCACAAGTGAAAACCAAGGATCTGGCAGTGCTATGTAGTACCAGTTACACTTTGCTTAGCTTACTATTCCTCTGCCCATGTACAAAGGTGACAGGACCCCAACTAGGATGATCCCAGCTGCAGACAGAAGTGTAACACAGAGAGGAGGATCCTAGTGTGCATTTTTGGCATGGGAAAGATGAGAAAAAGATCATGTATAAAAAACTCTGAACTGCTCAACAAGCAGAAAGTCCAGAGCTCAGACACTGGGGTATATTGCTATGGAGATCTGTTATAGCAAAGGAATCACAGTCTCTTGGGGTAGCACAGAAATGTCACCTTATTTTTTCCATAGAGTGCTGTATTCAGTAGGGATGGTCAAAAGCAGATCTCCTCATGCATGACAGTTTTAATACTGCATCTGGACAAGAAGTCAAATTATCAAACTTCTTAATGGAATTGGAAGTGCCAAAATAGCTGGTGCCAAAATAGCAAAGTATTTTGTTTAAACTTTTCAAGCTAAATGAAATGATTTAGAATATCTGAGCCAAAACATCTCTGCTTTCTTTTAAAATTTCTTTTAAACTGTGGTCTCAAGCAAGTGAGCCCTGACTCTTCCGCATTATCACGCATGGTCCTTCCCGAAGGCTGAAAACTGTCTTAGCATAAGCCTGGCCACAGAAAAAAGGCAGTGCGAGGTGCACCTTGGCCCTTGCCATTACCTTGTTCCCCAGTCATCCCCCAAAAGTGGAAAAGCCATCCCAAGCCTCCCCTCCTCTCACACCAGCTCTAGCACCTGCGGTACAGAAGAGATACAGCTTTGACTTTGGCCTCTGCCAGTATTTCTGTAATGATGGGTCCTCAGGAAATTGGACCTACCTTGCAACAACCTTAGAAGACAAGCACTCCCTTCTGATGAAATATTAAAATTACCGGGACATCATTGCCTAGATGGGAGCAGTTACGTTACCCCTTTACAAGGCATAAAATGATTTTATTGATCCAGTCTCAAGCAAAGAGGTACCATTTTGACATATTTACTCCCAGTCAGGGAGCATGTGAGGAAAATCTCACAAGAAACCTGCTCCCTCTCTGCTCTGGGTGGGTAGGATGGGTGGCTTCCCTTGAAGGTGCTCTGAGTGCAGAAAAAATAATTTTATCATGAAAATCAGATATCCTTTGCCCATGATCTCTGAACTACTGAACATAGGACATATTGCTGAAATCTTTAAATAACTGGATTAGAAGGAGATAGAAATTTGGTAAGAATAAGGCTAGGAAAAAATGGAAAACAAGTTTCTAGATGTTGCCCCACTCTTGCACTGGGATATACATTTAATTGGTCCTGAGAAAATCTGGTGTGTTCATTGTGTGTTGCTAGAAGATATTGTGCTATATGAGTCATGGGAGAGCGGATAATAAACACAGTGGATTTTCCTACTATTTCTGGTCAACATCTTACTGATACTGCAGCTTATAATTAAGAACACTACCATTTTATCCTGCAAGAAGCTTACTTGAACTCCTGTCCCTCTAAGTATGTTTTCTTGATAATTTCCAATTATATGTTCTTGATAACTGCCTGATTCCATTATTCTTCTTCAGTGAAGTGTTTGTAATTTTCTTTTCTTCTTATCTTGAAAGGACCAAGGAAATTTGCAACTGTATTTTGTTTTTTATAAGGTGAAACATTACTGTCTACAGCAAAAATAGTCAGATGTAATCATGTCTTTGCTGTTTTATGTGAGTTTTTGTTCTTTCGTTCACTTCAGACTTCTCCCTTATTTGTTGATTTTGCTGCTCTCAGACTTCAGAAGAACTATGTTTCTTTAAATATTTGTATTAGAGTAAATATTTGAATCCAAATTGTAAGAGGAAAGAAACAGAGAGAAATGAAAAGATTAAATAAATGCCTCCAAAGGGCAAGTGAGCAGCCTTGAGAGACTTGAAGTACTGCGGTTTCTGTGTTTAGATGAGGCACTGCATGCCCAGCAGTTTGTAAACAGTGCAGATTTTTCATTCACAATTCAACAGGCAAATAGGTAACAGATGACAGGCTCTGAAATTTGGACTAATGAAAATTAACCAGTCACCAAGAGCCTTTGTAAGGAGAAGATGATAACTTTCAGAGGACTTCTTGGTCACGCTTTATTGATTAAAGTAACAAACGTCATCGTTCACAGACTTCTTGACTTAACACAAAATTTGGTAAAAAACCTCATTTTGGAGTACAAAACTGACTTCACCTCTGCAGCTGCTGAGCGCAGACAGCCTGTTGCAGCTTGCGGCCATGCTCTCAAGTATCCTTATTCTGCAGAAAAGCTTCTTAGCCTGGGTACGGGCAGGGTGAGGTGTTGTTTTGCCATGTACACAATGTGTGTGGCCTTACAGCTATTTTAGGCTGCGGGAGCAAACTGAAGCCATGGGAATGAGCACTGCCTTAAAAGAAATCAAACAACTCAGCACTGCAGATGCTGACTCTTCAACTCCTATCACTTTTCTCCCTTGTGAGTGTCACTGAGGAGGAGCAGGGATGTCCGTGAGGTCCTGGGACCCCATCCAGCTGTTGCGGAGGAGCCACGGGCTTAGTTCCCAAGGGCCACAGGGGGCAGGGAGAGAAACTGAAGTGCAGCAGTGGAAGGGCTGGGGATGGAAAACACAGGTGAGGGGTGGATCAGCTCTGGGACAAAAGGACGCTTGACCCAGGGTCTGCCCTGCTACATGGTTGGGAGAGACATTTCCCATTTTCTAGCACTCTGCTTGCTCATTCTCCCCATCCCCTCATGCTAAATTTATTTCCATTAAGCTCACACTCAGCTCCAGGAGGACTGGGCAGTGGGTGGATGAGGGCTCTGGACAGGAGCTGGCAGCTCTGGTGTCTTCTGCGTGGACACACACATTGGCCTTCTGCCCCGTGGGGCTGAGGAGCACCACTGGCAGAGCATCTTCCTCTGTGCCACTTCTGATTTTGGTCAATAAATATCTATCCCAAATCTCCACAGAAGCCTCTGTAAGTACCATCTGGCCAGCCTGATATTTTTAACCAAAGCCCAAGGATATTTATCACAAGACATTTTAGGATGATACTAAAGAATTTTTCTTTCTTTAATTTTTAGTATTCTTTAAGAAACAATTCAAACACAACACTGATGTCCTAAATAAGCATCAGATTACTGACCCATTGCCCCCAAAACTTCCAGAAGCTCCTAAATCATGTCTCAAAGAACCAGTACCCCCAGGCATGATGGAGAAGGATGCATGGGAGATGCAGTCAGCTCTGAACATGAGAGACAACCCTGCCTGTGACCACCAACATCTGTAATATTAGCCTACAGACTGCACTGCAGATCAGTTCCTGCTTCAGTCTGTTGCTAGCTACACCTCAGTTTTACACCAAATCATTCCAGAAACTATCCACTCTTTCAATGATTTGGGGTTATTTCACTATTTCCAATCACACTCCATGGCTATGCGAAAGAAAAGAAGGTACAAAGTAGCATAAATAGATGTTCAGTTCACCAAAGGAAAATTTTAACCTAAACAATCCTGATTATTATTTTAAAAACTAGATAACCTTTTCTAGATCAGTAGCCCTTGTCCTTATGGGAGATTTCAACTTCCCAGACATTAACTGGGAATATCATACTGCTGTAACGAGCAGGTCTTGGAAATTCTTGAAGTTTGTAGGAGATAACTTCTTGCCACAGGTACTCAATGAGCCAACTAGGAAAGATGCCCTCCTAGACTTGATATTTGTGAATAGAGAAGGACTTGTGGGAGATGTGATGGTAGGTAGCTGTCTTGGCCACAGTGATCATGAAATGATTGAGTTTAAAATTTTCAGTGTAATGAGAAAAAAGGACAGCAGAGTTGCTACCCTGGACTTCAGGAGAGCAAACTTTAAGCTATTCAGGGAGCTATTTAGCAGAGTGCTCTGGGAATCTGCTTTTGAGGGCTTAGGAGTCCATGAGTGCTGGTCAGTCTTTAAGAACTATCTTTCAGAAAGAAGTGCAGGAGCAGGCAATACCATAGTGTCGAAAATCAAGCAAGCAGGGCAGAAGACCAGCTTGGCTGAACAGGGAACTCCTCATGGAACATAAGAGGAAAAAGAAATTGTATGATCTCTGGAAGCGAGGTCAGGCTTTGCAGGAAGAGTACAGAGCTGTGGTTCATTTATGCAGGGAGAAGACATGAAAGGCCAAAGCTCAATTAGAGTTGAAACTGGCCAGTGTTGTTTCAGATAACAAGAAGGGCTTTTTTAAGTATGTTAATAGCAAGGGGAGGTCTAAAGAAAACATTGGACTGATATTTGTTGAAGATGGTCACCTGACTAATAGGGATGAAGAAAAAGCGGAGGCATTCAATGCGTTTTTTGCCTCCGTCTTTAATAATACTGATAGACCTTGGGCTACCCAGTCCCCTGAGTCAGACGACCATGAGTGTGGGAAGAGTGACTTTCCATTTGTGGACACTGAAATTGTAAGGGACCAGCTGTATCAGCTGAATGTTCACAAGTCCATGGGGCCTGATGGGATTCATCCCAGAGTACTGAAGGAGCTAGCAGATGTTGAGGCAGGACCCCTCTCGATCATCTTCCAAAGGTCTTGGGAGTCTGGGGAGGTCCCTGCTGACTGGAAGCTAGCCAATGTTATTCCAATTTACAAAAAAGGGCGTGAGGGAAGACCCAGGGAACTACAGACCTGTTAGTATAACCTCAGTTCCTAGAAAAATTATAGAGATTATACTGGGTACTATTGAAAGTCATTTAAAGAACAATGCAATCATCAGGTACAGTCAACATGGGTTCACAAAGGGAAAGTCCCGTTTAATTTGATATCCTTCTATGACAAGGTCACTTGCCTAGTGGATGAAGGGAAGGCAGTGGATGTAGTTTTTCTGGATTTTAGAAAGGCTTTTGATACTGTCCCTCACAGCATCCTTCTGGACAAGTTGTCCAACTGTGGGATGAGCAGATTCATGGTGTGCTGGGTGAAGAACTGGCTGAAGGGCAGAGCTCAAAGGGTTGTAGTGAATGGGGCTACATCTGGCTGGCGACTGGTCACCAGCAGTGTTCCTCAGGGTTCAATTCTAGGGTCGGTTCTGTTCAATATATATTTATCAAAGATCTGGATGCAAGAGTTGAATGCACCCTTAGCAAATTTGCTGATGATACCAAACTGGGAGGTGCTGTTGACTGTCTCGAGGGACAAGAGGCCTTGCAGAGGGATCTAGGTAGATTGGAGCATTGGGCTATGATTAATGGGATGAAATTTAACAAGTCGAAATGCCAGATTCTGCACCTAAGATGGAGTAATGCCAGGCACAAGTATAAATTGGGAGAGGAGTGGCTGGAGAGCAGCCCTGCAGAAAGGGATCTGGGGGTGCTGGTCGACAGCAGGCTCAATATGAGTCAGCAGTGTGCCCTGGCAGCCAAGAGGGCAAACCGCATCCTGGGGTGCATCAAACACAGTATAACCAGCCAGTCAAGAGAGGTGATTATCCCGCTGTATTCAGCATTGGTGGAGCCTCACCTTGAATACTGTGTGCAGTTCTGGCCCCCACAATTTAAGAAGGATGTTCAGGTCCTTGAATGCGTCCAGAGGAGGGCAACAAAGCTGGTGAAAGGGCTGGAAGGAATGTCCTATGAGGAGCAGCTAAGGACTTTGGGTTTGTCTAGTTTGGAGAAAAGGAGGCTGAGGGGTGACCTCATTGCTCTCTACAGCTTCCTGAGGAGGTGTCATGGTTTAAGCCCAGCTGGCAACAAAGCACCACAAGGCCACTCACTCACGCCTCTCCCTCGGTGGGATGGGCAGGAGAAAATATAATGAAAAGCTCGTGGGTCGAGATAAGGACAGGGAGAGATCACTCACCAATTATGGTCACGGGCAAAAGACAGGCTCAACTTGGGGAAGAAACAAAATCAATTTAATGTACTACAAATCAAATAAAAAACAAGGATACTGAGAAGTAAAACCAAATCTTAAAACACCTTCCCCCCACCCCTCCCTCCTTCCCGGCTCAACTCCACTCCTGGTTTTCTCTGCCTCCTCCCCCCGAGCAGCACAGAGGGATTGCAAATGGAGGTTGCAGTCAGTTCTCCACACATTGTCTCTGCCGCTCCTTCCTCCTCAGGGGGAGGACTCCTCACTCTTCCCCTGCTCCACCGTGGGGTCCCTCCCACGGGAGACAGTCCTTCACAAACTTCTCTGGCGTGGGTCCTTCCCACAGGAGACAGTCCTTCACGAACTTCTTGGGCATGGGTCCTTTCCGTGGACCGATCTTCAGTCACAGACTGCTCCAGTGCAGGCTTTCCCATGGAGTCACAGCCATCTTCGGGGGCATCTGACTGCTCCGGCATGGGGTCCTCCACGGGCTGCAAGTGGGCATCTGCTCCACCGTTCACCTCCATGGGCTGCAGGGGGACAGCCTGCCATCTCACCATGGGCTGCAGGGGCATCACCTCCTCTGGTGCACCTCCTCCCCCTCCTTCTTCACTGACCTTCCTGTCTGCATAGGTGTTTCTTTCACATTCCATTCCCCTCTCCACTGCAGGTTTCCCCTTCTTAAATATGTTATCCCAGAGGCACTACCACCATCGCTGATTGGGTCAGCCTTGGCCAGAGGCGGGTCCGACTAGGAGCCGGGGAAGCTTCTAGCAGCTTCTCACAGGAGCCACCCCTGTAGCCCCTTCCCCGCTACCAAAAACCGCGCCACACAAACCCAGAACACCCACACTGAGTAATCACAAACCATCTTGAGGTAACAAAACCTTCCTAGGGGAAAATACAACAGAGCTGCTGTCAGTTGCAATTGCTTACCATAGCTAGAGCTTTGCTCCTAGGGGAATGGGAACAGGACCTGAAGTATCATGGTGGGCATCAATGATGCAAATGCAATTAATACTTCTGCCTGGTCTATAATGACTGCTCCCCTAATGCAGTAGAGTGGCTAGAAGAGCAACCTCTCTAATGGCACATAAACATTTTCCAAGTGGCTGTCCTATTAAGGTTATGCAAGACCCAGGGCAGTCCTCTGCAACATGATGTCGGCTCTGGCTCCTGACCTGACACACAGTTACATAACAGGAGAAGGCAAGGGGAGAAAATGGAGATGCTCTGGAGCTGTCAATTTTTTGAAATACAGTTTAAGCACATAGTTTCTATTGCAGTTACTAGCAAAATGTCAGATGGGTAAACAGCAGTGGGGAGAGTTAAGGCTGATCTAAGACATGCTGTTTTTTTTCCTTTTCTTTATATTATTCTTTATTCTTCTTTTCATGCATCTGTTCTGATTTTCCCTCTCAGAATCTTGGCAGGGGTGCAGAAAGAAGCTCAGAAGTACATAGCTTATGACTAAGTAATGCTCTACTGAAGGCAGGGAATCTCTTTTTTTCAGTTTTTCATGTTTTTATTTTACTTTGTGCATGAGCTGTTAGCTTAGAAGCCCTCCTGATATTTAGCATTCCTTCCACACTTGTTAATTCATGCTTGTCACAAAAAGCACATGGTGGGGATTTGGGGCCAGCATTGGTGGAGATGTGCTCATTATGACAAGCAGGGAAGGGAAGTGTCACTGCTATGTTGCACAGCCCAAGAAAAGAGAACAAAGGAATCAAAACAAACCTTTTTCCTCACTGCCCACGTAAGCCCACTCCAGTGTAGCAATGAGTGCTGAACAGATGTGGAAGTGTGTCTGAGATGGAGGAGACCTTCAGGTGCCACCCTCGCAGGATAGGTTGTGCTGCTCTTTCTTCCCAATGCTGTTTGGAGAGATCAGAGCTATCAGCCAAGTGAAATGGTTGTCTTTCCCACCTCACACATTAGCCAGCCTTTTTGAAGGCATTTTTGTCCTCCCTCAACTTAAAATCATGTAGGTGGCCCTGGCTGAGGAGGGAATTGCCCAGGATGAGTAGGGCTTGTCGGGGCACAGATAAAGCCTTGCAGAAGGATGTCCTGCAGCCACTCATAGGGCCAAGGGTGCATGGAGAAATGATGGACTCTCTTTGCTGATGTTGGTGAGTGAGGAGCAGCTCTCTGAGCAGCGAGCGCAAGCCCTGTCCACCATGCGGGTGGGCGTGAGGGCACTGGCCTCACCACCAGGTCTCCACATCGCAAGCTGGGCAGGGGAGTGGGCTGGCAGCACAACAACAGGCAGGAGAACCAGGGCCCACAACACATGCCATCTGAGTATGGGCAAAGACAGAGAAAGGGGTAGCATGCTCTTGGACTAGGGTCCAGCTCTTGGACTCACTACCTGAAGGGAAGGTCTCTGCCCAACTGAGCTTTCTGGGAAACTCATGATAGCTGAGAGCCACATGGAGCCCAGGGCTACCCTGTTCCTCCCCAAAATGCTCCTAGCCTGTTACTGAATTCCTTTATTTTTCCATCAGCCTGTGTAAAGAGCTTGACTGTTCACTCAGTTGCTCAATCAGGAATGTGCATTTGGCTGACGTGTGGGAGTCCTGTCTACTCATACATGTAGCTGCACTATCCTCATGCCCAGATTAGGACTTTGTAGGAGTCAATTATATGGAACTTAGTGACTGGGTCTGAAAGTAGAGTACACAAGAGCATTCCAGACGCCTTTAGAAGGCCTTGAACAGGGTAAACAAGAAGACAAAAAAAGAAAGTTACTAAGTAGAAGAACACAGGTGCACATTCCACGATAAAGGGAACTTGGCACAAACAACCTCAATTCGGCAGTTTATCTTGACCAATTAGATTGAGACAAGTTTCGCATGTTTTGATTGATATAACCAATTATGCCTTATGTTTATGCACGTGTACAGAGTAGTATAACCAATTATGTTTTATGTTTATGCACGTGGACACTGTATGCTTGCACGCAGCAACCAATCAGAGCTTTTGAGGAACTTAGAGAATTGTATAAGAATGATCTGCTATGCTCAATAAACCGGTGACTTTGATCATCATATTGGTGTGCTGTCGTCCGTCCCCGCATGGAATTTCTCTACAGGACTTGTCAGAATAAAGCTGTGAAACTTCTCAGACAAAACCAATATTGGTAATGAAGGTTTGAATTGTAAGCACCAATAAATTTCAGTTTGAACTAAATCTTTTGTCCACAAATATTTCCTACAGTTTTCTGTCTTTTATCTCTGATACGTGCCAACTTGCATGAATTTCTTTTGGTGATGTCTTAGGAGAAGGCACCACAGGAAAACCACTCAGCCAAAGATTTCCCTGTAGATAAAGAAAGTCAGACCTTGCAATCCAACTATCTATTCCAAACTGCATGTGTCTGAACTTGTGCATGTCTATGAAAAAATTAAGCTTTTCTATTCCCTCTCTAGTCCTCACAATTCACTTGGAACCAGCAGTATCATTCAGGCAAAACAGACCTTCTCAGAGAAAATCAGTTTGCTTTCTCCTGCTGTGTTAAAAGGAACTGGATTTCTATGAAGCAATAGAAATTCCTTGCATTAAAAAAAAAAAAAAATCCATTCCACATGAATGTTAATGCTACCTCCAAATGATGTGTGTGTGGGGAGTGCCTTTAAAAGAAGCCCTTCACAAAATCCATTTGCATCAGGGGATGCAACTGGTGGACTTCCATCTGAATGTTGCTATTGTTCTAGTCTCTGTCACTTTTCCTTTTCCAGTCAGTCTCAGATGTAACTTCCCAACCACAAGAAATTGTTTTGAGTTGTCGGCAGTCTAATTCATCTAGATTGTCTTTGTTTACAGGAAGATTTTAGTGTCCAATGAGAGGAAGGGATTTTACTGCCAGCTCTTAGTCACTGCAGGGCAAAATGCAGGCAGGAGAGTAGATTTCCACAGGTCAAGATCCATAGGAGAACTTTCTGTTCAGGTTACTGGCTGTAGCCTAGCAATAACTAGGCATGAAGTATCTATGCTGTGCTTGGAAAGAGCAGGGCTCAAGTAATTTGGTGCTAAACTGATTTGCATGTCCTCAGCTGCATTTGTATCCCATTTCTTCGAACTTCATGAGCAGAAACCACTGTCTACCCTCCTGCCCCATGGCAGGCTGAGCCCCACCTACGTTTGTCACTCCTGGCACTAGTTCGTCTAACCTGTTCTTTAAGACCTCTGAGCCACAGCTCCCCTCGGCAAGCTATTCCAGCTTGTGTCTGTCCTCACAGTCTCCACTTTCTAACCTAAATCTCTTTTAGGCAGTCTCTGATCCTCAGCTTGCATGAAATGAGATGAGCTCTGCTGACATCAGTGAAGTTTAAAACCTCAGTCCTTTCACTTTCCTCTTAATTTTTCTCTGTTCCTACTCTTTATCTTTTGATAGATTCACGATGTTCCTTCCACTCACTTTAACATCTAAGCAGTGTGAAAGTGCTGATGCTCACTCCTACATACCATCATCAGCATTCAGCTCTCTTATTCTGTTCATATCTCTAAAACTTTCAGATCTTCATCTTCACACATGCCCACTACAGCATTCTGCGGGGGATCTAAGAAACACATCAGACATATAAAGAAGTTTCTGAGATCATCTTCCAGCCTTGTCTTTCTGAGCAAATAAACCTTCACTTTATGACCCTGTGGTAGGTTGACCCTGGCTGGGCGCCAGGTGCCCACCAAAGCCGCTCTATCACTCCCCCTCCTCAGCTGGACAGGGGGGAGAAAATATAACAAAAGGCTCATGGGTCGAGATAAGGACAGTTTAATAAAGCTAAAGCAAAGGTCGCGCACAAAAGCAAAGGAAAACAAATGATGTTATTCTCTACTTCCCATCAGCAGGCGATGTCTGGCCACTTCCTGGGAAGCAGGGCTTCAGTACACGTAGTGGTTGCTCCGGAAGACAAAAATGCCCCCCTTCCGTCTCCCTTTACTTAGCTTTTATATCTGAGTTGATGTCATATGGTATGGAATATCTGTTTGGTTAGTTTGGGTCAGCTGTCCTGGCTATGTCCCCTCCCAAGATCTTGCCCAGCCCCAGCCTGCCGTTGAGGGGGGCAAAAATGTTGGAGAGACAGCCTTGATGCTGTGCCAGCACTGCTCAGCAGTAGCCAAAACACTGGTGTGTTATCAACACCTTTCTAGCTACCAATGCATAGCACAGCACTAGGAGGGCTGCTCTGGGGAGAATTAACTCCATCTCAGCCAGACCCAATACTTATGCTGATACTCATATTCATTTTCATACTCCTACCATGATATCTTGGATTCTTTCCTAGAGGCAGCGTGAGAGCCAAGGAAGAACTCATGCTCACCACCATCATCCACTAAAAAGGAAGAACTAGACAAAAAGGTACTGTGGTGTTTGAGCCACTTGTGAGCTCAGTGGAGCATTGCTGCTCTTCTGGGAGGAAGGGACATGGCCCAACAGCAACACTGGCCATGCACAAAATACACTAAATCATTTAAATCCATATGTGTATGTATAGACATATGCTACAAAACATTAGCTACAGCTAAAGAGACTTAGAGGTAGAAGCAGAGGAACAAACTATGAGGAAGGAGAACAGGGAAAGGAAAACTTTGGAAAGGGGCAGAAAGGCCTCACTTAGGCTATTTGAGCATATATAAAAATGTCTTGTTTTGCCACTTTGCTGGAGGGAGGAGGATAAGAAGGCAAGTATTATATTATTCAGTCAATAACAGTTGCAAACATGAAACAGATTAAAAGAATGAGTCATTCCCAGTCTCATGGTCAACTACCAAAGTCTGCTGAGGCAGCTGATACTATAAGTTTTGCCAGTGCAACGTCATGATCCGTAGTCCTTAGGGTAACATCAGTTATGAGCAGTCAGACCTCATGCCTCAGGGTACAAGCTGATCACATGCAGGGGTCAGAAAGGAATTTCCTTCCCTCACTCAACCAAAGGATGGGGGTTGATGGCAGTGCCGCTGCCTCACTGCCCTCCCTGTGCCAGAGCAGGGGAATTTGTGGCCCCATTGCAAAACCCCAGCGCTGCAAAGAAGTAGCAGCGCCACTGCCCATCCTGTTCTTTGTGGAAGAGGGGGATGGGAGAGAGATGGAGCACAATCCTAACTCAGCTTTGAGCCTTTCTCTTCCTATATTTGGATGCTTTTGAGTGTTTATGTTTGATGTTTTCCAGAGCAAGAGGAGGGGAGGAGTGGGCAGGAACCAGGATTTGTCTTCTCATCTTTTTTTGCCTCCCATCAGTAAATACAGGGGCTTTTGGGCCAGCTTCTCAATGGGAACAGGAATCAAGACAGACCTCTCAAAATACTTCCCTGTGGTCACTTGGGTATTTACAGGGTCTTGGTTCCTTGAAAGAGCACACAGGCAATTTCACCTCTCAGAAAAACCCCAGCCGTGACTTCTCTGCACCTCTCATGAAGGAGCAGCTCCACTCAGTCATGTCTATTCAAGAGTAGCTACTTGCAGCACACTTCCCCTTCCCTCCCCCGCCTCTGAGGTTGCTTCTAGCTCACAGCCTGGCTTGGGTCCTCTTTGTGCAGCTGCTCTGGATCAGAGGAACCGAAGAAAGACTGGATAACACAGACAATGCAAAGACAGTGTTTGCACATCCATGATATCTTTACCAGCTAGGAGGTCTGGTTGCTCATTGGCAGCTTTAACTCCTTGCACAGTTTCATCATGGGCGCATTTGCACTGAGGAACTTTGAAGTGAAAGGCAGTAACACTTTTGACCAAGGCATATTGCAACACCATCTCCCTTAAATAGCCACAAGCCCTTATCATTCCCATCCCTCTATTTTATTCTAATGAGACTTTACCCTGTACTCCTTTTGCACATTTTGGCAGAGAGGGGATCTGTTAATTAGCCAGACTTTGCATTTTTAGTGGAAGTCTTCTGCAAAAGTCTTGTTTTTCTAAATCTGACTTGCTGAGTGATTCATGAGATCCATATTAATACATGGCACAATACAGCTCCATTGGTTAGCATCCTAAATCTGCCAGATGGCTCAGGAAAAAGATAAGCATCAGGAGAAAATTCACTCTCAAAAATAGCATTGTGACAACAGCATTCATTAGCCTGAAGTTCACAACATAAATCTACTATGCTATGGCATTTTTTAGTACACTGCACTCTCAACCAGGATGCAGGGGAAGATCAAATTTAAAGAAGGGCTTCTATTTGAAGTTAGGTTAAAAAATATAGTGTACCCTTGGGAGTTATGTTCCTGTAATAATTTTAGAAACAAGAGTAGAATAAAAAATTTACTAGCATTCTCAGGTGACAGGCAGTGTAGTCAGGTGGACATCCCTGAATATAACATGCTGTTTCAAATACAGACTTCCAAGAAAAACAGGGCCTGGGACCATTTATTATACAGCACTAAGAACATTGGAGATGTGTGAAAAATTATATTTTCATATGTAGGCCATCTGGCTTGAATGGCATGACAGCTCACATCAATAGTTTTGTGTACTCACCAGTTGTCTCCTGGTTTCCAAGTAATGAGTATCTCTGTGGCCAAATTTTAAAATCTCTGCTTCCAACAAGGTACACGAATAAGTGCCTATTCAGATGTGCTCTGCCCATAACAGCTTCCAGTCTGACATGCCTGGACAGATTTTTAAAAGCATTTGGCAATAATATTCCATCTATAGCCCAAAGAGAACTGGGTGAGATATTGTGGCCAAAACATTTCTGGTAAAAAATGTGCAATATCTCCAACATTTAAAATTCATTTTAAAGAAGCTAATTTGTTTATATCACAATCCAGGGAAGAAGGAATTGAGCATGGAAAGACAAATAAAAAAGGATGATTACATTTGTTTTGCCTGCAGAAGGGATTTATCTTTCTGTTCACTGATATTTTACTGGGAAATTCCATCCAATATTTTGTTTAATTCTGAAAAATTTTCACATAGAAAATGCAATATTGTGTGAAATATTAGCAACACATTAGCTCTTGTGAGTTTAAACTACAACAAAAATATTTTCTGCAATCTTTCAGCTTGTTGAAGATGTTGAAAAAATATATTTGTTGTTGACCTAGGCTGATTTTTTTCCCAGCTATTGGAAGAACTACCACAAACCAGAAAATCAGTTATTCACATGGCTTGAATACTGTTTTGTTTGGGTTTTGTTTTTTTAAACCTATCTACACTTTTAGATGACTTTATGATGAGACAGAGAAAATTTAGTCCTATGCATGTCCCTGAAAATACAGTTCACTGGAAGAGCTGGGGAGAAAAAACTTGCCACCCCTGCAGATGATTATCTCTCAGGAAACATGAGGACAGATGCAGGAGGTAGAAATACACGGACGCCTGTAAAGTTGAAAGCAAATGACAGACGACCCTTTATTGCTAAAACACACACATATTTATAATCACATATTCTGCAAAGTCATTGTACACGCGCACAAGCATAGAATATGATCGGTTATACCATCTCTGTACACGCGCATAAACATAAGGCATAATTGGTTATACCATCTCTGTACATGCGCATAAACATAAGGCATAATTGGTTATACTAACTAAAACATGCGAAACTTGTCTCAGTCTAATTGGTCAAGATAAACTGCCGAATTGAGGTTCTTTGTGCCAAGTTCCCTTTATTGTGGAATGCGCACTTGTGTTCTTCTAATTGGCTTTATTATCATCTTTGTTCTTTTCTGTCTTCTTGTTTGTTCTGTTCAAGGTCTTCTAAAGGCGTCTGGAATGCTCTTGTGACTGTTAGCTAAATATGCTCCTACAACTGCCCTTTTTTGTTTTTGTGCAAGCCAAGTTACATGAAATGCTTTTGCAATCATATGTTCAACTATTTCTATAATATATGGTACAATCATTACAACTGCTAATACTACAATTAGAATAACTAAGCCATGCATAAGCAAATCTTTTAATCATCCCATAATTCCCAAACTTGTTAGCTATCCACTTAACCCTGTGTTAGTTATCGTGAGCCTTTTTACTGTGAACCATATTGATATCGGGTGTTAGTAACATAAGTCGTCCGAGGCTGCATGGCCTCCCGTTAAGTTTCGATGGAATTCCCCCCCCATGCTCTATCCCCACAGGTAAAACAGCTGGAATAGAAAAAGAGCATGATATTCTGGAATAGATATAGTTACACCAAGCTGTAGCATTTCTATATACAAGCAAAATAGATAGCTTCTTGATGCGTTATGTTCGCCAAGGTTACCCATACATTCTGTTTTGGTTGTTGGATCATCCATTCTTCCCTTATGTGTGTCACCCATAACAGTGAGGAGGAGTCCTTTTAGGTTCAGTGTTTTTCCAAGGATGTAACGACTGTCCAGGGTTTTACCCACTTTGCTGGTACCCATCTTGTTCCGTGATCTGTAACAACGCAAGCATAACCTCGTCCCCAGGTTATTAATTGAAATGGTCCTTCCCATACATTTTTCTCAACATTTTTAACCCTAACTTGAACATTGCTATTAATGTCAAACAAATCTCCTACCATGCCTTGCACATGTTTTACGATTGGTGGTACACTTTCGCCATCTGTCAATCTCAAGTAATTCAACACATATACAACTTTGTTCAATTGTTCGTGAGGAGTAGCCATCTGCTCTCCCCCTTTTTGTTTTTGCAGTTGGCGTTTCAAAGTCTGATTCATGCGTTCTACAATTGCCTGGCCTGTAGGGGAATGTGGTATACCTGTGGTGTGTACAATACCCCATTGACTAAAAAACTTTTGAGTTGGCTGTGCGATGTAGCACGGCCCATTGTCAGTTTTTATCTGAAGTGGAATGCCGTGTGCTGCAAAAGCCGAACGCAGGTGTCGCTGGACGTGTCGACTTGTTTCTCCTGTCTGCGCTGTTGCCCATACAGCTGCAGAAAAACAATCCACAGACACATGGACATATTTCAATTTACCAAACTCAGGTACGTGTGTTACATCCATTTGCCACAATTGTAAAGAATGCAAACCTCGTGGATTTACGGCTCCAGGTGAATTTGTTCCCACAAGTTGACACTCGGAACATGTCTGTGTAATGGCTTTTGCATCTCCAATGGTTATTCCAAATTGTTTTGCGAGTACCTTTGCTGATTGATGAAAAAACCCATGTGAGATTCTAGCTTGTCCTAGCTTATCTGGTGAAGGTCCCGTCCATGCATGAGCTACCAACCGATCTACTGTTGCATTTCCTTGTGCTATTTCTCCTGGCAGATTCGTGTGACTTCGAACATGACTTACAAAATAGGGGTGTAACCTGTCATTTAACAGGTACCACAATGTTCTAAACTGTTGGTATAAATCGTCTTGTTTACAGTGTTTCAAAATAGCTCTTTCCATTCGTTGTACTACCCCAACAACATAAAGCGAATCGCAAATAATATTTACGGAAACATTCGACCATAATTTAAACGCTTCAATTACAGCTTGCAACTCTACTTTTTGCACCGAGCCTTCACAATGAACCACGTGAGTCTTCCATTCGTTGCCTTCTCTCCATACTACACCGGCCTTTCCTGATTTGCCTCCTCCATCGGTAAATTCTGTAGGTCCTTTAACAGGGTGCTGACTAAGTTTAGGTATTGATTCTAGCCCTGTGTTTTTCCAAAAGGTGAACATTCGATGACTCAGGTAGTGAATACTTAGTTTCCCTGTGTAGCCCTCTATTGCAGTTTGAAGTGCTACAGAAGTCTGCAAACCCCATTCGCAATAATCTTGTTGTAAGGGAATTAACAATTTTCCTGGTTCCTCACCGGCTATTTCAATTATACGTGATCTTCCTTTGATTATTAGCAATGAAAACATTTCCAATCTGGTGGTAATTGTCTTTTTAGGCTGGAATGGCGCAAACACCCGTTCTAAAATTCGTAAAGGATCTTTTTCAGCTTCCAACCACTGCAATATAATAGCATACGGATGTTGGTCATGATTTATTATGGCTAATTGAAGTTCAACATCTCCCACCCGTCGATCTCCGTATGCTGTTTCTAATTTTTTGGTTATCCCCTGTAAAGCTAATTCGGCTTCCTCTGTTAACGTTCGAGGGGAATGTAAATCGCCCTCTCCTGTCAACAGTGTTAATAATGGACTCATTTCCTCATTTGTAATGCCACAAATGTTTCTCACCCAATTTAGATCTCCTACCAACTTTTGAACATCATTTAATGTCTTGATTTCTGTTCTCAATTGCAGTTTCTGTGGGAAAATAGCTGTTTGCGTAATTTTCCAACCCAAATAATTCCAGGGAGATTGACATTGAACCTTTTCCGGTGCAATCTGTAGCCCTACTTCTTTTAGCTTAATTGTTAACTCATCGATCAGTTCAGGTTTATTTAATTGGCTTCCAGCAAGCAATATATCATCCATGTAATGATATATTATATACTGAGGCCATTTCTCTCGTACTGGTTTTAATGCCCAATCCACAAAAATTTGACACATCGTTGGGGAATTTTTCATACCTTGTGGCAATACCGTCCAATGATATCATTTCATTGGTTCAGCTTTGTTAACAGATGGCACCAAAAAGGCAAATCGCATTGCATCCTGTTCATGCAAAGGAATGGTAAAGAAACAATCTTTTAAATCAATTATCAAAATGTCCCAGTCTCGCGGAATCATGCTCGGGGATGGCAACCCAGGCTGAAGGGCTCCCATGTCTTCCATAACCTCATTTATTTTTCTTAAATCATGTAAAAGTCTCCACTTTCCACTTTTCTTTGGGATTACGAACACAGGTGTATTCCACGGACTCGTTGTTGGTCTAATATGTCCCTTTTCCAATTGTTCCTGTACCAGCTCCTGCAGTTTAGTGACCTTTTCCTGGGTTAGCAGCCACTGATCTACCCAAACCGGATCATCAGTTTTCCATTTTAATTTAAGGGTTGGTCGCTCTTCAATGACCGCTCCACAAAATGCTTAGGATTGCTGACAATGGTACAACTCATCTGCCCTAATACATCCCACCCCAACAAGTTAACTGGTACAGGAGCAATGTAGGGACGCACTGAGCAAACATAACCATCAGGATTTTTGCATTTTAATGTTACTGCACTTTGCATGGTGGTTGATGTTCCACCCACCCCCACGAGTCCATGGGCTGGATTGACCAGCGGCCAACTTGATGGCCAGTCTGTGCTTGAAATTATTGTCACATCTGCTCCTGTATCAACTAATAGCTGACAGGTCCAGGATTTAGGTTGATCTTGAGGGTGTAAAAACTGAATCTGCAAAGTTGGCTTTCTTTGTCCAATGTCTAGAGCCCAAAAAATCTCTGGTTCTCCCGTGGAACCAAAACCATTTGTCCCCCTATGTTGTTTTAGAGCATTGGGAACCTGCGCTTGAAAAGGAACAAGTTGTGCAATTCGGCTTCCAGCTGGAATGTTAACCGGTGGCATAGGTGTCCATACCATAACTTGAATTTGTCCTGTAAAATCAGAGTCAATTACTCCTGGCAAAACAAACAATCCTTTCCTAGTTGTTGATGATCGTCCTACTAATAACGCACTTAGTCCAAACCCTAATGGTCCACATGCAGTTGTTGGAATACACTGCACGGTTGTATCAAAAAGCGTTGTTTCTACTGCTGTGTCCAGGTCCACTCCGGCACTGCCTGCTGTCCGGGCGGAGAGGCTTGCCAAGCAGCCTGAGTGGCTGGTGCTATTTGTGTCGTCGCGCGGTTCACCGGCGCGCTCTGCTGGCCGTTTCCCGCCATAGGTGGTAGTGGAGAGCTATTCTTATGATATTTAGAACGGCAAACACGAGACGTATGGCCACCCTTCTGGCATCTTGCACAAACCTGAACTGGCGTTACAGTTTGTTGTTGATACTGCAAATGATTTTGTCCCGGTTTCCCTTTAGCCCGACATTGTGCTTTTAAATGGCCGGGCTTTCCACAATTGTAACATTTTTTATCCCCTCTAAGTGCAACCGCAAACGCTTCTGCTAATGCATTCATTTGGAATGATGTAGTTCCAATCTTGTTACATGCCTCAACCATATCGACATTTCTGGGTAATGCCATCAAAACCTTTTTACAGTCAGCATTTGCATTCTCTACTGCCAATTTTAGCACCAAAGCATTCTGAGCCTCCACACTCGATACTTGTTTAGTTACTGCATCTCTTAGTCTGTCAATGAAGGACATGTACGATTCCTGGGGACCCTGCTTAATCTGCGTGAACGACATAACATTTTTACCTTCTTCTGGCAGAGTCATCATTGCTTTAAATGCCATTACTGAAGCAGTTCTCAAGGCTTCTACGGGAAACTGCCTGTAATCTTGGATCAGTAAATTTGCCAGTCCCAATAAGGTGATCTATCCCTATTATCCTCATGGGGTCATCATCAGGTCTATCCAAATTCTTTACAGCAACTTCTTCACACAGTCCCCTCCATCTGTCTCTCCACAACATTTTCTGAGTTGGCTTTAATAGCATGCTGGCTAATTGATCGCAATCATACGGAGTCATAAGTCAAGCTCCAAAAATATTGTCGAGTAGCGCTTCGGTGAAAGGAGCCATCAGCCCATAATTAAGGACTGACTTGCGCACTTCTTTTATCAAATCCCATGAAAAGGGGTTCCATTCATTTGGATTATTTGCCCTCACTATAACAGGATAAGCATGAGGAACGACCACTCCCTCGCTTGCTGCTTTCTTATGTATTTCTCTCCAGTAGCTTCTTGGGTCACAGCCCAAATCTTCAGCCACATCGTAACTTGGCGGCGGTTTTTCTTTTTCTAAAGAAATATCGTCTCGGGGAGGTTCTGGCCAATTATCATCATCATCAGGTAAAGGTGGATATAAACCCATAGACGGCTTAATCTGGCGTATTTCTTTCTCAGGGTTTGGTGGTAGAATAGGTGGCGATGTCTTTTTTGGCTTCGGTGTATCTTTTACTGAACCATCCAGTAATGTCATTTTATGACAAGTACAGTCAGAGGGACAATGCGAACAAGATGACTCATTGGTATCGTGTCTGTCCTCATCGCCATTTACCGACACCGATACTGTTGGATTCAAAATTGAATTTGCCTTCGCTGCCACCTTTCTTTCTGCCTGTAAGGATCATATATTGTCAAAAAGCAACCGCCAAGTAATAACCAGGTCTTCAGCGTGTCGATCCCCTTTAGAGATCGCATCCCGTAATTTTGTTCCAATTTCTGCCCAAATATCAGGCTCAAATGCGGTAGCCGTTTCAGCAGGATAGCCCTGAACTCGGCACCATTTCAATAACCCTCTCACGGAGGATTCATTACATTGAATTCCTCTCTTAGAGAGTATATGCAGTAGGAGTCTGGCTATTGCCCTTTCCTCCGAGGACAAGTTCTGCCCCATACTGCCCCTGGTTGCTCACCTTCCTTTCAGGTGTCTTCTTAGCCTAGGCTCAGATTCCCTGCTTCGGTCCCGCCAACAGCAGTACCTCCAACCAGGGCTTCTCCTGCCGCGTCTTCTGCGCTCTCAGGGCCACACCAGGGTCACCATTTGCAGGAGGTAGAAATACACGGACGCCTGTAAAGTTGAAAGCAAATGACAGACGACCCTTTATTGCTAAAACACACACATATTTATAATCACATATTCTGCAAAGTCATTGTACACGCGCACAAGCATAGAATATGATCGGTTATACCATCTCTGTACATGTGCATAAACATAAGGCATAATTGGTTATACCATCTCTGTACACGCGCATAAACATAAGGCATAATTGGTTATACCAACTAAAACATGCGAAACTTGTCTCAGTCTAATTGGTCAAGATAAACTGCCGAATTGAGGTTCTTTGTGCCAAGTTCCCTTTATCGTGGAATGCGCACTTGTGTTCTTCTAATTGGCTTTATTATCATCTTTGTTCTTTTCTGTCTTCTTGTTTGTTCTGTTCAAGGTCTTCTAAAGGCGTCTGGAATGCTCTTGTGACTGTTAGCTAAATATGTTCCTGCAGACAGACTCTCATTTTTACTCAAATAATGAAAGTATAATGAAGATGCTACTTAAAGATGTCCTGTTCTTCCGACTGTATTTAAATTTGTTTAAGGAAAGGAGACAGGGTGGGTTTGCATGTTGCACTTGTCATATTATGCAACAAGATACATGACACTGCATTAGTCATAAGAAAATTTTTTTCCATGTATATTCTCTTTTCAGGAGGAGAGAGTAACAATGTAATGAAGATTGTTTCAGTAACAGAAATGTGATGTTGAACATAGGAAAAAATATTTTATAGTGCATTATAATCATTAAACTTATGTTAATTCTAGTAACACTTCTGAGAATTATTTTTCCAGATATTGAATCTGGCCTAGGTGCACGTCTAATTTTGTAGTAGATAGTTTACTCTTTGGATATAATCTGGAAATCTACCTTGGAGTCTTTTGATCATTTTAGTTTTCCATTGATCTGTAAGAATAATGGATATTCGAAAATATTTAGCAACACATCTTTGTAGAATATCCAGGGCTTCAGCTTCGAGTCAAAAATCTGGAGACCCAGAAGCTGCTGAAACTATGTCTCTGTCAGCACAACACTGAGCCTGGGCTCCTGGCTCCTTGGCAGGGGGTGTGGGAGCCCTGACAGTCAGGAACTTTGGATTCCTGGCAAAAATTCAATTAGAAATTGTCATAAAGCTATCAATTTCAAAATTATTATTTTTCAAATATCTCTTCAGAAAAAAAAATCTGGATTTCTTTTGAAAATATATTTTCTGGGCAATTTGGGGGTTTTCTTGCATGGAAATTCCAGCTTTCAGTTGCCATCATCATTCTGCTATCTGTGCTTTAGTCCCCATTTATGGGGACAAAGGCACTTTTCTATCCCACAGAGATAGTTCTTTTGTGAGCATAAACACATACCGGGTTGTGAAGTAGTCAGGTAAAAGACAGGACTGGAGTGTCAGGGCTACCACAGATCATCTCATATCATCTCATCTCATCTCTAGTAAAAGCGTACACTGTATTATGACTAAGAAGAGGCAAATTTGAAAGAAAATTATATAAAAAGGAAAAATAATAGTAGAGCTGCAAAAAGAGGAAACAGCAATGTAACAGCTTGAGTCTCCACCTTTTAATAACCTTCAGGATTAAGCAGAAAATCCAATATGAAAAATAGACATAACCAGCCTCAGAAATCTGTTGGATCTACACACATGCCAACATCTTTAACTAAAATTAGACTTCAGCTTTTGTTGAAAGTACACGTTTGAGTGCTAGTTGAAAATCCTGCTGAAAGACAATTTTGCTGATTTTTTAGAGAAGTTGGGCATCTTCAAGGTCACATGATTTTCATTGGGAAATGTGGCTTCCCAGCACATTTGAAAAGTTAAACAGGCTGAGTATGGAGGTAAGAAACTCGTTAGAAATCAAGGGGGTTATTTATTGTCCTGGTTTCAGCTGGGATAGAGTTAATTTTCTTTCTAGTAGCTGGGATAGTGTTATGTTTTGGGTTCAGTATGAGAAGAATGTGATAACACACTGATGTTTTCAGTTGTTGCGAAGTAGTGTTTAGACTAAAGTCAAGGATTGTTCAGCTTCTCATGCCCAGCCAGCAAGAAGGCTGGAGGGGCACAAGAAGTTGGGAGGGGACACAGCCAGGACACCTGACCCAAACTGGCCAAAAGGGTATTCCATTCCATGTGACATCATGCCTAGTATATAAACTGGGGGGAGTTGGCCTGGGGGGATCACTGCTTGGGAACTAACTGGGCATCGGTCATCAAGTGGTGAGCAATTGCATTGTGCATCACTTGTTTTGTATATTCCAATTCTTTTATTATTACTATTGTCATTTTATTATTGTTATTATCATTATTAGTTTCTTCCTTTCTGTTCTATTAAACTGTTCTTATCTCAACCCACGAATTTTATGTTTTTTTTCTCGATTGTCTCCCCCATCCCACTGGGTGGCTGGGAGTGAGTGAGTGGCTGCATCGTGCTTAGTTGCTGGCTGGGGTTAAACCACAACATTTATAAAAGTCTTTCCATTGAAATAGGCAGTTGAAAGGAAAAGTGGCAGTCATGCTACACAACAGCGAGAGGTAAAAGCTGATCAACTTACCAGTAAAACCAAACCTACATAGACATACCATGTGGAATGATTGCTGGAGGTGGCTTATTGATATGTCCCCCCCCCTTAAGGGAAGGTGAACCTCCAGGGCGGAATACAGTGGGTATGCAAGAAATCTGTTCCATAATAATTCCCTAAGCAACATAACCTGCAACCTTAGATGTTAGCAACACCAGGGGAGCTTGGTATGCTGACTCTAAGAGAAACTACATGGAGGGTGCAGTGGAGTGGAAGCACTGTGGCCAGGCTCTGTGATATCACTGCAGGGATGGGGAAACTGGAACTACTGGAACAAGAATGGAAGGTCCCTGCATTGAATCCACTGAAGCAAGGAGGTGAAATAATGGGGGTTCTGTCAACACTATTGCCTTACTTCTGATTTATATCATAAGTGCCCAGTTCTGGAGTAGTGACATGGAACTTTACTCATTATGATATCATTATAATACCAAAACACACCTCCATCCCAAAAACTACCTGCCTCCAAGGTGTGACCGCCCCTCACTGAGCATGCACTCTGAATTTTCTCTAGCATATACCTTTAAAGGTAAGGCAAGAAGATTTTATACCAATCAAAGGAAAGGTATGTATGACTAGAGTCACTCAAGCTCCACCTAAAAATAAGAAAATAGTATAAAAGGGCTTAAGAGAGGAGGAATGTTAGGGAAGATACCATCATAGACAAGTCGGGAGGACATTGCTGAGTTCTGGGATCAGTCGATGGGCTGACCCTCTCTTTTCCCCCATAGGGACGCCTATTGGGTGAGATTCGAACCCTCGGTTATACCGAGTGCTTCCCCGGGAAACTTAGAAATCTCTATAGATTTTTTCCATAATTGAGGGTGCTTATAGTTGACTGTATTATTGTTTGCATGTGCTTTGCAGACAGTGTATTTATCACCAGCAATCCAAAAGAACCTGTACTCCTGTTGCTTTAATAAACTGTACTATTCATTAGTCTAGCCGTGATAGTTCGTTGAACGTGACCAAACTCCTTAAGTCCAGCTGTGATAGTTCATTGAATGCGACTAAATTGAAAGTACAGTGCGCTATTAGTGCATCCGTAATCATGATATTTCAATATATTGAACGCGACTGGACATATAGTGCTGAATTGGGCATCACCCAGAATCTAAGCCTAGCCACCCCCAGCCCCTCTGATATCTGAGGACAAGCTGGAATGCAAGGGGGTTTATTTTCTGCCAAACTTCATTATGCTTTAACGCAACACCATCAAGGGAATTACATCTGTCCAAAAACAGAAGGCAACAGGTAGACCATCTGAGTTTGGGCAGGTACAGTAAGCATTAGAAGAGACACTAGCTAGTTACTCTGTAGTTCTTTGACTGTGAATAGTCTGAATGAGGTTTATTCAAGATGTGCTGGAAATAATCTCCCTGTGAACCAACAACTTTGCCTGAGAAAGGGACCACAAAGTACAGAAGACACACAGAAAGCAAGAGCAAACACACAGATGGTGTACCATCATACAAACCAACCATACTTGAAAATCAACTTATGCGTGATAGAATTTTGCTTTTACAAAGGAGAATTTGCATGTGGAGTGGGCAAGGTAAAAAGTACGCATTCTGGAAAAAGTGTGGAAATCAGGACTCAGAAGCAAAACAAGGTGTAAACCAATCTGATATTGTGAATAGAGCCCAGCCAGGCTCTGCCTCCAAAAAAAGTGACAGCACCTGAGCACTGTTCCAGAAAACACAGCTAGGTGTGAAGGGTTTGTTTGCATTTTCCCAATGCTAGCAGCTTCCCCTCTGTACGACATTTGAAAATTAAGGCAGAAAAGAAAAAAAAAGGGGGGGTGTGGATAGAAAGAGAGAAAGAAAAACCTAAAGAGAAAAAACAGAAAAGCTTTGCAAGAAAGCAAACTCAAGACTACACATGCTGCCTGGCTAAAAGAGAACTTGCTTTCCAAAAGCAAGGATAAAACAAGGTGTTAAAACATGCACAGATGAACAGAGCAAGCAAAGGTCCCATGGCAAGCACAAAGAGAAATGCATTGCCAGTACATCCTGCCTTCTCTTCAGGGGCTTTCAAGGACACCAGAAAAGAGAACAAGCTAGTTCACTGAGGAAGAAAAAATTCCACCAACCCCCCATTGATCTAGGAAGACTGCCCATGGCAAAATGCCTCTGAATCATACCAGTCAGTATGAAACCTGTCCAAAGCAGGGTACCTCAGCCCCACTACTGCCATTGCCGGGCAAGGAGCCTTTTCTATGTGGTCAAAACATGGGGACCTTAATGGGTTTCACACCTGCCGTGGAAATGGTACCTTCCAGGGCATAGTATTAGGGAGGTCCATGCACAGCTCTGCCACTGGATTTGTAAAGCAGGGAATGGAGGACATTTCTGGAATGACAGCAAGGACTGGCTTACGCTAATCTTCATGGCCACAACTTCAGAGATTTTTCACTAAGCTCTTCCTTCTTCTCTTTTGCCATCTGAGCTGTTTATGAACCTGTCCCAAAATAAGCCCTGACTGACCTCCACTGCTTCTTTTCCCTGCATTACAGTGTGATCCCAGTCCAGGAGAAATTCCCTGCCTGAGCATGGGACTGCTGTTCCGCAGATGAATGAAATGGGTCACATGCCTTGAATACTGCCCACATCTTCAGGGCTTGTCCTTGTCAGATGTACAGAAGACAGGGATTTGACTGTTCCTGTTTCAATAGCTGCCTGCAGACAGGCTCCTAACAGATCTAGCTGAGCTGGTGATACACAAAGTGACCAGGATGCCACCTTGCAGACTGGTATTAGCTAAGCCATTGCCAGCCGCCTTCTTCATGACACTTCCCAACAATGAGGTACTCAGGACAGGCTTTTCCACATGTAGGGTCAGGGTCTGTGAGATCTGAGATGGGTAGTGTCACGACCCAGACTGGACAGACCAGGGAGTCATATTTAATTCGAAATTCCCTCGGGTTAAATTCAGGTGAAATGACACCAAACGATCAGTTAAAGATTTTATTCATGACAGAAGCAAACTGAACTGGGGAGGCATGGTAGTAGGTGGCAGGGTTTCTCACAACAGGAATTGGCATAAGACTACTTCTGTAAACTGTGTAACCCAGGGTAACCATATACATCAATTCAGGGAATAAGGAGATCCCTCCCGTTGAGTCACGAGGTTCAGAGTGGACCCCCTTGCTGTCTAGACTCTTCCTCAGAGAAGGGCCCAAGGGCAGCTGGATCTACTCTTAGTCTCAGACTTGGTCAACGGTTTGTCTTGAAACGAATGAGGTGTAGGGATTGTGGAAAAGGAAAGAGAGAAGAAGACAGAGAGAGAGAAAGGAAGAGAGAAAGATTTCACCTGTCCTGGGTCCAACATTGGTTCAGTCAGCCAAGGGGTCCGGTCAGCCGAGGGGTCCAGTGCCGGTGGGCTTGTGCACGCCCAGGGCTTCAGTTTGTGTCCTTTTATCATCCTTGCCCCTCCTTCGGGCGGGCACCCGAACTTGTCAGGTTAATGAGCAGTTTGTGAGCCTTTGGGCTTGGGGGTCATTTGTGGAGTAACTTCTCCTTCCCTGCAGACATGGTGGCATGCAGGCATGAGTGAGCAGCTGCATGGTGCTTAGTTGCTGGCTGGGGTTAAACCACGACAGCATGTAACTGCCAGTGAAACCCTGGAAATTACAGATGAAATAAGGAGTGACCCTATATGAGTGCAGCTTTATTTTACTCTCCTGCAATGTAAATGCATTTTACAAATATGTTCCTGTATAATGCAAGTTTTACTTGTAATGACTTTTGATGTAATCAAACTTACATTCAAAGCAGATTCAAAAGGCTCCTAGTAGACAAGCTGAGAAAATACAAGCAAGATTAAACCAGAAAGTATATACATCATCAAAAATGATTTGAGGAAATGAAATGAGCTGTGCTATGAAAACTGAAACTAAGCAAGCTTTGTTTTCTAAGGATTTGTATGCATTGCCCCATAACCTTCCCCTCAAGCAGTTTCCTTGAAATAACCCCAGCTCCCTACAACCCACTTCTCTTCTGCCTTGTCCTCCACACCATGAAAGGCAGCAGGTGGTGTAACCCAGACAGACACTGCCAAAATCAATATATAACAGCTAAGTTCTGCCTACCATTCCCTCCATGGAGTACTCATTTGATTCTCTCTCTTCTACCCAGGCACTGAATTTCAAAAAACTTGTAGGACTGCCCTTGCTCACTTTCCAGATGTCTCCTTCTGTACTGCACCTGCTTGAAATCTATTAACAGTTATTGGAGGGAGAGGGGGACAAATGCCAGCAAAAATAGACAGGCAAGCATATGGTCAATGAGACTAGATAAGATTTTTTCCAATATAAAGTCTGGCTAAAAACGAGCAAAAGTTAGGTTATTTATGAGTCAGCATGGTGGATGCACTTCTTGAGGTAAGAGAGATGTTCTCGAACCACATGGAGAACAAGATCATTATTGCTGCTTAGCTCATTATTTTATCCCTCACTGTATGCCGACCCCTCTTGTTTTCCTTTCCCTGACCTGCCACTTGGAAAACGAGCCACAAACTTTGGACATTGATTATAGGATTGTCATGGTTTAACCCCAGCCAGCAATTAAGCACCACCCAGCTGCTCACTCACTTCCCCGCCCACCCAGTGGGATGGAGGAGAGAATCGGGAAAAGAAGCAAAACTCGTGGGTTGAGATAAGAACAGTTTAATAGAACAGAAAAGAAGAAACTAATAATGATAATGATAACACTAATAAAGTGACAACAGCAATAATAAAAGGATTGGAATATACAAATGATGCACAGTGCAATTGCTCACCACCTGCTGACCGATGCCCAGTTAGTTCCGGAGCGGCGATCCCCCCACCCCCGCTCCCCCCAGTTTATATACTAGGCATGATGTCACATGGTATGGAATACCCCCTTGGCCGCTTTGGGTCAGCTGTCCTGGCTGTGTCCCCTCCCAACTTCTTGCGCCTGTGAAAGACTGAAGGAGTTAATGTCTCAAGCATTGTGGTGGGGCAACTTCTGCTTAACGACTAACTCTGCATAACAAGGAACTCTGCCTAGCAAGGAACCATAGGTGAAAAGAAGCCCATCAGCAACAGGAGGGGGAGGGTGTGCTGGAGGGTGCACAGCTCCCTGTTCTGATGTGCTGTTCTGATATGCTGAACAGGGCAGCTCACCATGTATGGCGAAAGATCACATCTGCAGGGAAGGGGGAGCTACTCCCCAAACAACCCCCAAGCCCATGGGCCCAAGTGCTACCTAATTAGCCTAATGAGTTCGAGTGCCCACCTGAAGGAGGGGCAAGGATGATAAAAGGACACAAACTGAAGCCCCACGTGTGCAAGACCACTGGAACTGGACCCCTCGGCTGACTGGATCCAGGACTGGTGAAATCTTTTTCTTCTCTCTCTTTCTTTTCCTTTTCTGTAATCCCTACACCTCATCCCTTTAGACATAAACCATTGACCAAGTCTGGGACTAGCAGTGGATTCAGCTGCCCCTAGGCTCCTCTCTGAGAAGGAGTCTAGAAAGCAAGGGGGTCCACTCTGAACCTTGTGACTCAATGGGAGGGCTCTCCTTATTGTCTTCCCTGGACTGATTCCCAAATAAGCAAGGCCTGTAGTATATGTTTGGTGATGCATGGTTAGCACATGTTACACAGTTTACTGACATAGTTTCATGCCAATTTTTGTTGTGAGCATACTAATTTTGGTGGTGAGCATGCCAATTCTTGTTGTGAGCAAATAAAAATTGAGTTTTGTGAGTTAAAGGATCCCTGGTGTCATTTCACCTTAATCCTGACCTGGGAATCAGCAAACCTGAGTCATCGTCCTGAGAAACTGGGACGTGACAGTGCCCCTTCAGCCTTCTTGTTGGCTGGGCGTGAGAAGCTGAAAAATCCTTGACTTTAGACTAAACATTACTTAGCAACAACTGAAAACATCAGTGTTATCAACATTCTTCTCATACTGAACTCAAAAACATAGCACTGTACCAGCTACTAGGAAGACAATTAACTCTATCCCAGCTGAAACTAGGACAAGGATCATTCAAGAACTGATTGTAATGTAGCTTTTGAGGTTAGTGAGAAAAGAAGCAGGGCTATCTCCATATCTTTAACAGCTACAATAGTCTAACAACTTGCTGTTGATAATAGACTTTAATTTATAGGCTTAGTTACCTTATCAGAGTATTTCTGATGTGTATTTGCACTTTTTATGCGCTACTTCAGCTGTTGTAGTCTTAAGTCAAAGATGGGCCAGAAGCATTGCATTCCTGAGAAATAGCCCCTGTGATATTTTGCAGTCAGGGTATGTGTGTTGTGAGGCATGCTCCATAGTGAAGTGACAAGCATATAACAAGCTGGTTGTCTGGCTGCTACATACCACAGATCAGTTGTCATGCCTCGGTCAAAACAAGAAAGTGTGAAATAATTTTCCCTTTACTGAGAAATACAGCACATCATAATAAAACACAGGTTCCTCTCTGCTCTTACAGAAGCAACTTCCATTATACAGTTTTTCTTAGGAAACTGTCTGAACAATCAGATAAAATGAAGAATATTTGCTGTATCTTGTGTCCATAATTTGTCCTGAGTTACATGAATTAAGAATATCACTTGTGTTTCTTCTGTCATAAGATAAAAATAACCACAGATGAATGCAAACCATTCCTTTTTATAGACTCCGTGTTCAAGAGAGTTTCATCAATGTCACTGCATGCCGTAATTTGCATCTGGATATATTTCAGCTGAAATAGGGCTAAAATCACAAGTAACTATGCAACTCTCCCTCATATTCTGGGGGTTTGTGCTATTCCAGTACATATATAGAAAGTGTTTGGCTTCTGAATGATGCTAGTAGGAGTACAATTGTAACAGAAAGACAACTAACACCTTTTTGGATTTCTTGAATGTGGCATTTCCTGATCTCCCTTCAGAAACACTCAATACTCTTTGCACATTTTGCCCAGATTTTTAGAAATGTTAATTAGGTGTGTAACCAATCTACTGGAGAATTCTCAAAGGTCACTTAAAGAACAAGCTTTGATGGGAACAAAAAATGTACAGTACTAAAGAGGTTGATCACATCAATTCTAAAAAGAAGTCCAAAACTTTCTCTTCATCTCTGCCCCATCCCACTCGGTGGGCTTGGGGGAGGTGATCTTTTAGATAGTCTGTTGCAGCACATAGGAGCCATGACAATGACTCAGGAGGGACAGGGAAAATTTCAACACCCTGTTTCGCTCAGCGAATCCCAGGGCAGGAGTCACAAAAATGGCTCCCAAATGCTTGAAATATGTTTTATTTAACGCTGACTTATAACACAAGTGTGGCTAAACTTGGCGTAGCAGATATTTCAAATAAAAAACACCTAACAGCCATAGCAAAATATTCCTAACAAGGTAGGAGGAAGAGAAGAGATAAGAGAGAGAGAGAAAAAAGGAGAGGTAAGTATCACTGTTGCAAATATTTTGATAAAGAAATTAAAATTTGATTATATAAAAGAGTTTGGTTTGATTAAGAAGTAGAAAATTGTGAAGCATAGGTATGGGAGTGTTAAGTTTGAAATGTAGCCATAGGAACTTAGGAACTTTAGAAAATGTACTATGTGTAACCATAAGAATTCAAGTATTGTCTAAAATCAGTTAACCGCAGAAACTTTGACAAAGATTTGTTGGTTTGTAGTGTTTTGTTTTAGGAAACTAAGGAAACCGTTATGGACACCAGTTTGCTGCTTGGAAACCCCTTACCCTTCCCACCTCGATCTAATTATCAAGGATTCCAATCAGTAGAGTTAAGTGAGATTAACCAATGATTGTTTTAACATAAGAATATTAATAAGATGGTGTGACTGAAGGACCAATTATTAGAAAGGTTACATTTAAGAATAGACATAGTATGCATTTTTATGTAAACTAATATAGATGATGGTGAGAATCGTACTGCACAGAATCACCTAAGAGAGGTCAAGAAGTGGACAAGTGAGGAAGACTATGGAAGACCACCAGGGACCTTCACTGCGCCTGCGTGAAGAGACATTTACATATGCTAATGATTTATTGAAAAGTTAATGATTATGTATAACATTTTCTAGAAATTTAGTGAATATGTATACCAGGTGTGTATTTAACCTGCACAGTTAGACTAGACAGGTGCACACGATAGGTGGAGCGATCCCCCGTGTGCCCAGCGCTGCAATAAAGGAGTGCCTGCTTCTTAACTTCTCATTGCTGTTAAGGAGTTTTATTCCGGATTTCGGCAACATCACCACCCTTGGATCCAGCGAAGAAAGAGTCTCTGTAGTAGCTGTCTGGATTCCTCAGGCGACAGGCGACGGGCACGCGCCTGGGGTTGGTCTCCCCCCACCTTTTATACCCTCTGAGAGCCCTTCCCCCATGCGTTGTGGGGTTTTGAAAGTTCTTGAGGAGGGACTGGGGGGGGGGACGGGACGCTGATGCCCCCTTATCCCATTTAACTTGTTTACACAACTGCCATGGTAAGGTCCTGTGGCAAAACTCCAAACCTGCAACAAAACGTCCAAAGCACAACTGCTAGAAAACTTCCCAGAAAGACAATCGCCAGAAAACCTCTTCAAGGTACAACCACTAGAAAGCCTCCCAGAAACAGTTCACTACCCCACCTCTGCAGGGCATGTCCTGTTTTGGCTGCTTGCGGCTACCTGCTTGGTTGTTTGAGACAAAATGGTTGCCATTCTCTCACAGTCTTTTGGTCCCTCACAATCTCATAGAAGCAAAAGCATTTTGCTTCTCTTGGTACATCGTACGTGAATTGTAAGATCAGAACAAAACACTGTCTGAGATGAATCTGCAACAAGGAAAAATTTAAACAAAGTTTTCACAAGCAAACAAAAAAAATGAAGAATCCAGAGGCCAATTTACAGCTCACTGAATTAGTTCTATATATAATTTGTGACCCACTTTTTATACTAAGTCTGGCATAACAGGCTTAAAAATATTTTTTTTGGTTAGTATTGTGCCACAGTTTTCATGTGTATTCTTGTTGTGGTCAGACCCTCTGCTGCTATCTGCCCCTTGAAGGACTAAGATTACAAGTCTGAGGTACAAAGTGAGGTTTATTGGAATAAGGCACTTATTAAATGGATAACAATTACACCACCCTGCGAGTGTGGACTATTCTGCTTCTATTCCAAAATTCCTTATAATCTACCTAATAGGAATCACTCAATTCCCAGGAAAGTATCCTTACCTGGCATCCCAAGTAAGGGGAGATCACCAAGGCGTGGGCCAGCCATTCCTCAGGAGCGCTTGAATCGGGCTCTCAGGGAGCTTTTTATATACCCTTCCTTGGTGATTTCTGTGATCACTGCCTAGCGGTATCATTTCACTGTTGCTGGGCAAACTTGGGCCCAGTGGAATGAAAGGTCAGATCCCTGACCAAAGCACTGCCACTCAGTCTGGATCGTCTCCCCACAATCTACCCCTTGACCACAGAAATCACTACCAAAGAGGGGACATTCAAGGTCCGTGGAGTGCCGGTGGGAGCGGCTCTTGCCTCCACGCATATTGTCGTGTGTGGTGGGTTGACCCTGGCTGGACGCCGTGTGCCCACCAAAGCCATTCTATCACTCCCCCTCCTCAGCTGGACAGGGGAGAGAAAATATAAGAACGGGCTTGTGGGTCTGTCCTGGTTTCAGCTGGGATAGAGTTAATTGTCTTCCTAGGAGCTGGTACAGTGCTATGTTTTGAGTTCAGCATGAGAAGAATGTTGATAACACTGATGTTTTCAGTTGTTGCTAAGTAGTGTTTAGACTAAGTCAAGGATTTTTCAGCTTCTCATGCCCAGCCAGTGAGAAAGCTGGAGGGGCACAAGAAGTTGGCACAGGACACAGCCAGGGCACCTGACCCAAAGTGGCCAACGGGGTATTCCATACCATGTGACGTCACATCTAGTGTATGAACTGGGGGGAGTGGGGGTGGGGGATCGCCGCTTGGGGACTAGCTGGGTGTCGGTCAGCGGGTGGTGAGCAATTGCACTGCGCATCATTTGTACATTCCAATCCTTTTTTTGCTGTTGTCATTTTATTAGTGTTATCATTATCATTATTATTTTCTTCCTTTCTGTTCTATTAAACTGTTCTTATCTCAACCCACGAGTTTTACTTCTTTTCCCGATTTTCTCCCCCATCCCACTGGGTGGGGGAGGAGTGAGTGAGCGGCTGCATGGTGCTTAGATGCTGGCTGGTGTTAAACCACGATGTATTGGCTTTGTGTGGCAAGGTTTTGGTAGCGGAGGGGGTTACAGGGGTGGCTTCTGTAAGAAGCTGCTGGAAGCTTCCCCTGTGTCCAACAGAGCCAATACCAGCTGGCTCTAAGACAGACCCGCCACCGGCCAAGGCCAAGCCAATCGGTGATAGAGGTAACGCCTCTGTGATAACATTTTTAAGAAGGAAAAAAGTTGCTGGGACAGACAGAAACAGCAGCCAGAGAGAGGAGTGAGAACATGTAAGAGAAACAACCCTGCAGACACCAAGGTCAGTGAAGAAGGAGGGGGAGGAGATGCTCCAGGCGCCGGAGCAGAGATTCCCCTGCAGCCCGTGGTGAAGACCATGGTGAGGCAGGCTGTCCCCCTGCAGCCCATGGAGGTCCACGGTGGAGCAGATCTCCACCTGCAGCCCATGGAGGACCCCACGCCGGAGCAGGTGGATGCCCAAAGGAGGCTGTGACC